>NC_092211.1:52425841-52509761 GCF_043381705.1 Parasteatoda tepidariorum
GGAACCCCCAGTGTTTACTTCCCAAGCATACTTGTTACTCATTTATCGACCCACTGAAGGGATGAAAGGCTGAGTCAACCTTGCCCGGCCCGAGGATCGAACCAGGGACTTGTGGCACGACAGCGCGAAGCGCTACCGCTCAGCCACCGAGCGTCCAATTTTGATTCGTCTCGGTGTAATAAAATTTAATACTTTCTATTCAATATTTTTGATATTTGATAATTATAAGATTATAAAAATATATTATGTGTATCGAAAAAATTAAATGTTATTTCATAAAGATATGTCTCAATATTTTGAAATTCCCCATTAAAATAGCATATATGGCACTGTTAATAACCGAAATTGGTGGTTTTAGACTTCCACCCGTGAATGTTGACAATCACATAGTCGCTTTCATAAATGTCCAAAATATATACTAGGTCTAGTTAAGTGCCACTGCCCGGTATGCCCTACATCGATGCTTTTTTTACTGCCAGTTAATACATTTGCCCGGAATACCCTACACTGGTATTTTGGTAAAGCTAAGTGCCACTGCTCGGTATGCATTTAAACGATATTCCAAACACTGATGTTTTTCCTAATCTATCTCCAGCAGATATTAAAATATCAAATAAATATATTAATATCAACCAATAAATTAATATCAAATCGAGTACAACAAAAATTTCGAACATTCACCAAAGTTACTCTGCAATTGTTGACATTCAAGATGAATGTCGACATTCTTTTGATTTCGGTCATTCACGGTAACATATACATTCCTGGGGGGGGAGAAACTGACTAAAGCAAACCAGGGTTTGCTTTAGGCAGAAAAATTGACACAGAAAGAAATAATTACGTTTGTAAATTTTTCAAGAAGTTTTGAAAAAAAGTTTTAAAAAAAATGGATTCTGGTGAAACTTTAAAAATCAAAAATAATCAGGTGTTACAATGGAAAAGCATTTTTTTGGATTAAATGCAATAATAGTCTAAGTCAAATAATTTGATTGATAATAAAATGTTTTGAGAACATGATATCTGAGTCAATTTTTTTTCCGAATCAATTTAAAGCGTTTTTACTGTCTTGTTTACACAAATAGTGCTAAATATAGCTAAGTTGTATTCTGTTATCTGTTCTGTTTTTGCCAATTACGAAATAAAAGTATCATCCGCGTATCGTGACCACAGACATTTTGTTAATTTTTGCGGTAGTGCTTTAGTAAAATTAATAGTAAAATATAATTATATAATTGATGATACAATTTGGGTAATGAGATAAAATTTAGTAATTTTACTATACCTTAGAGCAGTGTTCCCCAACCTTTTTATCACCGGGGACCTGTCAACGTTTAATAATTTTACCGCGGGCAGCTGGGGGGAGGGGGAGAGGGGACGTCGATTGTTCATATTTAAGATAATTTGGATTTATTAACTTTAATTTAATTGTACTTAAACATGCCTTCAAAATAAAATACAGTTACACCAAAAAATGAATATAAACTTACTAGAAAGTTAAATCAGATCCCTGAGCTTGTTTCTTTGCAATGAGACGCCTCCATCTGGGGATAATCGGCGACAATGATACATTGCAAACATTAAAAAATTTCTGTCACTACCTTCAGGGCCCCCTTTTTTTTAACTAAATAACATTTTAATGGAACACAGATTTGGGTATAAACCTGGAATTTAAATTTAATTTCAATGAAATGGGTGGCCCGGTACCATTTGATCAACGGACCGGTTCTGGTCCGTGGACCGAGGGTTGGGGAACACTGCATTAGAGCATGGCATAATAACCATTTGTTCGGTTAAATTTCAAACTTTTTATTTTTTACAAAATGTGTGGAAATAAGCACCATAATTTTGAAAACTGAAATTTCTACTTATCCCTTACCGTGTAATCGGAAAAATTGCCAAATAATAATACAAATCAACACCAAAATATGAATTTGTAATCTGGTAAACTTGTTACGAAAATATTTAAAATCATTTTTGAAAAATACCTGTATGTATGTATTTTGTACGTATGTATGTATTTTGAAAATACATTTGAATTCGCTAGTCACTTTACATATTGTATTTTGAGTTTTATTTTTTATTTGAGTTTTATTTTTGAGTTTCTTGAATTTCTATTGACTATTTTTACTCAATTGTTTTTCTTTGCATTTTTGTGTTATAAAACTAAATAGTTAAGCTATTAGTAATTGGCTTAACTATAGTTATTTTGCATCTTTCGATTTATTGGCTCTGTTTTCGTTTCAATTTATTTTGTGATTTACAAACTAAAGTAATGATATGTTTTGCCTTGGCTATATTAATACAATATTAGAAGAAAACATAATACAAAATAGTACGGAAATTATGCAATATATTTTCCCTTTTAATATGCACTCTTAAGAAAAAAGTTTTTTGTTCGGCATAATTTTTTTAAATTTTTATTTAATATATATGTTTTTAATAAAAGATATAATGCCTAAAGAAAGGGTAGTAAAAGATTAAATTGCTTAAGAGCATTTAAAAAAAATAATAAAAGCTATTAAACATTGTTCAGGTTGTCAAATTTTACTTTCTACAATACTATCAAAAGATTTTACTTTCCTTTGCTTGGATCAATTTCAAAATCTCTCTTCCAATAGCAGAATTTATATTAGTAATAGTTAAGCCTGTTTTCTTTTCCATTAGTGTTTAGTTACCTTTAAATTCTCATATCAGCAGGAAATATTCTAACGTAAGCATTTAAATTTACATAGATTAAGAGATTATTGCTAAAAAAGTGTTCTTTTAGAAAAATATTTTCTGAAATAACTTTTGTTAAAATAAGTTTAAAACTGATCATATAGGTATTAAAACTTTGATTGTTCGTAAAATGTTTAATAGAAAATATTTTTTTCCACTTTCTAAACAGAATTGAAGCACATTGGTAATTCTTTCATGATATTTATAGTTTAAAAGCCGTTATTTATCTTAGAATGATTTTATTTTAGAAAGCCGACTTAGAATGATTTTATAATGTGTGATTGTACGTTTCTAATTTTTTTTAGAACTCTAAGCTAAATACTTCGAATATCTCGTTTATGGTAATTGTGAAATATTGTCACAATTCAGATAAAAATACCATATTTGTTCTTAAAATGTTCTGTTCTAATAATTTTAAAATCTTGAACATTTTACGTATCTTTTGTTGTTACTATTAAACAATGACAAGCAAAATTATATAGTACTATAAACGCCACACCAATATAAAAAAATCTTATGAAGGTCGACTGTTTAACGACCAATAATTATTTGTGTCCCAAAACTATTTTCATGCTTTTTGATTTGGCAAGTAGACATTCGAAATTAGTTGCACAGTTCTTCAACAGAGAGCGATTACGATACAAAAATAAATAAATGAATTATTTCTGGAGTATGTCAGCCCATCCAATTGAAAATGTAAGCACGAGAGTCAGTTAGTTTCATTTTTAGAGTGCATTTCATTTTTCAAAATACCTCAAAAGAAAATTTCGTACATAAGTATATCTTGAAAAAAAAAAGAAAAGAAACTTTTTAAACTTTGTAAGAATAAAATTTGGTTTCCTAAACAGAAAGCATACTTTATGAATAACACCGAGCATTTTTATAGCATTTTTATATTCATCCGTTGCATTAATTGCTTCTTTAATTTATCACATGCCCATGGTATATCAACTTTAGTTGCATCATTCATTTTAATACCATAAAGCTTGTTTAGCACTTTTTGACCACATTTCTTAGTTGTTAAATAATCAATTCTTTGAGCTAAAAACGATCTTTGAGAGAGACACGTGTCTAATATTTAATTATTTCTAGTTCTTCTATACTTATATAAATGTTCGAAATCGTGATTGACTTTCAGAACATCCGGTGGGGATCAGTGTTAGGTTGAGTCAAATATCATTCAATACATTAAAAAAAAATGTTTAATCTTTTATGTGCAAAATGCAAAACTCTTAGTCGCTAAAATATCAATGATGTGACTGAATGAAAACCGTTTTGTGGCACACTTGTCTAATACTTAATGGTATTCAGTACCGCGATTCTTAATATTAATACTTTATTCACTACAGAAATATATGTCAAGAAATTGAAAACATTTCTGGACCAATCATGCAGACAATGCAGACAATATATATATATATATATATATTGNTTTTTATACTTAACTCACTCTTTCCCTTCACCTGTTTCCCCTATTACAAAAAGCAAGACTATTTTCTTACCTCTCAATTGCCACTCCTGCTCGACCCCACCCATTTTTTCCATTTTGACAGTTTAGGTTCGAAGAGGTTTAGGGCAAAAGAAGGTGGAACCTTTTACGTTACATCAAATGAAACGGAATTCGAGATGAAGAGCTAATAGTTAATAATCATCATGGTTAAATGGGTGATTCTGACGAAACATGACAATTCACTGTCCCTTGCTCCAAGATCTAATACTATAATACTAAAAGAACTCTTTTTTTTAAAAAAAAATTAATAAATAGCATTGCTGTTAGCATTTTAAAATGACTTTTCACTAGCATTGACTGTTTTGTATACTTAAAAAATTTAATTGAATAATATATATATATATATATATATATATATAGTAGGTTTGCATGGCAAAATACTAAACTGAAGGAAATTTGTTCAGATAAATAATGAGAAATCAAATTTTATATATACGACATTTTTAAAATTGTAGAATTTTGTTTTTGTGCGAAGAGAAATCAATTTAATAAAATGTAAAATCGTATTCAATTGTAATGACATTTCTGGAAATAAAAACCGCAATTTTGGTCTATGGAAGCTAAATATACAATATTTAAATCATTCATTTAGTAATTTTTCCGCCCATATGGCAACTGTTGACCGGGAATTCTGGTTTATAAAATTAAAGTTCTGATTACCACGCATTTATTAACAAGTACGAAACTGTAAAGCAAATTTTACAACAAAAAAAATTGGTTTTTATTGTCATGCCATAGCACCATACTTTTAATCATACTTTTGTTTTCAAAGTTTCATTTTTCAAAGTTGTTTACAAATTTGTCGTTCGTTAAAAGTTTAAATGTATTTTATGCAGTTACAGTAAAATGTAAATTATTAAAAAATATTTTTTGAGCAAAATTCCGATTTGTTTAGCACAACCTACCTAAAGGAAAAATTAATTTTCAAAAAATCTTTAGTGTAAAAGAAAAATATATTGTGCGGTAAACAAGCTCTAAGATTTTCAAAATCTTTGAATAAATTGTGAAGGAGTTATTATGTCTGAAAGTATAAAAATTATGCAATTTCTATACTGTATAATAATTTGATTTGAGAAGTCTGTAATATGGTCAAACATGTCAGAATATTGTGAAATGTACAATGTTTCTGACTCTATGGAAACACTGAAAACTCGGTAATTTTTACTGAGGCACTTTGATAATGATTTTGGTAAGACTAACAATAAAATATGGTTTTATAATATGTGGTAAAATTCGGCAAATGTGGTAAAGTTGAGTCATTTAATATGTTACCTTGGAACATGGCATAAAAACCACTTAGTAGGCTGAATTTCATTTTCAGCTTTACATTTTTTACTAAATATGTGGTAATAAAAACTACAAATTTGAAAACTAGATTTTATGATACTATATGAATGGAAAAATTACCCAATAAATGATTTAAAAACTTTATTATTTTGCTTAAGTAAACATAATTGTGTTTCTATTTTTTTGCCAGAAATGAGATTACTATTCGATAATTTTACATGAATTTTTCCTTTGTGACTAATTCTATCTTAAACAATCCTGTTCGCATAAAAAAACTACAATATTTGTATACTGCATGATGTGAAAACATGATAATAAACACACTTCTATGAGAAAATATAATTTAAAGTTACCGACAACTTAGCCCATTCACAAGCGAGGGAATACAAAAAACGATGCAAGTCTCTTATTTATGCATGCTACAACTTCAACTTTCAGAATTATAGATGAACGCGTTTAAACTGTTAAATTATATAAAAATAGTAGGGATGCCCATCTCTTGAATAAGTCTGCGATTTAAGAATTAAAGGGAAAAAGCAATGAGCCACAATTTTCTACAAAGTAAATAATTTTTTCATCGAAATAATGATGAGCGTAGGTTTGAATTTAAAAGTTCTGAGTTTGGATAAAATAAGTATATTTAAACTATCATATTACACGAATAATTAGAGTTTATCGTATTTGTTTTTAAAATTAAATGCATTCATTTGAAATAAGCCCCAGTTAGAAAGCCTTTATTTTATTTATATCAGAAGAACATGTTACCCGTATCAAATCAATGAGGTGAATTTATTTCACTTCCGCAGTACTTATCTTTAAGCTTTTTTATTACGAATTCAGTTCGTAAAGTATGGTGCAAACTCTTGAATATCTTCTCATCAGGGCCGCCATTTTTCTAAACTACAAAGGAAATCGCGTTGAATGAACTTTTCATATTTTTTCCATGCGTGGAAGAAATAAAGAATTATGCGGGCAGAAAGAAGTGTGCTTTTACACTTCCTCGCAACCTAGGCTTTCATTTTTCAGTTTATTTATTTTTTTTTTCAGTTTTAAATCTTTTCCACAATTTATCATGCAAAGCTGCAAGCATTTTTCAGGAAATACATGCCATAATAGGGTTTTTCTTTCCCGGAATGAATGAAGTTTTCTGAAAATTGTTTGGCGTAAAAAAGTTATTTTCCTGGAAAAAAAAAAGAAAAACTTCACTGCGTTTCCTTTGCGAGTTTTACAGTTTACTTTTTTGTACTGGTATTTAAACATTTTTTGTTTTATAAATTTTGGAGTCTTTTTTCGTTATATTTTTTTAAAAACATTATGAGTGATGTCTTTACTCAAATTTTGCTAAAAAAGATGAGGGAAAAGTTTAAAAATATTCATAAATAAATAAAAGATAAAGCAATATTGTTACATAAGCCATAAGCTTATATTATGAAATAAAGTTAAAAAGAATAATTAATGGATTAATTTTTTTTGTTACTAAGTATGGTAACATATTCTACGCTTTAAAATTTTTTCTATCTTCATTGTTTATCTGCACTGAATAGTTAGTTAAATTATATAACCACGGAAATTTTCTAAGAAATCAATTTATATCTACAAAGTGTATTTTGAATAGTTATATAACCGCGGCTGTTTTTGTTAGTATCTATGTTTATCTGCACTTTATGTTTAGACGAATGTGCTAGGTGTTGAATGTTTAGAGTTTCATTGTCCTGTTATCTTGCTCCAAAATAACGTACGTACTTTCTGAATGATGAGAAAAGCTATATAACCATTGTTATTTTCTCCATAGAATTAATAAATGTAAGCACTGAATGTTTATAATAGTTATATAACAATGCTTATTTTTCCTAAAACCAATGAACGTATGCGCTGAATGTTCAGAGTAATTATATATCGGGGTAATTACCCCGAGGAGAACCTCGTAATCATGATGATAATATTAATAAAAAAAATTTGGATTTAGGTATTGAAAAAGAAGAAAACATCTGCAATGTTGAACGTTAAAGTCTGACAAAACGTTCTTCTCACGTCTGACAAAAAAGAAGAAAATATCTGCTGAAAGAAATGAATCAATGAAAGAAATTATTTTAATTTTAATATAAATAAACTAATTACTTCTAATGCTTCTAAAAATATTTATTTAAATACCATTTTTAATCATCAAAAAGATCATAACTTATAGTCGATATTGTTTGAGGACTTAAAACTGTGTTCCAGTCTTTAAAATAAATTAACTAAATTCGTCAAGCTTCCCGCGCTCAAAAAGATTTATCCTGTTGTTGACATTATTTGATTGCTTGAAACTGCACTTTAGTCTTTAAAAAAATAAGCAAATTTTGTCACGTTTTAAGCTCTCTAAAAGAGTGAAACTAATTACCGAAATAATTTGATCACTTGAAACTGTGATCTAGTCTTTGAAATTAGATAACAAAAATTGCTACATTTTGAAATAGAATTTTATAAACTACGTAAATGCTTAATACCTGAGATTTTAAAATTTAAAAAACATAAATTTGGCTAATAAGGTATTGAAAATGATGGATATTTTAGAGATATGCCGCAAAATTTTGTTAGAAGAAAATACTTATTTACGTTTATTTTCGAGAGAAATATCCATACTATTTACATTCACCACAGAGAAATTCAAAATAGAAAATAAAAATTAAAAGAAAGCAATTTTGAAAGAATATTTCTCATGCTCGACCCTGTAAGAAATTCTGGATCAAATTACAGTAAAAAAAAAATCCGGTACTCGAGGGTACCAATACTATTTACTTTAAAATTTTACCGAACATAAAATCTGATATACTGAAATTTTGCAGCAATATTTACTTTAGAATTACTGATTCACTGTAATTAAATAAATATTATTGTGAAACTTATGGTATAAAATTTTATGATAAAAATGAATTTTGCATTGAAAATGATTTTTTTAGATACAGCAATAAGGGTGCCAGTACTTTTTAACTGTAATGTAATCTGGAATTTTTACAGTATGTAGCATAACGGATGTAAATTATTTTATTCTGCGCAATGATGGATAGTTTTATTCTGGAAATAATGATGAATATTTCGAGCCAGTGACGTTTGGAATTTGTTTAATATAGTATCACTTACAGATTTTTTTTATTCTGCGCAATGATGGATGGTTTTGTTCTGGAAATAATGAGGAATATTTCAAACCAGTGACGTTTGAAATGTGTTTAATATAGTATCAATTTCAGATTTATAAATAGGATAATAAAATACACAATGGACACGCTCAAGTATTCCTTGCTTCTTAAAGTAAAAGCAAAACAAACAAGTCTGCTTAACATATAGCTTTAAGTATTCTTGCTACTGCCTCTTCTACCTTTGCTTTTAAAGTAAGTCCCAAATGTAGATTTTATATTCTGTCCATAGAAAAAAATGTTTTTTAGTTATCACTTTATGGTGCAAACTGAAACGCTTTTGCCTAAAACTCCCTATAAATGTCCCGTTTAAGTTTTCAATTTTTTAGAAACTGTATTCAACTTTTGGTAATATTTAAGATATATTTGATACTTTCGTCGTACTATCTCTCAGAAAGGAGGAAAACATTCTTATATACAGCATATTTTAAACTTTAAAAAGCACATTTTGTTTTACATTATCCTGGTTGCTTTATCTACGTAAGAATTTTTTCAAAGCAGCTTTCCTCAAATGAAACTTAAGGAAATTTTTTGCGATATCTTGATGAAAAGCTTATTAAAATTACGCATGTAATTTGTTTTCATTATTTATAAAATGGACAAGAATGAAATTTGAATCAATCAGAAACTAAAATAAATCCACAAAGACGCAATCGGTGATATTAAAAAACATTTTTCGTTTTATACACAGTAGAAAAGAAAAAAACAATTATAAATTTATTAGATATTGCTCAATAACACTACAGATTTCTCATCAGTTACTAAAAAAATCATCTGTAACCTGATCTTCAAAAGATTTTTGCTTAGTTTTTACTACAGAAAAAATTTCTGTAACTCTCACAGCGCCTTCTGAAACTTTTTTCTTCCTTCCTTCTTTCCTTTTAACTTCAACCTTTATTTCCAAACGTCGAAAAGAATTTCTGCATGGTGCTTGCGGGGTTTTGCATAGTAGGTGCCTCCAAAGCTGAGTGATTTCTCCCACTGACCGTTCTGTAACATGGAGGTAGCGGGTTCGAATCCCACTGTAATCCTGAACGTACTGGCAGGTTTTCTTTCTCCGAATTATGCTTTTTTTTTCTACTTACCACAGGCTTATAAGCCGCACTTATGTAACTGATCACCCAAGCCTACATATGTATTTGTGTCACAAAATAAATTAAATTTGACTAGTATTATTTTGTTTTTTGATAGAACATTCTTTGGAACTTTTAATTGTTTCTTAGTAGCATTGCAGGTGTGTTCTTTTGAATATTCACTAAAAGTTCTTTAGTGAACGTACTATCAATTTTTCTTGGTAAAAATACAAGGCAAGCGCCTACAACGATACTACCAATTTATTGGTATGCCTATAAATTAAGAATAAGTATTCTAAGTTTAATGTTTAAATGCTACTTTAAAAAGGCTGTATGTATTATTAAAAAGGCTGTAAGAAATCCTATTTTTCCAGATATTTCATAATAATTCAACAGTTCTTTTTACGGTTTGCACGCACGGTCACAATAGTTTGCCTCTAAATTTATCTAAATTTCAATTTATATTTTACATTTTCAAGACAGATTTTAACAAACTAATTATTAAGCAAAGATTTAAATTCATAAATGGGAATTATTTTAATTTTAAATTTAGTTTTTTGCTCCAAATGGACTTTAGAAAAACGACAATACATTTTTCAAAAATACACTGAAGCAGATGACGTTTCTCTGAAAGAGGCCATTTGATTGGTCACATCATAAGAGAGAGGTTAAAAAAAGTAATCCTATTAGAAAATTAGACCCAAAAGCAATAAGTTGGTAAATAAATAGTCTGTATCTTTTTTAGAAATTTTAAACTTATTGAAAATTATTAAGCATGAAATTTCGAACAAAGATATATTTTTAAAAAATAAATGAAATCCAAATTATCATTTCCCCCTCAAAGAACTTAAATGATAGATTTTTCAACACATTGTCTCAACAATCTATTCCATTGATATGTTTTAAGTCATTTTAGTTTTTACATTTTCACTTCATGCTTTAGAGTCTCAGTTAATTAGATGTCAGCTAACACAAAAATTAATAACGATTTTTTTAAAATAAAATCAAAGTGTATTTTTTTTACCGTACTAACTTAAAACTAGTAAAACGGCTTTTTCCAATAATCTATTCGAGTTACTTTAAACTGTTTGTTGTAAGATCACATAGATCTTTGCTTGATAAGTAAATAGAGTTAGAAAAAAATCTAAAGGATTTGCGATGCTGGAAAATTCTTTTCTCCCAAGTCTTATTGACTCATGGATTAGACAAGAGTAAATACTGAAATTCTAGTTACAGGGAGTATTCTTTTCGGTTCATCGAATAAAAGAGAGTTCTTAGAAATAGTTAAAAGAACAAATTTAAAAAAAAAAGATTCCTTTGAGTTTCCTTCTTAAAGTTTATCTGACAATGAATTCTTATTTTTAAATTAATTGTTTTCCTGTAACTCCTAATTGATATTTTTTTAATACAAAATACCTCATTAATGCAGCAACTTGTCATTTGTTTGCATTAAGGAATATAGCTTTGCTATGAATAAAAATATAGCTGCGTTATTCTAGCACAGAAATTTATTGAAAAAGAATGAAAAGGAAGCATTTTAAACTAGTATAAAGGTCGAGTTATAAAGTTGGCTTATGAAAGCAATAACAACAATAATTATAGACGAAAAACTATTGTAGGATATTGCGTTTGCTCATACTCAATATGCTCATACCCTAACAGTATTACTAAATGCAACCCACAAACAATTCCCGAGTAAGCAATTTTTTTCTGTTGTTTTATACAAAATGTACGTTTTGTGTTCAGTAAGAAAATAGTCTATTCTGAAATAAAGCAAAGTACGCAAGCACTCAAGTGCAAGTATACCAGCAAGATATATCTACGCTTCTGACCACTAGAGCCATATCACTTTATTTTATTAGATATGTCTTTTTAATATAAATTCGTATAATTGTAATTGCATAATTCTGATCCATCTCTACTAATGAGAGAGTAAAACATCAATTGGGACTTATAAGTCAGAGTCCCGGTGAATACAGGTAATTAAATAAGAGATTGCATATATCGATAAACTCACAATAAAACAATTACGGTAAAATGTACCATCACTAATGGTGACAGTACATTTTACCATAAAATTCATTTTTAACGTTAAATTTTATACTTTGATTTTACAGTAATATTTATTCATTTACATGGATTAGTTAATATTGCCATAAATTTCGGTATATCATATTTTTTCTTCCGTCGAATTTTATAATCACTAAAAAGCACTGGCAACCTGAATGCCGGTACTTTTTATCATAACTTTTCATACAATTTTTAGACCGTGCCGCTATTTTATTTTTTCATATAAAAATACAGCTTTTTTAACTGCCAAAGCTTCGATATCTGAAAGCTTCGATTCGGTTCACCGAAGCCATATTAGTTTGTTTTATTAAATATGCTGTATTAATAATCCCTATGATTTTCTTTGTGCAATTCTAATCCACGCCAACCAATGAAAGAAGGAGATTTCATGTGAACCTAATAAATTAAAAACCTGACGAATACAGTTAACTAAATGGAAGTTTTCCTATTCAAGGTAAAAAAAATTTTAAAAAATTACTGTGTGTGCTTTACAAATTATGGTTTGTTTTAAAGATATTTTTAAAAGAAACGATCGAATTTGTGTTAAATGGAAATATATCTTATACAAATCTCTTTGTTACAGCCCGATGATGATATGAATCTAAACCTTTATTGTTTAACATTAGTGATAACTTGTGATCTGTTTGTAATTTATGGAACACTTTTTAATGTATCCGACAAGTTTAAGAATTTTTTTTAAAGTATTAATATAAAATTTAAAAACAAAACTAGTTGATTTGTTTTATTATGTGAAAAACTTATGAAACTAGCAAATAAAATTATCCTTATTTTATAAATTTTTTAAATTGCCATTTTTGGCTGAAAATAAGGCATTTTTTTGCAAATACGCTAAACACTAAAAAAAAACTTTCGATTGCTCGAAACAGAAAAATCATTTAAGGATTTTATTTTGAAGCCTATCAAACAGGTTTTAGATTATTATCTTAAAAGCAAGTGCATATATGACTGAGTTATCGATTAATGCAGCTAAAAAAGCAAATCTTTAAAAAATTTTGGAACTTCTCTTTGCGAAAACACAGGCATAAAAAAATAGAACTTACTTTTTTTAATCTTAATCTGTAGTTCAAAACGCGTGTGCAGTAATCATCACACACTCGTGAAAAATTGTCGAAAAAAAAACTATTTTAAAATAGCATGAAATATCGTGTTTAAGGTTATGTAAAATGTGAAAAAATGTGATTTTGATATAAATGCATATAAAGACTTAAAATTATTCGTCTATCCCCTGCTATCGCCTTGCACAAATATTTTTTGTACAGGTATTTTAAATTTATAATAAACCCAATTTCAAAAATCTTGTTTTTGCACTAGTCATTATGCATTACCTTAACTGTACTATATTTGCACTACCTTAAATGAGCACCCAATACCAGGTTTACATTTTTTTAACCTGTTATCGAAGTGACTCATCTGCATTTTAAGCCATTTATTTTTAAGCATCTGCCTAAACTTTTTTTTATGTTACGGTAAGAATTAAGTTTTTATATTTTGCTTTTATTTGCATTTTTTGAATTTTACATGTATTCGTCAATCCACAGAAAAACAATTTTAAAAAATGCCTCCGTTGAATTTTATTGTTATAAAAATATGAATTAGCACTCTTAATAATAATCTGTTTTTATAAAAAAAAGACAAAATTAAGTTCATTTCTTATCATAAAAAATATTTGCTTGTTACTAATTTAATAGTATAGTTGAATAGAAAAAAATAGAATATTACCCTTAAAAACAATAAAGAAAATAGAAAATCAATAGAAATGGAAGAGCAAAAAATTTAAAAAAGAAATTTTTTTAGAAAAGCCTGAATTTTACATAAGTAGGTATCATCACAATTTATCAGAAACACTTTTAAAAGGTTTTAGTTTCATGTGGTTGACAACTGAAATTTAATATGCGTTTGATGTGCCTAATTTGTTACGACACATGAGTTGTCGGGGAAAAACTCAATTTTGAAAACTGTCACTTTTCAGACAGTTTAAATGGTTTTTGTTCGAGATTATAGTTTCACTAATAAATTTCTTTCGGCGAAATATTATTCTTTGTCAAGTTTTTTTTCCCGTTCAACTAACAATAAAAAAGGTTATACGCAGTATTTTCAGTCGTATAACGCTGAAAATATTTAATGCAAATGAATATTGGAACTATTATTTAAGAAAGATTTCTCATTATTACTTTAAAATTTTGAATTTATTTCCGGTTAAAAAGAATATATATTTTATGTACAGACTTCCTAAAATGATGTTTGTATGAATCGAATATGCCTCAATAATATGCCTAAATAAATTAAATGCAGTTTTTATGCGATAATTGTGCATTACGCGATTAAGGAGGCATAAATCATGAAAAGTTTTTCATTAATAAACGAGCAAGAAGAATTAAAGCCCCTTTTTGAATTATTTTTTTGATATAATGAAATGATTTGCATATTATAAATTCTTTTTCTTATTTAGAGCAATTACA
The DNA here is from genome assembly GCF_043381705.1 of Parasteatoda tepidariorum. Classification (NCBI taxonomy): domain Eukaryota; kingdom Metazoa; phylum Arthropoda; class Arachnida; order Araneae; family Theridiidae; genus Parasteatoda; species Parasteatoda tepidariorum. Next base: position 52,440,153 of record NC_092211.1, read on the forward strand.
TTGAGAGCTGCTAATTATGTATTTACTAAATATCATATATGTATTTACAAATTTACTACTTATTATTTTATCTACATTTAAAAAAAAGTACTAACAAAGATAGAATTCATCATGTTTCAGGCGTGGGAACATCCACCAGAAAGCATAGTAATTTTTAATGGAATACTTTAGTAATAATCTTGATAAACTTAACAATACAACTGTTTTATAATGCGTGTGTTGAAACTTGGTAAATGTGGTAAAATGTCAGAATTTTATCTGGATAGTTTGTAGCATTTGGTTGAAACTACTTTTTAACTTTATATATTTCACTATATGTGTGGTAATTAGAACTATACTTTGTGCGAAGGAAAAACCTTACCGTACTGCATGGTAATAACATTTCTAGTATAAAAAGTCCTAATTCTCGATAACGAAATAAAAATGTCCGGTATTTAAACCATTTAATTGGTAATTTTTCCAATTAAATGGTAACGGTAGAATGAAAATTCTCTTTTTCAAAACAGTAGCTCTTATTACTACACATTTAGTAAAAATACTTAACTGAAATTTAAATTTAACCAAATAAATGGTTTTTATGGCATGTTAAAAGGTATCAAGAAAAATAAAATTTTATCACATTTTGAAAACATACTTTCTTGTTAATTTTGACAAAATCCTCACCAAGACTCTTCTATAAAAATTACAGAGCTTCTTGGTGTTCCCTGAGAACCAGAAACGCGGTAAACTTTACCATATTAATTTAGTTTTGAGCATTTTTTTTCAGTGTAATTTTATGACCAGAAATCTGATTTTTTTCCAGAGATGTCTACCATAGAGTGTAGTATTTTCACCAATTTTTTTTTTCTCCTTGTAATTATTTACTCTGTAGTACTACACGTTTTTATATTATGTTATATAATTTTTTAAATCTCAAAACACATAGAGAGAAGCAAAAGAATCGTATAAAGATTTAGACTGCATTGCCGTCATTATGAAATTGTAAAGCTTTAATCAACGCATATATACAGGGTTATTCATAATTCCCTCCGCCTGTAAACTAAATTTTTCTTTACTATAACTGGCTTCAGTGGTATATGTTACTGCCATCTACCTTCAACTGCTTAAATTAAAACTTGAATATTTTCGGAATAATTTCATATGTTCTTTTTCGCCATATTCGTCATCGTTTTTTTTACTATAACGCTTCGAAATCCTGGAGGGAATTATGAATAATCCTGCATATAAAACCTCTTGGCCGACCAGTTATTTAATAATACTTTTCTTATCTACAAGCTAAAATGATGGATAACTATTCAATCAATGAAACAGGAGAAAAAAACTGTAATCTTTAGTGGTTCAATGTGGTTTAGTGGTATCTCAATTCTAATAAGCTAAATGAATTTCGTTTCATATATCAATCTCTATCCCAAGAATATTTTAGCATAACATTACTAGAAAAAATGACCATCTGAACGGGGTCAAATGACTCATTTGTTCCGAGCGTAGTTCCATTTACTCATTAGGAGTAGGTTTTTCACAATTCTAATAAGCTAAATGAATTTCGTTTCATATATCAATCTCTATACCAAGAATATTTTAGCATAACATTACTAGAAAAAATGACCATCTGAACGGGGTCAAATGACTCATTTGTTCCGAGCGTAGTTCCATTTACTCATTAGGAGTAGGTTTTTTACTCTTCTAATAAGCTAAATGAATTTCGTTTCATGAATCAATCTCAATCACAAGAATATTTTAACATAACATTACTAGAAAAAATGACCATCTGAACGGGGTCAAATGACTCATTTGTTCCGAGCGTAGTTCCATTTACTTACTAGGAGTAGGTTTTTTGCACAGCTAATAAGCTAAATGAATTTCGTTTCATAAATCGATCTCAATCATAAGCATAAGAAGTTTTTGCAATAAAAATAAATCTTTTGTCTCCGTAGACTTTTACCACATGAGAACAAGTTTCGCTGTGAAATATACGAAGTAATCTGTACTCGCACCAGCTGAGAATGTTTTACGTCGGCAGAATTTGCATCGATGAATCGTCGTTGAGATTTGAACCTAGGTCACTTAATTGAGAGTCATGCCGGAAGCAACTATGGCTCACAGGTTTTATTATGAAAAAATTTTAATAGTGTTATTAAAAAGAGTTAATTAAAAATTTATAATTATTACAAAATTTTATATTTTTCTTAATTCTATAAGATTTAGTAAAATGTTTCTAACTTTTAACTAATTTAGAACTGGCTCATCATTCCTCATTATGTATATAAAAGACTATTATTTGGCTTCCCTTTGGCGACAATTTATATTTTACTTTATTTAATGCATGGTTATTAGATGTTCCAAATGTCAGCAAACTGACAAATGTGAGAGACTCATCTTACGTCAACGTTTCATTTACAAACTTAACTTTATTTTTGAGTCATCAAGTTGATGGGATTTTAATGACGCATACCGGAGCCCATTAGGAAATTAAATATTCATAAGTGTTGTCAGAATATTCAAATTTTTTTTCTTCAAGATTTTTTTTATCTTAAAATTTAAAAACAAATATCAATAATGAAAGTTTAAAATAATGTGAGATATAATTTTTCTTTATTTAACAATTATTATTCTTTCTTTAGTTGTTATAGTTTATATCGCTAATCACAATATTCTACATTTATTTCGAACAAAAATCTAATTTTGAAATTTAGAGATCTATACATATAAATTTAAAAATAAAAGAAAATAATATTTTCTTTATTTAATGATGACCTAATTTTTTTATTCTCTCAAAAGTAATAACGAGTGACTAAGGGTTTTGACTATAAATGCAAAATTTTTGTATATAATGCTATATTAAGCATACATTTAGTTTTTGTAATCATATTATTTATCCATTATAAAGTTATCAAGCAAATTTCACTCGTTTAATTTTATTTAATGAGTTAACCTAAATTGAATCAAGTCACTTGCATTTTTAAATAAAATAAAAGTTAAATATTCCATTTTAATTAATAATCATTTAATAAGAAATTTTTATACAGTAATGGATAAATTATAATGACTTTCCTCTTTTTCTTCTAGAAGTCAAAATATTCTTAAATAACTCAAATAAAAAATAATTAACACAATAGGACAAAAAAATTAGGAATTTTCTTAATATTCATTTTCATTTTTTTATCGATGTGCTTTTTCTCGTAATTCCGGTCGAACATTACAATTTTGATTTCTTGTAATAAATAAATAAGAAATAGTTAGATTCGATGAAATCATCATTTCATCGATAAATTTATAATAAGGACAGTTACTAACACAATTGTCAAATATTTTGAGAACTTATGAATTACTAACATCTCTCTTTAAGCTGAATTTTCTATGGTAATCACAATAATTTGATTATCATGTATGCAATCAAGATTAATTGCGCGATAAGATATTAGTCTCAACACTGCAAAAACTGTGGTATATTAACAATCTGAATTTGATGTTGTAAAACTCCAAAAATTGTATATTAGTCCAAGTTAATACCACTTCAAACGCCCATACAATTATGTATGTTTACGAAAGAACAATTATGTTTACAGATTTACAAAAAATTAAATTGTATTAAAGAATTTTGTATTCAATTTCCTCACTGTTCTTGTTTTATTAATCCTTGCTCGAATTTATATTAATATTCTCTCAATGTTGTGTGTATGTTTAATTAACAAAATAATTTTATTCCAATAATAATGTGTATCATATCTGAATGTACTTATAAATTTCAGTGCTACTTAATAACAAAAACAGTTGTGGCTACTTGACACCAAATCATGTAGGAAACATACTTTGTTAAGTGAAAAACCTAGATCATATATTTATGTACGGTGTTTCACTACGCAATTTTGATTTAATATTGTTGCTGACATTTTTAGCAAATAGATACACTAAATTTCTTGACTATTTATGAACATATGTGATAAAGATTACTAATTTCAAGATTAATAGTTAAGCAGAAGGTTAACTACCGCAAAAGTGTTGTTGTTACTTATGATACTTGCTAATATCAGCAAGCCTGCTTGAAACTAAGATAATTTTTTAGGCAGAAGGTGCGTTTCTTGTTTTTAGTGGCCAAGAATACGATTTCAGCCACACATGCGTCACACCCCGTTTTGCGCACCACACACTCGGCATCGCTGTGTGATTTTGGGGTGGATTATTTCTCGATACAAGTTCTTAATTTATCTAATTCTAATTCTATCTGCGTGAAGCCCAAGAAAAAGAATTGGCTTAAGATTGTTATGAATGAAAATCATTAAATAAGTTCTATACTGCTGTTGTTGTTCCAAATGCCACTTTTTTCCTTTTTTTTTCTTTTCTTCTAGACGTGGACACGTACCTAGGTTTGCAAAACCCTTAACCGTATTGTCCACGCATTCCAAATGCCACTTGCTGATATAATCAAGCCTGCTCAAGAGACCAAGCGAATTTAACACAGAAGGCGTGTTTCTTGTCTGTCAGTGACGCCCTCTATGGCCAAGAATACGACTTCAGTCACACTTTCTCCACAGCCTGTTTTATAGGGCGGACCCATTCATACATACTTCATCCACAAATCCTAATTTTGACCTGAACCAGAGGACGATTAATCTCCAATTCAGTACCCCCATAGGTATTGATTTGTTAGGGGAACTTGGATGACAGATTTAAAGTGAACCAGTCACTATTTAAGACACGGAGATTTTTCGGTGGGTGAGATTCTTTTTCACGATCTCTCGGATATGAATCCAACGTCATACCAACTAAGCTATCTCGGCCTACCGCAAAATTAATCAGAATTAATAAATCTAAGAGCAATAATAAATTATATATTAAATGTCCCTATTACCATAAAAATTACCGCACCTAGAAGGAGTTGGCATAACTAAACGAAATTTTACTATGACAACTACAACGTTGATTTAGGAAAATAATGAAAAGAAGTAACTCAGAACAATCCTTTGCTGCAGGAAAAATTACAAATGGATGGAGGTTTAATTACCCCCTTAGGACACCTCTTGAGTGAATGCAGAAGGCATTGCTGTCAAACATGTCTCGTATGATGTTCTGCAGCACTTCCTCCAGCAGTTGATGTAAAAACATCGCTAAGTCAAACTCAAGGGCTGTGTAGTCTCAGATATGCTCGTTTGCTCACAAATCAGGTGATCATGCAGGCTAGGTAAGTATGGTTATAGGGTGGAGGCAATCTTGTGACACCCTTGTTGTGCGAGACCGAGCATTGTTTTTTGAAATATGGCTACTGTGAGCCGTGGTATGAGTAGCAATACATGTGGTTAAAAGATATTCACAAGGGCACCTCTAGACTGTCATGACGTCGTGCGTCAATATTAAGGGTGATTGTGCATCGTATTTATCCCAACACAATTACAACAGAAGCGTTGTACTGTTGTACAGCGCAGGCAGAATTTAGGCCTTCACAAATTGGCTTCCGCAATCGCACAAGATGGTCATCATTTCTAAATATAAATATGGATTCATCACTGAGGGCGACCCGCTTCCCTCTGGGTGCAATCGATTCAAGTCGAGAACTACAATAGATTCCAAACAGAGACAACGTTGGGCGGGTGTGCTTTCATGTTTAGCCTATTTATTGGTGCTTTTAGAGTAACTTCTAAACGATATGCCGCAAGGGACTATGATAAAGGACTTGACTATCAGAAGGGACTATCACAAGGGACAAGAATAAGGGATATATCATAAGGGATTTGAATGCTTAGAATGACCATATCACAACCAGCATTCATGCCAGAGGTATTCCATGAAGGTACTTTGTTGTTGTTGTAATTCATTTACGTCGCACTAGAGCTGCACAATGGGCTATTGTTGACGGTCTGGGAAACATCCATGAAGATGATCCAAAGACATGCCATCACAATTTTGATCCTCTGTAGAGGAGATGGCACCCTGCTTCGGTAGCCCGACGACCTGCACGCGAAGTCGAGCACCTTACAGTAGAACAGTTTAACGAGGACCAATACCGCACACCCTCGGTCCCTACGCAGACTAATCCAAGTGGTCACTCATCCGCATACTGACCGCAGCCAGTGATGCTTGGCTTCGGTGATCTGCTGGGAACCGTGGCTTAACGGTCAGTCCACTGTGGGACCTATAAAGGTACTAAAACTCCTATTCAATTGTATTTTTCCCAGCCATAAAGGCTCATTTTACTTTGCTTTTTCAATTACTTACTTATATCAAAGTTGCACTCAAGTTTGCACAATTTTAATTTATTCTGATAACTCTTTCTATGTGAGCTAATAAGTGTATTATCCTAGTAGTCAATATTGATAATAATTAAAATAAAAAAATAATTCTAATAATTATAATAATTTAAATAAAATAATAAGATTAATCTCTCATAAAAACATATGCATTATACTCTCAATATTTCAAACTTGAAGGAAAGCTAAAATTTTTTTTGAAGTGAGAATATTCCAAATAACAAGTTCTGAATTAAGTATGATCTAAAAAGTAGAAAAATATATTCTGAAATATTACTCTAAAAATAGTCATGAAACATATCCTAGTAGTCAATATTAATAACAATTAAAATAAAAAAATAATTATAATAATTTAAATAAAATAATAAGATTAATCTCTCATAAAAACATATGNAATTAATTCAAAAGCTAGTAATAAGATATTACTTTAATTGTTATGAATGTAAACCATAATAATTAAAAAACAAATAATAAAATATTGCATTAACTCTCTTACATGTAATCAAGATTATTTTTCTAAAATTATTAAAATCTGATATATTAATTACCATACATAAAATCAAGATTAATAATGAAAAATATGTAAATAATTTTAAGAGACAAATAGCTTTAATTTTAAAAAAAATTAGATTAAGTTCGAAAAAGTTCTATCTGAAAATAAGTTAAAGTTGGAAGAATTAATATCAACTTCAATTGAAGGAAAACAATTTTAGTTTCACAATTGTTTCTGACATTTTATCAAGCCCACATATTTAAAGATAGAAATAAAATTTAAATGCAAATGATACTACTTTCTTCATTAAATTCAATACCAGACAGTTTCTATTAAAATTTAAAGAGGTTTCTCTTTGCAAATTATTTCCTGAAAGCTTTTGACGCTATTTAATTACGCAACATAAATTTTCATATTAGTTTATTCTGCAGTTGAATGTCTTAAAAGAATAAATATTTGTTTCTAGAAAGAATTTGTTAGTTATTGAAAATACGATCATCCAGAATTTTACGATTTACTTTAAATAGCAACTTAAATTTTTAGTTTTATTCAGGGCACTTTAAATGACAACGAAATTGATAGCAAATAGAAAGATAATTTGCCATCAGAATACTATGTTTGCCAACGCTTTTAGCTTAAAATCTTACATTTTCGTTAATACCTTGAGATTTCAGCAAACAGGAAGCAAGATATTCGTAACAGAATTGATAAAAGGGAATTTCAGTTTAAAGTTATAACAAACAAGTCGAAATAAAGTAAAATATAAAATTGCTTAAAAAATATTGGCTGTTTTTTTTTCTCTTGTTGAGATATTGAAACTCAGAAAATGTAATCCAAATAAAAGCGAAATGTAATTTATTTGTAAAAATTACACCATATTATTTTTGAAACAAAATAAAAATTGGACTGAGGTCTTTCAGGCGATCACCCGTAAAAGAAGTCACATTAGAGAAGAAGTATTAACATTCTTTTACAATACAGAGAGAGAGAGTATAAAAGAAGGGTGATAAGGCACATTTTAGTTAAAAAGAGAAATTAGAATTTTCATTCTAAAATTGCGATAAAATAACTAGCAACAATGCACCGATCCAATAAACTATAAAGTTTACTGTAAAGAACAATATTTTACCATTACGATTTTGAAACCATTTACATATGGTGTGGTTAAAAATCCATAAATATAAAACTATACGGTTTTTCAACCATTTGCAGCAAGCATGGTTTCAAAACCGAGAAAAAATTAACTGGACACTGGAATTAGGCTTTTCTTTAGGTAATGGTCGATGGAGTGTGAGGCTGTATTTGGGTTATGTTTTACAAATGAACCATAGAATGTGGTTTAATTAGTTTATCCATTTCACTTATAGAAAGGTATGGGAAATTCTAGACTTTCTTATGCTAAGCAGTTTTATGATGCTCCTATTAATACTTGAATGAGAGTGAGGAATTTTAATAGTGCAGGGTCACAAATTGAGAGGAAACTACAGGCGTCGAAGGGAATGAAGAAAATATTGCGGTGTCAAAGCTGGGATCAAAACCTCGATCTGCCGATCATGGGATTAAACGATTAGACCGATCGACTATATTATGTACCCAGCCACAAGAGACTAAGTGGCTTCATTAGGAGTTTTGAATAGATGCAGTAAAATTCTGGTAACTTAAATGGCTTGGGTGAAAACAGTAAATAAATGGTTTCTCTCCAAGTTAACAGTTTGAATATAATCTTATTAATGATTATTTGACTGTTTTGTTTGAATAAAGTAAAATAACAATTAAATAAATTGTTATTTAGTAATTTTTTCCAAGAAATTTTTCAATAGTGTGAATTCTTATGTTAAGTTTTTTTCCATATATTTCGGAGAAAATTAAGAATTTCCAAAATCACTGCTATATTTACAAATGTCATTAAAACTCATAGGTAAGGTTTAAAAAGGAAATAAGAATTATGATCCTTTTTTGTGTAGATTAAACAATATATTTATGCAATAGAGCATGGAATGCGAATGAAAAAAACGTAACGTAAGGTAATGTAAAGTAAGCTGTAAAGGAATATCATTTACATACAATCCTCCAGGAAATCTTTTCAAATTATAGAAAACTACCTAAAAGACTTATCACTAAATGCACATGGTAGTTTTTGTCATCAAAAGTCTTTATAAATTCTCATTAAAATTACTTGGTTTTATTACGTATTTTTAATATCTATCTTTTTTAATTTAATGATTTTTCATATCTCCGATAAAATTGGTTTTAAATTTCCCTGAACTGATTTTTAAATTTAGAGCTATTCGTAAATTTTCTAATTTTTGCATTTGGAAGATGGAAATAATATTGTAAAATGTTTTGAATACCATTTACTTTAAATATTTTTCAACATCTCTGTATCTATAAGAAAAATTTTCCATAAATGGGTTCACAATACTAAAATGAATAGCATGTTAACAGATTAGGATTAATAATTAGATTATAAGATTCTATGCACTCTATCAATGTGAATAATGAAAAATTAATAGCAAAATAGTATATTAACTCCCATTTTCGAAATAAAGATTAAAACTTTCATGAATGAAATAAAAAGATAATGTAATGGCTTCTAGGTATTCAACTCATATTAATTTCAAGATACATAGCAATACAATATATTAATAATACAAATAGCGTGGTTCAAAAATAAATAAAGAAAATCACCATAATCTCATCTTTAAAAGTAACTAAATTTTACGTGCATTAATATCAATTTTTAAGAATACTAAGCATTATTCTAAATAATAATTCAAATAAAATATATTCAGCTTCGCAATTGCTTTTGACTTCTTATCAAACTAAAACACTTAAAGATCGAAATATAATTTAAATGCAAATGATACCGCTTCTTTTACTGGATTCAATAATAAGTTATTTCAGTAAAAATTAAAGAGGTTTTTTTATACAAATTATAATCTGAAAGATTTTGACGCCATTCAATGACAAAGGATAATTTTTTAATATTAGTTTATTTGGCAGTTGAATATTTTGAGGGTATGAGTATTCGTTTTCGTGGAGAAAATGTTAGTTATTAAAAAAATGATTGTTTCTCTAAATTGCTAATAAAAATTTTAATTCAACTGAAAACACTTAAATTGATAGTAAAATCGATGAAAATAATAAGACGATGTTACATATATTTACCAACAGAATGATATGTTCTCATACTCTCTAATACATAAATTATGTTTTTGTTAATAGCGCAAGATTTCAGTAATTATAAAACAAGATAATTTGCTGGACATATTAAGAGGAATATTAACATAAAAAAGATAATTACATATGAAGTTATATGAAACAAAATAGTATGTACAGTGAAACCTATCGGGAGAGACCATTCTCTGCTTCACAGTAAAACGGTCGTTAATGGAGGTTAGTTGTTCTTAGGGGTTACCTACCTCTATTGACTTCAAAATGTTATCGAATCAGCATGATTTTTCGCAAGCGATTTTAATTTTACTCAGTGTCATTTTCTTGTTGCGAAAGTACCCCTAGTCTCGGTTTTATGAAAGCCGGATCCATGATCGAGCATTGTCAATAAAATGATCAATTCTGATATAGTTATGAGTTAAAGCTAGTTTATCAGTTATGAAAGATGGAACTATTTTAAATAAGTAAGAATTTTTGTTTTTTGTTGAAATACTATTTTTACTATAGTAACTTTTTTTCTAATTTAACCTTCAACTCTAAAAATAAACCATTGATCAAATCGTCTTTAGCGCATTCTGACTGTAACACGAGGTTGTAGATAACTTTCAGAGATCGACAAAAAGGAGCTCTTTAAATAAGAGCCTCACACAAATACTATAAATATATTTTGATCTACTCGTATTGGTCTTTTAGTAACTTGTAACGGAGTAAAAAAAATAAAAATATGAATAGGAAAAACTTTGGCAGGATAAGGAACTAAGAACTGAATTGCTTAAAAAGTTTGAGATAAAAGCTTAAAACTCTAAAAAAAATTGAAAAGATTTATAACACCCTCCCCTGGTTTCGTGTTACAGCATTGTGTCACTGAAATCCATAATATATAATCTAACTAAATGTTACATTACTTAGGGCAACAAAAGATAATTCCAATTCTAAGCAGGATGTTTTTGTTTATATAGAAAATTTATTAAATTTTTTAAAATTGCAAAAATTTAATTTAGAATTGTTAAAAAAATTAAAATGGGTTTCAAATTTATAAAAATATTTTAAGTTATTCAAATTGTGATTTTTACAAATTTGAAATTCGAATTGTAAAAAATATTACTTATAAAATTATGTTCTGTGAATAGAAATCTGAATTAAGTAAATGAAATATGTCAGTATAATTCCGAAATTGGTGATTTGCTAGTGTAAATGGTATGATTGAAGTATATGATGAAAACAGGATAATGAAAATAACAGTTGAATTTCAATACTGGATCATAATTATAATAAAATTTTCATTCAGTAATGGTTTTAGAGCTAGAGAAAAAATTAATAAAACATTAATAATAATTAACAAAATTAAAAGAATATTTAGAATAGACTTTCTAAATAAAATAATTAATATTGGATAATAATATCAATAAGGATATGCCATGGGAGTTAAATCCAACACGACTTGCTGAGTCAAAAGCTAAATTAAAAGTGGTATTTAATCAGCTCTTAGTAGCAAAGGAGAGATCCATTATAGGCGCATTATCGGAAAAGGACACCGCCGAAAGAAATGCCAGTTCAGCCTACCTCACAATATCTCATGTTAATATTTAAATAATTTGGCTACAGCTTAGTCACCAAAAAGACGGTGAAAAATTAATATAACCCTATAACTGAAACAGTTTTGTGGTTAGAGAAATAAAGCAGCTTAAAGAATAAAGAGTTAAAAATAGAGTTTGATGTTCGATACAGTCGCGGCAGTGAATGAATTATATTATACATTTGTATTGATTTAAAAATTTAGTCGTTACATTGATTGTTAAGAAGAGAACAAAATATTTATATTTGATTTTTATCAATGTAATAAAATTAAATTCGTTTTTTATAAATATATTCGTCGAACAGTCAACCCAATTTTGGGTTTACTACTACTGGTGCTCAACTCGGAAGCCTTGCAATTTTGAACCTATCCGAAGTCTTGTAATTTTGAACCTATCCAGAAGACAAGGAAACTCCTGGATCAGTACATCCAGAGGTTTTGATTTGTTATGGGAACATGAAGGTCTTAGCGACTTGACAGATTTAACGTGCATCAGTCACCATTTCTCAGTCACCATTCTACACGGGGAGTCTTCGGCAAGCGGGAATCCTACCGACGAACTCTTGGACATGGGCCCAGTGCCCTACCAACCAGGCTATCCCGGCCTTTAAATACTTGCTTTTTTTTATATCCGTCGTTGAACAACACACCAAATTTCGGGTTTACTACTACTGGTGTTCAACTCCGTAGCCTTCTAATTTTGAACCAATCCAGAAGATAATGAAACTCTTGAATCAGTACCCCTAGAGGTACCGATTTGTTATGGGAGCATTGAGGACTTCGACAGATGTAACGTATTTTATCAATGGATTTCTTAGAGTATTGCATAAAAACACTTTTTTTAGTTAAAATTACATTTCTATTTTGTATTTCTTGGTAAATATGTGATAATGAGGACAATTATTTTAAAAGCCGGTATTTCCGGTAAACTCTTACCATATGAATTCAAAATGTATAGTTTGAATGCAGTGTATCTTGTTTTTGTTTCTTTTTAAATTTTTTAATTTCATTAGAAATGTTGTTATTATTACAAGAATTTTTTTTCCATTCAACATTGGGAATTAAAACACTATAACATATTTGATGGCCATTATATTTGTACCACAGTTATTCCCAATAAAAGAACACACAGAATTCGATTAAAAAACTTTGCAAGTATTACTAAAGAATAAAGTAATTATTATTGACCGGGATAGCCTGGTTGGAAGGACTCTGGACTCATGTTCGTGAGAACGGGAGTTCGTATCCAGCAGGCCGAATCCTTATCATTATTGGATTTTATTTTCTCCATGAACATTAAGAGTTAAAATACTGTAACATATTTTATGCAGATTATGTTTGTACCATTGGTATTTCCTATGTAAATACACATATACTTCTATTGAAAAAATCTATGTAAATACTACTAAAAATTAAAATAATTGATATAGACCAGGATCAGGCCGCTGGACTCATGATTGTGAGAATGGTAAATTGAATCCAGCCGATCGAAGAAGTATGGTGAATGGTGACTGGTGCACGGTAAATCTGTGGTGTCACGAAGTCCTCCTTATTCCCATAGCAAGTTACACCTTTGGGGGTGCTGAATTGGAGATATTTCGTTGTCCAGTTCAAGCCAAATTTATGATCTGTGAATGAATGGATGTATGAATGGGTCCTCCCTGTAATCGGGTGTGACATATGGGTATGACAGAAATTGAATTCTTGGCCATAGATGGCGCCACTAGAAAATCAGAGAAAATAAGAACAATTGCAACCCTTGACTTAATGACCTACAACAACAACGAAGACTATCTTAAAAAACAATTCGGGTAAACAATTATTATATGGACAAAAAAAATTATGGCTTAAATACAGTGTATTTTTTTAAACGGAAACTTCATTATTACGGAGTAAATTATTTTCTACATGAACTTTAAAATGCTGTAACATATTTGATACCCACTGCGTTTGTATCATAGTTATTCCCAATATAAATACACACAGAGTTTAATTGAAGAAACTTTGCAAATAGTACTAGAGTAAAATAATTGATGAAATAATTAGCTTCGAGAGCATCGAAAGTCTTAGTTAGCATAGAAAATATTTCAGTACTATTTCAAAACTGCAAATTGCTGAGAAGCAGAAAATTTGTTTTCTTCAAAATCGAGAAGTTCTTTTGGTTTAAGCTTTAAAAATTCCCTGAGGCATTTTAAAAATAGAAAAGAGAAGTAAAATGCGGAAAGGGAAGTAAACAGAAAAGTAATCTGGCAAAAGTTCTGGAGAAGTTAACTTGCTTTGTCATTTAATTGTATTTTTTTTACGAAAAAAAGATAGAGAATTTTTAAAGTATTAAATTACAAAAAAATCTGAGACAAATTTAATAAATGATGTAAAAATGTATATAAAATTCGAGTTGCCCAAAAACGTAAGGAATAAAATTACTCACTTCTTTTGCGGAGATAAAAGAGTGTTACTACTTAAATAACGCTAGAAGTTTATATTTCGCATTACTTAATACATCTCAAATTATATATCAGTATTAAATTGTTCATACTAAATTACTGTAAAATAACCGGCAGCCGTTTCTATCCAATAAAGTTAGCTGTAAAGAGCATTTTTTACCTTTGTGGTTTTGAAACCGTTTGCAACTAGTATGGTTATGAAACCACAAATGCAAAACTATACAGTTTCTTAACCATTTACAACTGGGATAGTTTCAAAACCGTAAGAAAGTATTTTAACTGGAGATTAGAATTAGACTTTTCGTTAGTTGATTTACATTGGAATTAGGTTGTGGTTGAGTTGAGTTTTATCAAATGAACCGTGGTATGTGTTTTAATTAGTTTATCTGGTTGTTTCATGCATCGTTAGAGATTGGAAGCACTAGACTTTATTCTCTTAAAGCAGTTTCCTTATGCTGTCATCTATACGTAAATAAAATTATCACATTCTATTTTGTTCAGGATCACAAATTGGGGAGCGTAGGACACTGGAAACTACTGATATGTTGAAGCGACTGGGTGAAATATTGTGGTGTCCATGCTAGAACTCGAACTCTCGATCTGTCGGTCATGAGGTAGAACAGGTCGGGCCGATAAAATTATGGTTATACGGTTAAACGGTTTCTCTCGTAGCAAATGGTTTGACTATCATTTTAATTACGGTTACTTAACAGTTATGTTTGAAATGGTTAAATAGAAATCCAAGAATAATGTTATCCGTGAAAGTGTAGAATAACACTGATTCTTAATATTTCTTACCTCAAAATATTAAAAAAATGCTCATTGTGCTAGAACAAATCATATAGAAAATGAAAAAAAAGTAATGCAATCTATAGCGGTGAATAATGAAAATTTGGGTTGACAAAATATTATGATTCTATAATTTGATAATATCAAACATTTAGTGCTAAAACATAAATTCAAAAGCTAAAATCATTTGTCATTTTTGTGTATTATCGTCAAAAAAATAGCAAAAAATACCTTAAAACACTAAATAGAACATATAAGGCAAGTTTTTGTTTATTCTGAACTGAGCATTATGAAATGCTAAAAGAGAGGCTTTAGGTTTGGTTTCTGAAAATAT
Source organism: Parasteatoda tepidariorum (assembly GCF_043381705.1). Classification (NCBI taxonomy): domain Eukaryota; kingdom Metazoa; phylum Arthropoda; class Arachnida; order Araneae; family Theridiidae; genus Parasteatoda; species Parasteatoda tepidariorum. Next base: position 52,455,205 of record NC_092211.1, read on the forward strand.
AATGCGAAGTTGAATGTAATGCGAAGTAAATGTAATATAGAAGTTATTCCTATTTCTTGACTATATGGTTATACGATCGATTCTACGATTTGACATTATAAAAAGTAAATTTTTTTTTTAATTTCTTATATTTTGCTTTATTTCTAGTCTAGTTTCCCTGAAATAGGCTTAAGCATTTTACCCTAAAAATGTAAGTAAGATCAGAACTACCGGAATATTTTAAACTTAACCATTTTTCTGAATCTATGGAAACACCAATAAGCTTAGTAATTTTTATAGACACCATTTGGCAAAATTAACAATAAAATTTGATTTTATAATATGTTATAATGGTTTCAAAAAATTTGGTAATTTTTCTTTGCTGCCATAGCTCCTGGCTTAAAAACTATTTATTAGGTTAAATTTACTTTTCCATTTTGAATTCTTTCTAAACATGTAATAATAAGAACTCTAATTTCGAAAACTAGAATTTCCGGTGAGCCGTTGCCATGAAAACGAAAAAATTACTGAATGAATCGTTTTATATACTGAATATTTTAGTTTTATTAACCAAAATTGCTGTTTCTTTTTACCAAAAACGTCATCACCAAACAGTACTGTAATTATTACAAAATTGTTCCTCACTGTGCGGTATCCAAGATTCAATTGAAAAGAATACGGTAGAATATAAAATTATATTCCGTAAGGCAATATAATATGTTAATACAAAAATATGTTAATTAATTGCCAAACTAATTTAATATAGTCATTAAATATCTCTGATATTAAAAAAAAACATTAATTTATGATACATTTGATAAAGTATAAATATTCAGTTTTAAATTTTCCGAAATTTGATAAAATTATATGAAATACCAAAAAGCTCAGTAATTTTTACAGATATCCTTAGGTAAAATTAAAGAATTCGGTTTTATAATATGTTACAATATGCATTAAATTTTGGTAAATATGGTAAAATCTGGACATTTCATCATGATAACCTAGAGACTGGCATAACAATAATTTATTTGGTTCATTTTATTTTTCAGTTTTTTATTTTTTTACTAAATGTGTGGTAATAAAAGTTATAATTTCGAAATCTAGATTTTCCGATTTACTATTCCCGTATAAACGGAAAATTTACAGTTTGAATGGTTTAAATACCATATTTTTGGTTTTATTATTCAGTAGTATGGTTTTATTTCTTACCAGAGAGCCATACAGTGCGGTAATTTAATCAGATTTTTTTTTCTTTTGCGTAATATAAATAGTTTAGATTTACAATTAACGAAATCCTTATTGAGATTAAATTTTACTAAGGTTAATAAAAACAATGAAAATTACGAAAAACACGATGAAGATAATATGATATGAAAATATGAAAGCTATGCCACTATCTATATTTAATATATTCCCCCACTTAAACTTAAGCATAAAACGTTATAAAAGTGTTTTTTCCTGGATTTTATCAGTTTCATAAACTTTTAATATATATATTTTGAAAAGGTATCTAACTATGCCCACCAAGAAGGGTGACCAAATGTAAATTATTAATTTTTTTCAAAAAAAGATCACAGCTAATCATGTTTAATTATTTCATCTCTTTGTCAATCTCTAACATAATACTTAAGCCTATCGATGAATTTTAGAGCTCGAAAAATATATTTGTAAGAATCCCTTTGTTAATAAACCGTTTTTAAAGTAAGCAATATCATAAAAATCAAATCATTAGCATAATCATCTCCCGATAGTTTTCAACCAACAACCTTTACTTTTAATTAAAATGTATAAGTTTTATTAGAAATCCCTAATACCAATTAAACACACTCCTAATTTTCAAATTAAAGTGTATTTATGTTTTGCAGAGGCATTCTAACCCATGTTACTAATACTGGATAGATATATCAGAATTCGATAAAATTGCTCGATATTCCCGCTTTCCCTCAATTACAAGATAAACCATTGCCATTCATGTTTATTTGTTTACAGCTAGACTGTAATCAATACCGTCCTAAATGTTTCTTCATGACTGAACATATAACTAATTACGACTTATCATTAAACAGAGGAGAGCGCTTTCATATTTAAAGAGTAATCTTTAAATGCGGAAAACTTTACAAAGTTTATGTATTTAAAAGAATTACATTAAAGGGAATTACCTAATTGATTTTAAAGTTTCTGCTTGGTTCATAAATAATTTAAATAGTTAGGATGGATACTTTTTAATATTTTTATTTTAATTTTGGGGTAGAATAGTTTAAGCACTTTGTTTGTTCATTACATTAAAGTTGTATTAATTTAATTCCTTGAAGTTAGATCGATTCTAAATGTTGTCGAAGTAATTTAATTCAAAGCGTCAGTAAAGGTACATTTATTAGTAAATAGAGCGCAAATGAATTACTGAATAGCTTTTGTACTAATATTGAATGATTTTTGTACATCATATTGAATAACTTTCGTTTTTTTTAAATTAGTAGCTATCTTAATGGTTCAAATGGGTGACCTCAAATAAGTAAATTAATAACTGCAAAGAAATACTGGAGAGCTAGAAGCCTAATGATGTAATAGTCAATGGCTGGCATTTATTTAATAATTATAATAATTGCAAATAGCATTTTAAGTTATTAAATTAAGCAAAGAAGCACAATTTTTCGGAGCAATTATGCTTTCTTATTTGAAGTATTTTGATTCTTGATCATCAAAATATAGGGAGGCGATTAGCCACAATCTAAAAAATATTGTTTCAATGATTTAGTCAGGAGAACAGTCGAAAATATGAGACGCATACTGCTATTTTGAACTAATGTCATACTGCATGACTTTTGAACCAGTACTGAATAATTTTCTTATGTTTGTGCATCATATCGAATAACTTTTGTACTAACTCTTGGTGTTTCTTGAAATTAGTAGCTATTTTAATGGTTCAAATAGGTGACCTGAAATATCTAAATCAATTACTGCAAATAGCTTTTTAAGTTGTTAAATTGAACAAAAAACACACACTTTTTCGGAGCAATTATACATTTCTCTTGAAGTATTTAGATTCTTGATCATCCAAATATAAGGAGGGGCTTAGCCGTAATCTGGAAAATATTGCTTGAATAATTTAGCCAGGAGACCAGTCAAAAGCGTGAGCCACATAATACTAGTTTGAACTAATATCAAACTGTATAACTTTTGGACAAAAACAGAAAAACTTTTGTACGCTTGCACATCATACTAAATATTAATATTTCAGTATATATAATTATAATTATAAACATTTTACACATTAGTCTATTTTACACATTATTTTAACGAAGCACCATTTTATTTTAGTTTATATTCTCATAAAAAAAGATTCAAAATTCAGTCATAAAATAGGCACTTTAAGACATAATACCTAATAAATATGTTCTATACGGGAACCATTATGTGAATTTATGTATTCTTTAATCCGAACCATACACTGTTAAAAACCTTTCCGGATAAAATTACTCTATAAAGCATCATCTAGAGAACCATTTATAGCGTAAAATATTGTACCGTAGTTTTAACTTTAATACTTATTTAATAAAAGTGATTCACTTATTTTACGGTAATTATTACTAATTACGTTAGATCAGATTTTTTGTTCAGTTATATGCTCTGATAAAAATAGGTTTTGCGGTAAAAAGCACCGGCACCCTGAGGGCCGGTACTTTTTACTGTTACTTGATCCTGAATTTCTTACAGTGTGATGCAGAATAAGGTATTTTGAGTGATAGTTTCCATTGGACTGGCACTTAAGTTGAACCACAATTTTGAGGTCGAGTTGAAATGAAATCGAGTCGAAAAATTGAGATGAACAAGTGTAATTGAATCATGGTTAAATTGTGATGTGTTGTAAAGTTTAAAATGATATAGTTAAACCACCATTTTAACGTTGCAGTAAAGATGTATAGAATTACTGTTCATTGCACTTTACATTATCTTAACAGTCAATTCTTTGTCATTTTATTCAAATGAACAATATATATTGGATTAATATTCTATAAAAATGTTTAACACAAAACCCTTTTTTTTTCTGTCAGATAAAATTTTTTATTGTAAGAGAAATTTATACACAATGATGAAAATTTGCTAATAATCTTTTATTCATATGAAAATTATAAATGTTTAAAAAATTGCTTCAGATGATGTTTCAACTTTTTATTCCCAAAAGACGTTATAAAAGAATAAGCCACCTCAGTTTTAACACTTGCTCTGCTTCTCGTTATTTCTAACTGTGCAATATTTCACACATTTCATTTTAAATCGTAAACTTAAGTTTCCTGGAACACTTTCTCGTGTTTCCGCGAATATAAACTGTTATATTGCTCCCTTACGTTCTACTAAATTTCTTGAAAATGAATATATCGGCGGAAATGCTTATCGTAAAATATGTGCTTAAAGTAAATGTACCATCGATTTTTTCTTTTCTGTTCGGGTAACATTATGTAAATAAAATTGTTGCTATTCATCATTCGCTTTATAAAGGGTACCTTCCAGAAAAAAATTGCCCGTCCTTATATCTAATGCAAAATTTATGCATCCATTTATCTCGAAGGACTACATTGTGAAAATAGTAGTTCTATCTAATGTTTCAAAAATAGTGTTCCATCAAATGTATTTTAATAAATATTGAATGTTCAATTTTTTTTAAAAATAAGTTGCCAAAAGAATAATTTATCATAAGATTTTTTTTGAAACTTGAAGTTTAGTTTATTCATTACAATTTTCTTAACAACTAATAGTTAATAGCAAGTAATGCTTGTTTTTTTTAAATTATGTTGTTATTTTTTGTATTATTATTTATTTTTAATTGAAGGCATGAAGTATGTTAAACGTTTCAGTTTAGATCATTTTTTAAAATTCTTTAATGCTATTTAAAAATCCCCCATTCACCAATTACAGTAATTAATTCAATTATTAATTTTGTACGTTGTGATAAATTTTCGAATAGTTTGTTCTAACCATTATAAATATTGTTTATTTTTATAGTTGCAGAATTTTACATATGCTTTACTCTTAGAAATATTTCTGAAATATAGTTCTTAGTTCACAATTTCAAATAAATTGTTAACCTTTTGATTCATGTTTGAACACCAGTGTCCTTTGTATACTATTTTTTTACTCTAATTGCTATTAAAAATATATTTTGGTATTTTTAAACTATACAAAATAGTGCAATATTTGCTGAGAAATCTGTTACATTATCGGAATTATATTTTTACTAAAACATAAAATCCAAAAAAAGTAGTTTTTTTCATTCATATTCAAATATTCATCGGTAATTGATGTTGTAGAAGAAAGAAATTTCAATAATGAACAACTTTTTCATTCAGATTAGATAACTTTATATAAATGCGAATGCGGAATATTTTTATCTTTAGCTCAGAAAAAGTCAAAGATGTTTCAAGCTGTATTTCATAACTGTAAATTATTAGAACTATTTTTAAACAAACTATTTTTCATTTATATTGACCTAAACTAATACAGAATAACGAAAAAAGTATAAAAACATGTTGAATAAAAATTCTGCGTCACAGGTCAACAGCGATTAATGTTTTTTTAATCATTCTACATTAAGTATGTTCATCGTTGTAACACCCATTACTTTTCTGAAAGTCTTACGAGTGATTAGCAATGCATTAGAAATTAACTTTTAAATGAAGTTTGAACTTTGTGATTGATTATCGATTAGTTTGTTTAAACCGTTTAAAAAATTTCGCATTTTTACAGTTGGAGAGTTTACATCTGATGTACATTAATCTAGGCAACATTTCAAAAACATTGTTTTTAGTTCGCAGTCTAAAAGAATGCGTGACTTTTACCTGCAAACACTTTATACTTAGAAAGATAAAGAATTTTTTGAAACTCAAAGAACTAAGTTAACTCTTTCTTAAAGCTGTCAAAAAGAACGATAAATGAGATCGGAAATGTCATTCCCTAAATCAAAAATATTTTATTCATCTCACAATTTGCATTCGCGGTTTTGCATATTATCTTGGAATCTCAAAAAGAAGATAACATTTTACCGTTTCTACACTTTTCTTAATGTTACATAGATCTAAATTAACATCTAATGCATGAATAACATACAAAGCGTAGCATCCACCTTTCAAAATTACATTAAAGATTTAAATTATTTATGAAGTTTTATTTTTAAATTTATTCCGAGAAAATAATAAGAACGTTTTAACTGTATTTATTAATAATTTAAACAGAAAAATAATATCATTTAGCATAGTTTACCGCAATATTATCTATTCACCATCTGACAGTGTATTAAAACCATACCATTCTATTTAAATTCTTTTAATAATTGAGTTTAATGTATCATTGCAAAAAACAGCTTTATTAAAAAAATTTCTTCAAAAATACCCGGTTTTACTTAATTTTAAATTCGTTCACTTGTGTTGAAATATGGACATACTAGTTTGTTTGTTGAAATAAAATAGTTAATGAATTATTTAAGAAGCATCTGTCTAATACAAGCACCGTCATCTGAATAAACAAGTTGTAAAAAATAGTTATGTAGCTTAGCACCAAAAATAGTGACAACTATTTTACACCAAAGAGTGCTCCACTAAGTATTCCACTACACCTAAAGTGATATTTTACACTACATCGTGTAAAGTAGCCGCTACTTTTTTTTTGTATTCAGTGGCACTAAAATTTATAATAACAGTAAGAAAAGATTCACATAAGAGTCTGTAAAGTTATTTTTACGATACAATATAAGACAAGAATCATTAATTTAATGCATGTGCACACGAATTCTTAAAATGAAATAAGGTTATGAGTTAAACATATGAGAGCAGAACACAGAGAAATAGACTCAGAGATAATATTAAAATATATTCCAAAAAGGCTTAAGGTTGTCACTTTAGCAAAAAACAGGATTTTGGGCAAAAGTTTTGAAAAAAGTTCATTATAAATTTAAAATTATTGTACTCTTAGCTTTCTAAAATTACTTCCTTTTACTACAATTGTTTGCAAAGCTGTAGCAGTTTTTGTGCTGCGTGATAACAGAGGATAGACTAATGTATTTAAGTCTTTAAGTGCGTTCATCTCAAATTATTATCAAAATCAGAATTTTTTCAGATTTGCACCATCTTAATCACGATATCTCACGTTGTTTTTAAAATAATCATCTGCAATTTTTCACGAGTATTTATGATTATGGCACGCATGTTTTGAACTACAGACTAAGAGAAGGAAGTAGAGTTTCGTTTGTCATGCATGTTTTTCCGCAAAGACAAGTACGGAAATTTTTAAAAATTTGTTTTTTAAACTCCAATAGTAGTATATACACTTGCTTTTAAGATTATAATTCAAAACATAGTTGATAGCCCTTTAAATGTAATCCTCAAAGAGTTTTTGGTGGAAAAAAAATTTCTACTGTTTAGCGTTTATGCAGAAAGATGCCTCATTTTAACCTAACATTGACATTTAAAAAAAAGAATAATAATAATATAAATAACTATTATAAATAATTGTTATAAATAATTATTATAAATAATTATTTATTATAATTATTATTATTGATTATTATTGTTATAATTATTATAAATAAGTATAATTATTATTATAATTATTATAAATAATTGTAATTATTATTGTAATTATTATAAATAATTGTAATTATTATTATAATTATAATAAATAATTATAATTATTATTATTGATTATTATTATTATTATTATAAATAATTGTAATTATTATTATAATTATTATAAATAATTATAATTATTATTATATTGCTTATAAATTTTTGCACATAATAAAACAAATATACTAGTTTTTAAAAAAAAATATAATAATACTTAAAAGAAAGTCGGATAACTTAGCAGAATTGACGCGAATAGAAATTTTACATGATAAAATCAATTAGTACATTCCTCAAACATAAATAAAAATTAAAATATATTTATCCTTATTACACAACTAAAAGCATTCATCCATATTTTAACAATAACCTTTTGTTTTGTTTGATGCATAGCAGCGTCGAATATTCAAGCGTCAACAATCAACAGATGATATTAAAAGCTGGTCGGTGTTTTGAAAATAATACTCGTTTGGTGTAAGCTTACACAATTTTAAATGTTTAGATTTAAATTACGCCCCTTAATTTGTATATGGAAGCTCGATTTAGTGTCAACTGGAAATAAAATGCTTCTTCACACAATTTTTTGGATTAAAATCATATTCCCAGAGATATTACACCACTGCTTTTAAAGTGTCAAAAATAAACATAAAAAAAAAACAATTTTAAGGAAGCAATAAATAATTATTGCAGGGAATAAGTAACAAATTTTAAAGCAGCATCTCAAAATGACAGGTGATATTTAGTATATGCTTTTTGTATAAATTTTTAAACTTTCTGTTATTAACTTTGGTACATTTTCCTTGTGAATTCAAATCTATTGCCCCCTCCCTTTTACAGCCATAAACGCAACTAAACACCCCAATAGACCTTATGACATACTGATAAGAAATAAGAGGAAAAAAGTGGAATAAAAATCTATATATTCGCTTTATAGTTAGTGGTCAGAAATCCTCTATATAGGGTGCTTGAAAATTTGATCGACTATTTCAGAGTAGAAATAAAAAGAACCAAGAGGGTGAAAAAGTATAATAGACAATAGTGTCGCAATCCACGCTGAGATGGTAAAAATCTTGAAAATGCGGAATAAATTTGATTATACATACTCAAAAATGTTGTTTAGACACTTGGGATCTTTTTCATGGCCAAAGTGTTTGCCAGATATCAATACATGAGACTTTTTCGTATGAGGTCACTTAAAATCAATAGATTTCAGAAGTATGTGAACGCACTGGAGGGCTTCATAGCGAGGGTTTTCATTACTTCAGCAAACATTAAAAACACACCTAGTAGTCAGGAATCATTTTTATGTCATTGTAGATTTAATTTACGATAATATATGCAACAGCGAAAAATTTCCTTATTAATTATTCAAATTAAAAAAATTGTAGTTAACCCTTTGTTATATATGTATTTAACTGTATTGTGATGAGTATTTAACTTTTTGTAGTTAGCCTGTTTCTAGTTGCTTTTGCAGTCGTTTTGCCCATAGTAATATTGAAACCTGCATGACTTTTTCCGAGATTTTTATGTTGCTTAACGTTGCTTAGATCATGCTCATAGATCATACTCAACCATAAATATTTCAACATTGTTCAAGACCTCATTGTTCTACTGTAAGTTCCATCTTCATGGTAATTTTTATCACACTTCTGAATTCGTTGACCAAATTTCAGAGTATGCTATATAAACATCTCAACATATGGAATTTATAAATAGAGATAAATGGTAAGATCTTTAAATTTAACAAATTGATATTATTTATAAAAGAAAATTACCACAATAATAAAAGAAGCAATATAAAGTAATAACTGAGTTGCTTTATATTCAAATGTATAGTGATTAGTGACACAAGTTATGATTGGGACACATAGACTAGAAGCTCATAGTTAAAACCTTTTTATTGTTACCTAGAAAAAAATGCAAAATGAACCCCGTCCTTCCAAAAAAAATCAACTGCTTAATGAGGTATTTGGTCTAAGGATAAGAAGTGAGAAAAAAAGGACTGTAAAAAAATGGTTGAAGTTATCTATATCTATAAAAATAACGACGTGAATAATAATAGGCGTATTATATTATAATAAATTAATACAGTTTATACTGTCTTATTTTGGGAGCAAAAAAAGTTAGAATTTAATTAAATAATGTACCTCGAATAGCTTTGTTTTTGTGCTTTCGAGTATATAGTAAAATTATACTTAGTTAAAGAGTTTATGTTAGAAAAAATTAGTCAAAACTCTCGTTCTGTTGACTGCAAAAGAATAAGAATTATACAAAATTGCATAGATTATGATAAGTGCGCTTGTTCTTATGTATGCGACGCATTAAAATATTGTTTAAATCATTCCTAAGTTTGTTTACATTACATTAAATTCGACGTAATAATACTCAAATAAACTGTTTGTTTTACAGCATATTGATATTTTAAGAGAAATTGATTTTATATTAAATTGAAATTTGCACATTTATTTAAAAACAGGTGGAAGCAAAATACGCCTTTGCCTTTGGGCATTTTTAAAATAATTTAAGTTTTCGAAATACACCTAAAAAGTGTTAATAAACATAAGAAGAGTTTTTTCCTTATTTTCTTAGTTTAATCAGTTTATTATTATTTAAATGAAAACAAAAACATCATATAGATAATTAAAAATTGCAGTAATTATTATAATAGCTACACATAAAGCAGACATTTTTATTAAATATTCAAATCAATTTTAAATCAAATTGTAAAAGTATGAAAATATTTCACGCCATTCAAAAAGATATCAGTTAACAAAGGTTTTTAAAAATTCAATCTCCCGAAAGGACTAAATGTAAAATGGAAAAATAATTGCTAAATATTTTTTTGGATAAAAATCTATAGCACAATAGGAAATAAGCAAAAATCTACAATTCATTAAGCAATTTTTTTGTCATAGGAATAATTTTCTAAAGTTAAAAATATATATATTTTTTAAACAGGAATATTTTTATTGTGCTTTGAACCAGAAAAATGCAGCTTTAGCTTTTTTCAAAATTTTTACTTCCTTTGTGAAAATTATCTGAAAAGTTTTAACAATAATGACTGAAAAATTAAATAAGTTTATCTCCTGAAATAAGAGGCAGTTAATTCAGACTTAAAAACTAAGTGAATTTAGCTTTTATTTTTGTAAGGTTTTGCACAAAGATGGCTATTATTTTTTTAGATTTAATTCACCTAAAAAAAGTGCTTGTTCTTTCAAAAAATAACTATGGTAATAATAGTTAGTTGTTGTTTCCATGGCATTAAATTAAAGATATTTTACTACTGCTTTTGGTTTCATACATTTAAGACAATACTGAATATATATTCTTTCTTTCATGTAGTTTAAATAGATTAATTTTTATTAAGATTTCTATATTAAAGATTTAAAACAGATTTCCATATTAAAGGTTCATTCCTATGAATATTTTTTGCTGGTTTTCTTGAATCTTTTTCTTAATCTGAATTTATTTTCCAAATATTCACTAAGTGCAATGTTGAATTGAATGCCATTGCAAATAATAGAGTTGAACTTAAATTTTATTCATGAGATAGTTGAGCTTGTTAATTTACATAACTCTTTTTTAGTGGGTATTAACTAAGATAAATTTATATAGCCTCTGCTTTTTTACTGAATAAAATATGTTTATGTAGGAAATATATAATTAGATCTGTATATGTCAGAAATCTTTCATTGGATCTGTATATATATAATCTGTAATTGGGTCTGTACAAATATGAAACATGTAACTGGACCTGCATGTGTATAAAACCTGTATGTCTATGAAATATTAATTAGATCTGTATATGTATGAAATATGTAATTTGTTCCGTATATGTATAAAATGCGTAATTGGATCTGTTTTTAATGTATGAAATCTGTAATGTGCTGTGTGTATGTATGAAAACTGTAATTGGATCTGTATATATATGGCATCTGTCATTGGATCTGTATATGTATGGAATCTGTAATTGGATCTGTATATGTATGGAATCTGTCATTGGATCTGTATATGTATGGAATCTGTAATTGGATCTGTATATGTATGGAACCTGTGATTGTATCTGTATATGTATGAAATCTGTAATTTGATCTATATGTGTATAAGAAAGAAAAACAATTACAGCGACAAATGCAGAACGCGAGACAAAAATATAAATATTATTGCCTTTCGACATTATTATTGTATCATTTATTAGTATGTTAATTTAAAAAATCTGTTTTTTAAGTATTTGTGTGTTGTTGTTGATTCATGGGTCGAGCAAGTCACAACAGCAACAGAGTGTAATACCAGCAACAAAAACTTTGAATATTTCCTACAGAAGCATAAATTGAGAAAGTAATTTAATTTTCTTAAAAAAATGCTTATTTAAGGATAATTGTCTAACATTAAAAAACACAGTTCACACAGTTGTTATAATTCATAAAATTTTGAGTTTTTGTACTCAAAGAAGGAAATGCATGGCCTTTTTATGTTACACACGCAACGTGTGGAAATTATTATTATTTCTTTTAAATAAAAAAAAATATTAAAATGCCTGTAATCTTTCAGATTTGTATTAATGTATATGTTAGTGACCTACGCTGAAATCCATAAAAGTTTAAACCAATGCATGAAAATATTTTAAGGGCCGGGATAACCTGGTTGGCAGAGAGCTGGACTCACGTTAGTGAGAACGGGAGTTCGAATTCAACCGACCGAAGACTCCCAGTGTAGTAAATGGTTATCGGTGCTCGTTAAATATGTCGAGTCACAAAGTCCTCCATGATCCCATAACAAATCAAAACTTTTGGGGGTACCGAATTGGAGATTGGTCGTTCTCTGGTTCAGGTCAAAATAACGATCGGTGGACGAATAAATGGATGTCTGAATGAGTCCGTCTTATAAACGAGTGTGACGTATGGTTGTGTATGTATGTATGTATGTATGTATACATAAGTTGAATTCTTGGCCATAGATGGCGCCACTGGAAAACAATAACAATCGCACCTCCTCTGCCTTAATGGCTGACGACAACAACAACATTAAAATATATTAACTAATGACTAATGTAGCTTGTGTCAATGTCTGTCTCTGTGCAAATGTTGTGTAAATGTCACTGAATGGCAACTGCAACTTTGGAGTAAGCTGCTTTGATCCATTTTTAAAATCGTCCACCATTCTTGGGTCATCCGTTATCATACACTGCTAAACTCATTTTTATGCACGATGATGTAGCATTTGAAATAATGTAAAACAATGATGCAATAAGCAGTTTTTAAATTTTTTTTAGAAATTATTAACTATGTTTTACATCGTCAGAAGAATTTTATGAAGAAATACTTATAAATGAAAATCCCTTCTCTTAAAATTGTTTATCTAGTTACAGATTGTAAACTTTTAACAAGCTTCCGAAAGTAATGAAAGCACTTAATATTTAAGATCACAATATGCTTGGTAAAATTTTAAATAGCATGAATATTCTCACACTTCTCATTTCTTCTTGGCTTCAAAATTACAATGTTAGAGACTTCCACGTTGGTAGCTTCAAGCCTTGCTGTTCAGTGTCAATTATAAAACTTAAAAATAAAAATAAAAATTAAATATTAATTTTGTTCTTATGGAGATTTAACACTGGAAACTATTTGCATGCAAACATAATCATCAATATCAGGTAACATTAAAAATTTCACCCATGTGTAAAAAAGCTGCTAAAAAAGAAAAAAAAAAGAAGAAAAAAAACTCCGGTACATAGCATAAAATAAAATTTTATTTTTACAAACGTTATTATTTTGTGCTAGGAAAACAAATTTTATTGTTACGCATGACATTAAAATCTGAGAGTAACATCATTAAAATGAACATAAATATTATTGAAAATAATATTTAATCAGAATGACATGGAAATTTAAAAAAGAATACATAATATAATTAAAACAGGGTATTAAAAACAAAATTTACCATTTTTATTATATAAAAAATAATTTCTTACAAATTATAGCTTAATCCTAAAAGTAATTGCGAAAACACTTGGATTTAAAAAAAAANAAATAACTATGATAATAATAGTTAGTTGTTGTTCCCATGGCATTAAATTAAAGATATTTTACTACCACTTTTGGTTTTATAAATTTAAGACAATACTGAATATATACTCTTTCTTTCATGTAGTTTAAATAGATTAATTTTTATTAAGATTTCTATATTAAAGAATTAAAACAGATTTCCATATTAAAGGTTCATTCCTATGAATATTTTTTGCTGATTTTCTTGAATCTTTTTCTTAATCTGAATTTATTTTCCAAATATTCACTAAGTACAACGTTGAATTTAATGCCATTGCAAATAATAGAGTTGAACTTAAATTTTATTCATGAGAAAGTTAAACTTGTTAATTTACATAAGTCTTTATTAGTGGGTATTATCTGAGATAAATTTATATAGCCTCTGCTTTCTTACTGAATAAAATCTGTTTATAAATATATAATTAGATAATATATAATTAGATCTGTATATGTCAGAAATCTTTCATTGGATCTGTATATATAAAATCTGTAATTGGGTCTGTATGTTTATGAAATATGTAATTGGATCAGCATCTGTATGAAATCTTTAATTGGAGTGTATGAAATATTAGTGAAAAAAATATTGATGAATGTAATGAAATATTAATGAATATTAATGAATGTATGAAATATTATTCACGTGTATGAAATATTAATTGGACCTGCATATGTATGAAATAAGTGATTGGCTCTGTATATGTATGAAATACATAATTGGACCTGCATATGTATGGAATCTGTAATGTGCTGTGTGTATGTATGAAAACTGTAATTGGATCTGTAAATGTATGGGATCTGTAATTGGATCTGTATATGTATGGAATCTGTAATTGGATCAGTATATGTATGGAATCTGTAATTGGATCCGCATATGTATGAAATATGCAATTTGATCTATATGAATTTAGAAGAGGGAAAAAGGAGGAAAAGAGAGGGAAAGAGACAAAACAAGTAAAAGAAAGGAATAACTACAGCATATATAAGAAAGAAAAACAATTACAGAGACAAAAGCAGAATTTGAGGCGAAAATATAAATATTATTGCCTTTCGACATTATTATTGTATCATTTATTAATATGTTAATTAAAAAAATCTGCTTTTTAAGTATTTGTGTGTTGTTGTTGATTCATTGGTCATGCAAGTCACAACGGCAACAGGGTGTAATACTAGCAACGTAAACTTTGAATATTTCCTACAGAAACATAAATTGAGAAAGTAATTTAATTTTCTTAAAAAAATACTTATAGAAGGATAATTGTCTAACATAAAAAAAACAAAGTTCACACAACAGTTGTTATAATTCATAAAATTTTGAGTTTTTGTACTCAAAGATGGAAATGCGTAGCCTTTTTATGTTACACCCGCAACGTGCAAAAATTATTATTTTTTTGATAAAAAAAATTAATGAAATAACTGGAACCTTGCAGATTTGTATTAATATATATGTTAGTGACTTACGCTGAAATCTATAAAAGTTTAAACCAATGCATGAAAATATTTTAAGGGCCGAGATAACCTGGTTGGCAGGGAGCTGGACTCATGTTAGGGAGAACACGGGAGTTCGAATTCAGCCGGCCGAAGACTCCCAGTGTAGTAAATGGTGACCGGTGCTCGTTAAATATGTCGAGTCACAAAGTCCTCCATGTTCCCATAACAAATCAATACCTCTGGGGGTGCTGAATTGGAGATTGATGGTTCTCTGGTTCAGGTTAAAATAACGATCTGTGGACGAATGAATGAATGTATGAATGAGTCCGCCCTTTAAACGGGTGTGACTATGGGTGTGGCATAAGTTGAATTATTGTCCATAGATGGTGACACTGGAAAACAATAGCAATCGCACATCCTCTGCCTTAATGGCCGACGACAACAACAATATTAAAATATTTTAACTCATGATTATTTAGTTTGGGTAAATGTCACTCTTTGTGCAAATGTTGTGTAAATGTCACTGAATGGCACCTGCAACTTTGGAGAAGGCTGCTTTGATCCTTTTTTAAAATCATCTACCATTCTTGGGTCACCCGTTATCATACTCTTCTAACTATATAAAGTTTTGAAGCATGCTGAAACTCATTTTTGTAACATTTCAAATAATGTAAAACATTGATGCAATAAACACTTTTTATTTTTTTTTCTAAATTATTAACTATGTTTTACATCATTAGAAGGATTTCATTAGGAAATGCTAATAAACGAAAATCCCTTTTTTTAAATTTTTTATCTAGTTACAGATTGTAAACTTTTAACGAGCTTCAGAAAATAATGAAAGCACGTAATATTTAAGACCAAATAATGCTTTGTAAAATTTTAAATAGCATGAATATTTTCACACGTCTTATTTCTTCTTTACTTCAAAATTACATTGTTAAAGAGTTCCACGTTGGTAGCTTCAAGCCTTGCTGTTCAGTGCCAATTATAAAATTTAAAAATTAAATATTATTTTTATTCTTATGGATATTTAACACCGGGAACTATTTGCATGCAAATATAATCATCAATATCAGGCAACAATAAAAATTTCGCACTTGTGTGACGATAAAAAAAATTATTAACATTTGAGATTTTAAATCGTTGCTATTAATCAAAAAAATATATTAGAGTTATTTTTCTAATTTGGGTAATGTATAATATATTATCATGGGTCCAAAGCTACTAAGTTGAGGAGGTAAGTATTGGTAGCCTCAAAAATAACTGTCCTAGCAGCTAAAAAACAATAAAAAGAAAGTAGCTGTTAAAAAAAAAACCGGTATATGACATAAAATAAAATATTATTTTTACTAATGCTATTATTTTGTGCTAGAAAAACAAATTTTATTGTCCCTCATGCCATGCAAATATGTAAGTAGCATCAGTGAAATGAACATAAATATTATTGAAATTAGTAATTAATCAAAATGACATGGAAATTTAAAAAAGAATACATAATATAATTAAAACAGGGTAGTAAAAACAAAATTTACCATTTTTATTACATAAAAAAAATTTCTTGCAAATTATAGCTTAATCCTAAAAGTAATTTCGAAAACACTTGGACTTAAAAAAATAAATATTTAAAATTAAATATTAAAGAAAAATCTCAATTACTAATTCTTTTAATATTTATAGCGTATTCTCAAATTTTACAGTTAATTAGATATGCTTCAATATTTTTAACGCATTTAGTAAAAAGACATTTCTTTTAAATTTTAATCGTGGTTTTTCACTTAGAATTGTTTTGCATGGAACTATAGTTCTTATTACATTTATTTGCGAGTATTTCTCCGCAATTTTTAATTGGAACATCATTATAACTCTCGCATACTTAAGAATGTTATACTTTCGATGGTACTATTTCATTGGTAATTATTTTCTTGCGGGAAAATTCTTTATTCAAGTTCTTTTTTTGAAAAAACATCGTCTTGGGAAAGAAAATTAAAGAAAGCATCTGGTTTCAAATAAGGAATTGGGCAATTAAAAGTTGAAATGTATTATTTCTTTTGAAGAAAACTCTTTTCCCGTATCTTCAAAGTTTGCTGAAATTACTGAATTTTAGAATTTCGAAAATATAAGTTCATATTTCAAGACTTATTTTTAAGCAAATAAAATATTTTTTAAAAGAGTAATTGTTATTCAAAAATGTTTAAAATAATGCTGCAAACCAGTATTCTAGTACTCTTCAAAATTATTAAGTCTTTAGAAAAACTAGAAGAGCTAGAAGACGCCCGGTGGCTGAGTGGTAGCGCTTCGCACTCCCGTGCCACACGTCCAAGGTTCGATCCTCAGTCCGGGCAAGTTGACCCAGCCTTTCACCACTTCAGTGGGTCGATAAATGAGTACCAAGCATACTTAGGAACTAAACACTGGGGCTTCCGCGCTCGACTGGCCATCTGAACGGAACATCTGCCGCTGCATCCCAGAGCCCATGGTCAAGAAAACTGAATGGGCACAGTAGGCCTTGACCATCTATGGGCTGTCACGCCACTGAGTTTAGTTTAGTTTTAGAAGAGCTAGAATGATTGATATAAATCAAGTTCTTACTGAGGAAAGTTTTTTATTAATCATTTTAAGAAAAAATACATTATTCGGCAAAATTTCAGTTACAGATTTTACATTGTTTTGAACTATGTCGAACCATATTATCATTTAAACCTTATGTCATGCCAAAGAGATGCTAAGTTGAACTACATTTATTTCATAACCAGTGTAGAAGAGCCGAACTAATTTTTGAGTTTTAGACTATCAATGTAAAACTCCTAAGCCCTGTAGTTTTGAACCGATCCCTGGAGACAAAAGAGTTCTCGGATCAAGCGATGGCAAGTTTTTTTGGAGTTCTTTTTGATGGAACTAACCCGTAATTCGTTTCTTAAAATGTTTATTTAACCAAATTGTAAGGTAAATGGTCGAAAAGTATCCAATTTTGTGTAATTTGGGTGGATATTGTAACAATCTAAACGAATTCAATGTTACAATACAAATTCTTTTTTTTTTAATATTTGTCTTTTAGAGGATTTAATATTTGTAACTTTATACCTTAGAAATTTTCTTATGACAAATTAAGATTGAACCTAATGCTTATTCAAAATTTAATTCAAGGTGTGTGCTACTCAAATAGTTATTTTTCATGGACTATTTAATGTAATTAAAATGTGTCTATCTAATGTACAGTGCTCAAAAAAAGAAACGAACCAGACTGAATAACTTTTGAGTTAGTGATCAGATTTTTACGCCTTAGGACTCATTTTTAATGGTTCGAAGAGATGATATCAATCATACTAATTAATTAGTGCTGACAATACTTAAAATTACGAAATCAGTCACAAAAACGTACTTTCTCTGAATAAACATGCCTTTTTTCTACGATATCGGATTTATCGTACCCAAAATATAGGGGGTAAATGCAATCTGGGGAAAATGATCCCCATAGTTTGATCAGGAGAGCGACTCAAAGTTTGAATCCCTTAATGCTAATTTTGCTTTCTGAATATTTCACCATATCTCGAGAGCTTTTTAAGCTAATTGAAAAATTTTTGCACATAATTATAAAATTCGTTAACCCAAAGAAAATTCCATGCAGAAAATAAATTTTAGTAAATGTTTATAATTTTTGTAATTTCATTATATAACAGTAGAAAAATTTTTTAAATTTTAAGGTATACAATCTCTCTTATCGTTTTAAATCACGTAATTTTACTTGGCAATATAGAAAGTTTTGGATGAAATCGATAGAATAATTTCTAAGAAAGAATTTTCTTAGGAATTCTTTTCTTTTAAAGAATTAGTTTAGTTAAAATTAGATTTGTTAGAAACTGTTCAACCAATTTCGCTCAAATGTATTATTTTTTTTATATAAAATTACAAAATTTAAAATTATGTAAAAAATTTTATGCCTTAAAATTCAAAATTTGTCTTCGACTATTATTTAATAAAATAATAAAAAACAATAAATATTTACTGCAATTTATTTCTTACTCGGAATTATCTTTGGATAAACAAATTGCAAAGCGACCATTGTTAAATGAAATAGTAAAAATAATAAATTCTTACAAAAAGCTATTTTTGCATGGAATTATATTTGGATAAAATAATTACATAATTGTGCGCGAAAATTTTTGAATTCGCTTAAAAAGTTTGTGAGGTATGGGAAAATACTTAAAAACTAAAATTAATATTAAGGGATCCAAACTTTGAATCACTCTCCTGATCGAACTAGGGGGACCATTTTCCCCAGATTTTGGCTATCCCCTATATTTCCGTTAATAAAAAAGGCATGTTTATTTAGAAGAAGTACGTTTTTGTGTCTGATTTCGTTACTTAATATATAGACTGATCTTGTTAATTACCATTTTGAGGCGACCCTCGCTAACCATTAAAATTGAGTTCTAAATTGTGAAAATCCGATCATTAGATCAAAAGATATTCATTATGGTTTTTGTTTTGGTGCACTGTACATGAATAATGTAAAGGTATAATATTGTTTGATACAAGCAAGATAAAATCCCATAAGAAAACAAACACGGTTTATGTTTTCTTCGTTTTATAATAAAAAATGTAATAAAGAAGCATTCCTTTTTAAAAGAATTGGTCCGATTTAAATTAGAACATCCCAAAAAGTATAACTCATATGAATTATTATAAATAATGCGTACCCTTCTAAAAGTGATAGCTACCTTCCATTGCTTATCGGTTATTTTCTCTTCAATGTATTTCTCTGTTAAAATTCTTGCCATTGAATGTCGATCAGTGATAATTGATTACCCAGCAGGAGGTTTGCTGATTCCACAAGGGTAGGAGATTGTGCCACAAGTAACCATCCGTTATCTTTCTAAAAACAAAACTCTTAAAAAAATTGGAGAAAGAAACCGAATAATCTCATTAAATTTTCATCATGCAGAGTATTTTTCTATTCATAAAAAAAAAGAAAGTTTCTATTGCCTAAAGATTTTCTTTCGCTTTGAATAGGCCCAAAATGATATGATAAAAGAAAATAAATTTAATCTAAGGTATTAAGAAAAAAACCTAAATTTGTGCACAGAATATAAGCGTTTAGTTTTAAATATGAAAGTTTAGTTTTAAAATTTTAAGTAATGTATCGATCCATAATGAATGAAATATTTCTTTTTGTATATTCGGCGCACTGTTAGAAATTTCTCATAAAAACGGTTAAAGAACAATTTATTAAATTTTTATTTTACCATATTTAAGCGAAACTGTCAAATAATCCTAAATAAGAAGGTATTCAAACTGTTAACTCTGAGAAAACACGTTTATTAACTGTTTTTCCCAAATACGGTTAAGCAACCAGAATTTTATCGTACCAATTAAGTCATTAAGTTCTTTGCAGCTGGGCATATATTACGGGGGAGAGGGCTAACCTTTCAATCTTACGACCGACAGAATGTTCGATTCCGAGCGCTGACACCATAATATTTCTTTCATCTCCTTCAGCACATAAAAAGTATCCAGTGTCCTCCCCTCGTCAATTCGTAACCTTAAATTATTAGAATACGATACCATCTAGTTAAATTTTAACTAGACAACCTAAAGTTACATTTTACAGTTTTTAAACTATGCTGGTTGCAAATGGTTAAAATACTGTGAAATACCTCATAGTTTTGAATTCATTGTTTTTTTACCATACGAGTTAAAAACGGTTTCACAACCGTAAAGATAAAAAATGTTCTTTATCATAAATTTAACAGTTAAAGCTATTTTTCAATGGTCTGACGCTAAGGTAGAGTTTAAGAGCCTTACACTAGAAGCAATGCGATGATTTTAAATTATGTGTATAATCTTTCCCAGAAAAATTATCTAGGTTTTAGAACAGACAAATAACTTAAATATTTTAAAAGTTTTTAAACTTTTTTAAATGTCGCTAATTTGGTAACATTTTTCCACCTAGATGAAAATTATGAAAACCATTACCTTATTCTGAGTTTTAAAAATTTTTTTGAGCCCAAGTAATGCAATATTGGACTAAGTTTTTAAATACTAAAAAAAACTAAACTACAAACGCTTTTTATTTTTTCAAAACTGCGGATTTTCTCCGTATTGACGTTTGTGCTATTTTCAAAATCGTAGAAAGCGCTTTCTTTAGATAGATTAAACTTAACCTTAAAGGTCATAAGTAACAGTTGTAAACCCACAGAAATTATAAATTATAGAATATTATTCGCAAAATGCATAATTTCATATTACGATGGAGCCTTCGATGGACAGAATGCTGCCTGTTGTTTAATTTTAGAATGAAATTCGAAAAAATAATAATTTGAATCTTATTTTTTAATATAATTGATGTTTTGATGAAATTAAAAAAAAATGAATTAACTGTTTAAATTTCTTAATATAGGGTAAACTAACCAGTGAAGGAACACTTAAGCTTCGCTTGCCTTTTAAAAAATCATATTAATTTCAAAATTCGTAATTTTAGTTAAATGACAGTGTCAACATATTTGTTACTAATTGCAAATTATGTAAAAAAATTGTAGAGAACTTACATAATATTGTTTTAAAGTTTTGGAGGTTCAAATAACAAGTAGTAAGAAGACCAAGTGAAGGAACAGCTCTTACCAGTGAATGAACACCCAGTAAAGGAACACTTAATTTTGGTTATTTTTTAATGCTCTTTATGAATTTATAAGCCATACAAATATTTAAAAACAAGCCTATTCTTGAAATTATAACATATAAATACTTGGAAAATGTTAACTTTTTTTTTTAATCATGAATTGAAAATTACAGTGTCAACATATTAACACATACTGTTCATTCACTGGGAAATCTATGCCCAGTAAAGGAACATGCCTGTTCCCTCACTGGTTAGAAGTTGTTTTTCGTATTTTTAACATACTTTTGATGCGGAACATCACTAAAGGTACAAGAAAATTAAAGTTTATCTTTTATTTTCATTAACTTAGAAAAAAAACCAGTAAAGGAACACTTGTTCCTTCACTGGTTTTTCATCGTTTGGTGATCCAGTGAATAAACACCCCCTTATCTCAGTACTTTATTATGCTATGATGCTTAAAAAAAATAAAACGTAACTTCAATAACTATATTTTGAATTCTCTTTTTCACAGTGAGAAAAATAAAACTATTACATGCAATTAATTCCACTTCAAACATATAAATACAAACACTCACCTTATAATTTTTTCAAAGAAACAAGGTGTTGCAGAGATAATAACAAATTCAAAAATTTTTCCAGAGAAGTCTATTTGACCAGGTAATCCAAAACATTGCTAGATGACTTCCTATTGTTTGGCAGTAAGCTATTGTTACCAATCAATCTAAAGAAAAACTTTCAAATTCTTATTTTTAATCAATATATATGAAATGTTCCTTCACTGGGTAGTGTTCCTTCACTGGTTGGTTTACCCTATATATATATATATATAGGGTAAACTAACCAGTGAAGGAACACTTAAGCTTCGCTTGCCTTTTAAAAAATCATATTAATTTCAAAATTCGTAATTTTAGTTAAATGACAGTGTCAACATATTTGTTACTAATTGCAAATTATGTAAAAAAATTGTAGAGAACTTACATAATATTGTTTTAAAGTTTTGGAGGTTCAAATAACAAGTAGTAAGAAGACCAAGTGAAGGAACAGCTCTTACCAGTGAATGAACACCCAGTAAAGGAACACTTAATTTTGGTTATTTTTTAATGCTCTTTATGAATTTATAAGCCATACAAATATTTAAAAACAAGCCTATTCTTGAAATTATAACATATAAATACTTGGAAAATGTTAACTTTTTTTTGTAATCATGAATTGAAAATTAAAGTGTCAACATATTAACACATACTGTTCATTCACTGGGAAATCTATGCCCAGTAAAGGAACATGCCTGTTCCCTCACTGGTTAGAAGTTGTTTTTCGTATTTTTAACATACTTTTGATGCGGAACATCACTAAAGGTACAAGAAAATTAAAGTTTATCTTTTATTTTCATTAACTTAGAAAAAAAACCAGTAAAGGAACACTTGTTCCTTCACTGGTTTTTCATCGTTTGGTGATCCAGTGAATAAACACCCCCTTATCTCAGTACTTGATTATGCTATGGTGCTTTAAAAAAAATAAAACGTAACTTCAATAACTATATTTTGAATTCTCTTTTTCACAGTGAGAAAAATAAGACTACTACATGCAATTAATTCCACTTCAAACATATAAGTACAAACACTCACCTTATAATTTTTTCAACGAAACAAGGTGTTGCAGAGATAATAACAAATTCAAAAATTTTTTCAGAGAAATCTATTTGACCAGGTAATCCAAAATATTGCTAGATGACTTCCTATTGTTTGGCAGTAAGCTATTGTTACCAATCAATCTAAAGAAAAACTTTCAAATTCTTATTTTTAATGAATATATATGAAATGTTTCTTCACTAGGTAGTGTTCCTTCACTGGTTGGTTTACCCTATATTGCATAAAATTTATAATTTATAAGATGTCATTAGCTTGAAAATTTTGAAGTCTTTACCACCATGTTCCTCCTTGACTATATATGGACCCCAGATTAAATGCTCTATTTTTATGAAATTTAAAATAAACAAAATATTTTGATTAAAAAAATAAATCTTTTTTTATGTAGTCGGAAAATTTATTTAATATTTCTCTAAATCGCATAAAATGATATCGACTATTAAAAGAAGGTATTAGTTTTAAACAAATTGATTTTTATATGAATTTGTCCATCGTTTAAAAAAACCAATATAGATAAAAAAAATCGATTAACATATTCTAGACATATTCTAGTTCTTCTGTAAGAATTACTTCTTTGATACATATTTTTTCTTAAAACATCAAAACTCAGATTAGAAAGGAGCTTCTAATTGCTTTTTTAAATTTTTTTCTTAACATTTTTTCATTTTATTAAATCTTCCTTGTTGTCACTGTTGTTCCTGGTTGATTTTAAAAGAGGGATATCTTACAGTTATTTTAATTCGTTCCATTACCAATTGTGTTGATGGCTTTCATACTAAGAGCTATTTATAAGCAAACAGATTTTATGAAATCCGATCTTCTTTGAAATATTTGTACTTCTTTAATAATGTGTGTTGGCAGTCTTAATTTCTCAGTCTGATTTATTAATAATTTTCAATAAAAATCATCATGCATTCATTGTTTAATAAACTGTGCTTTTTTAAACTGAGAAATCTAGTTTTGAATCAATGTTGGAGTAATTCACAACGCGAATGGGATATAACATCTAAACTGTTTGGGTTTAAATGTTTATGTTTGATTCATAAGAAAGGTAGGAAGGGAGCAAGGGAAGAGATTCAACCGGCTTTGTTACATAACAAGCTCTACTTCGTATATGTTTGAGAAAAAATAAAGCTCTTCACACCCTTCAGAAACGGTTTTTTTTATTCAAAACAATGAAAAATCAACATCACGAGGAAAAAATTTACGTTTGCTTTAAGATCAATTAATAGTTATAGTACGGCTTCGTGGAGAATTCCTCCAGACTGATAGTCTGGGGCTGTATGCTGCTATGGTAACAAGCGAGAGCACATTTTTAATGGGGAAAGGTGTCGATTGATTTACACACGACGTCCTACGCTAAGATTAAGACAAAACTATTCACCCCACACCACTATTCGAAATGACCTTTCCTCGTAACCATAGTACCCGAAACGACGCGAGACGGGAGTCTGGAAAAGTTCTTCTGAAAGCCGCACTATACCTTATCGACATACGTCATAAAATGAAATTTTGACCGTTTGTCTATTAAAAGTACTTTTTAATTTCAGCATCTCACTAGTATCAGTTCGTTGTTGTTATTCAGATTGCCTCAACGTGGCGACGGGATGTACCTGGGCGGAGTAGATGGAGTACGTCGGGAGTGTATTCTCCCGGTAGGACCATTCAAGACGTGAAGGCCACTCCATTATGCTCAGCTGAAATCTGCAGGCACAGGAGCTAAGTCAGCCTTCTGCCTTCGGGAGTTCCGGGTCTCCTAAGCCACAGAACCTGTCCACCACTTCCTTCAGCCGTGAGTCGTGATTCTTCTGTAGAGCGCCATCAGCCGGCTCATGGGAGGACATATAGTGAGCCTTACATATATTGATGGACAGAAATCTTATCGCTCGTGCCACTCAAGATAGGTCTTTCCAGAACATCTCCCACACTGCGTTTTACACGAGGACCTTATATCTACACATCTTATTGTATATTACTTTTCAAGGATTCATGAGCGCCTAGACTTTTGACCTCCTGGACATGGTGTAGCTTGCAGCTAGACTTTGAGAAATAAGCCACAACACAACAATTTAATGATTCGTTACTGTTGTGAATGGTTGAATAAAAGCCTACTGAAAGAGCAAGTGAATAAATAATGATATCGTTGTATTCTTTTTTTGAACTTTTTTTCTTGTTTATAAACAAAAAATTATGATTGTAATCATATGTTATGTATAAAATTTCGTAAAATAACTCTCGACAAAATTTGTCACTTTCTTAACAGAGTCTAAATTCCGTCTAAGCGTCGTTTCACGAAAATCATTCAAGAAGAAGCTCCGCATCATAATTTCGTTTAATATTTTCGAACTGATCATCCATTAATGAAAGAAAAAAAAAACAAGAATTTTGTTCGAAAACTACGCACAGAGAAAAAAAATTCCGTCTAAATTATCTTACTGTATGGTAATGAAATTTCCGGGAAAAAAATATCTCTCTGAAGATAAAACCAGACTATAAAGTATTTATAAATCGATATTTGATAGTTTTTCCGTTCAAATGAAAATGATTTACTGGAAATTCTGGTTTTCAAGATTATTGTTCTTATTATTAAGCATTCATTAAAAAATAAGAAGAAAAAAACTGAAAAGTAAATTTAACCGAATGTATGGTTTTTATGCCATGCTCTAAAGAATCATAATAAAATTGCCAAATTTTGTCACATTTACCAAATTTCATCATGCATTATAACCCTTTCAAAAATTTAAGGTTTTTTTGAGATTTATATAAGGTTGTTTTGAGTTATCAAGGTTGATTTGAAGTTTATTCGAAGTTAATTTCAAAAACAACCTTAAAAAATTGATCTCCCAAGGTCAATGAGGGGGCATGAAGCTGTTCTATTCACACTAGACGTTAATGAAAATCAGCTTCAGAGCAGCCAGCATAGGAATCTTACTTTTGAGGTGTACAGATTATTTTTTCTACACTTCAAGCTTTTAGTTGATATCGTATAAAGTTATTTACACCTCAAATACACTTATTTGCTTAAAGTGTAGAAAGGATAACCTCAAAAAGAACTGCTCTAAGCTCTAAGGTAGATTTCTATCAGCTTCAAAACAAACTAAACTGTGAATTAAAAAAAAAACTTCATACACCATGATTATAAACAGTGGGAGGTGACTTTTAAGTCAACAGCAAATAACCCTCGGAACAACCTTGTTCCCTCGAGAACACCTTATATTTTTGAAATGTTGGAAATAGATATGTTTTAAAATAATTCGGAACCTAAGTGCTTGAAATAGTGTACGTAGGTGTCTGCGCTTAATACATGAATAAAATCGTACAGAATATTGTGTTAATTAAATCGCCAAAATAGAAAACTCAAAACATAATTCCCTCACAAAAATTTAAGGAGTTTTCTGGTCAATTCGAGGTTGTTTTGAGGTATTTAGGCTGACTTGAAGTTGTTTTCAAAAACAACTTTAAAGTGATCAACCTCTGAAGGTATATGAAATTGTTTTATTCCCACTTGTGGTTGTTGGAAATTTATTTTAGGGCAACAAACTTAGAGAGGTTATTTTTGAAATGTGCAGGCTATTTTTTCTACACTTCAAGCGAATAAGGTATGAATAATTTAAGGAGTGAATAATTTCACCCAATCTCAACTAAAAGCATTTCTGAGTGCTAAAAGAATTGTGATTTTGTGAGATGTAACTGAGGATGAAAATAAGGTTTATTAAAGAGGTTATTTTTGGTACAAAACATAACATCATTTTCTAACTCAGGTGCATTTTTTTACATCCGCCAACCTAAAAAAACATCTTATTTTTTTGTAAGAAAACTCTATATTTTATGGGTAAATTAACCAAAATCATTACCAAAGCGAATCAAAAAATTACCGAGCTGTTTGGTGTTCTCATAGAGGCAGAAACACAAATAAATCAAACTAATTTGGGTAGTTTTGAAAATACTTTATCTTAGTTTACTGAGACATTTATGATAATAATTTGAGGATAGTGAACATGTTTAGTACTTTAAGACGAGTGTTTAATCTATGTCTTCAGAGTTAGTGCATATCACACAAAACATTGTTTAAGTCTACATAAAAATATCCGTATACTTCCCACGTCATAAAATGCGCTTATAAAAAAGTTTCTGCCCTGATTTGAACAACATGTTTTGAATTTGATGTTTTGAAAAAAACTTTCATTTCTGAAGAATTTACTGAACCTTTATATTTAATCAGAAAACTTGAATCTCAACCGAAATCTCACTGACTTCACGCTTACCTGAATACAAATTGATCTTCGATTTCATATCGATGAAAGAGAAGAAGGGAAAAAAATGATGCTGAAAAATGTTTCATTCAATTTGCAGACAGAGAACGTGAATCACTTTGTCACCGTAGCTTAGATACCTTTTTATTTATCTATCTACGTACATACGTTTCAAATATCTCAAGTTTATAACGTACGATATATTGTTTACAGTTTCAGCTTTTAAAGACTCTAGAAGTTCTTGTAAATCAAACAGTGTTCGAACAGAGGTGCAATATTCGAAACTGGTCACAGTTGGGACAGAATTTCATTGTTTGTGAAATAATCTTAGAAAAATATGTAGTATGTGAACTGTACGATCTGTGAAACTATAATACATATAATAATCTCATCGATTTCGTAAGCATTTTTTAAGAATAAAAGAATTTACGATTTTTGTGCGTAATGTTCTGTTTTGCTTTTTGCTTTACCTGCAAGAATAATAAATACCTGCAATAAATTCTTACTCAACAATTCTAATATGTCTTTCTTTTAATTATCATTTGATATAGCGGTGGCTAATGAGATACTCAAACAAATTAACACCGGTTTTGGCCTCTTGTTATGCAGTAACTGTGATGTTTAGGAACATTTTTTGGTCGATTATTCTTTTTTCTGGCATTAATTTCTGTGATTTTTGAAATATAATTATGTGTCCGATTTTCCCAGGTAGCCCAGGCAAGAAGGGGCAATGTTCTATTTTTGTTTATGTTAGGTTAATATTATTTATTTATTTTCTGTATGATATATGTAAGAGCAATGTTCCCACTATATATTTACAATATAAAAGATATAAAATTTCTCCAGTTTACTATTTTTACTATTTTTATTTTTTAAACCAAGTTTCCTTAAGCGGTCCATCTTGCTCGGGCTTCCCCTACGTCTAAAACAATGATTGTTGTACAGTGCTGTTCAGAACCACTCTGAATAACTTTTGATCTAATAATCGAATCGTCACGTTCTAGGTTTAAAACTAAATGGTTTGCGGGGGTCATCTTAAATATGCTAATTAATTCATACAAACGATATTTTAAGAAACAAAAACAAACGCAAAATCAAACTTTCTCTGAATAAGCATACCTTTTAATCAACTGACTCACATTTCGGATCCCCAAAATATAGAAGGTAGCAGCAACCTGGGAACGACATCCAGATAGTTTGGTCAAGAGTGCGACCTTAAATTTTTTTGAGCCCTTAATATTAATTTTTTTTCGTATTTCCCCATATCTCTAGAAATATTTGAATGAATTGAAAGATTTTTGAATACAATTATAAAATTCGTTTAGCCATGGAAAAAAATTCCAATCAAAAATCGCATTTAGTAAAAAAAAATGTTTCTATTATTTTATTTAATACTAGTTAAAAAATTTTGAAATTACAAGGTATACGAATTTTTACATCATTTTAAAGAATGTAATTTTTAATGGCAAGATGCATAATTTGAACAAAATCGGTTGAAATGCTCCTAAGTTATCAAATATTAAAAAAAAATAATCATATTTATATATTCAGAAAATATATTTTTCTGTCTAA
This sequence comes from Parasteatoda tepidariorum, assembly GCF_043381705.1. Taxonomy (NCBI): domain Eukaryota; kingdom Metazoa; phylum Arthropoda; class Arachnida; order Araneae; family Theridiidae; genus Parasteatoda; species Parasteatoda tepidariorum. The sequence continues at coordinate 52,484,359 of NC_092211.1, forward strand.
TTTGGCAACTTAAAACATCGTCAGATGTATGAATGGGTTCGTTCTACAAACGGGTGCGACGTATGATGTGGCAGAAGTCGAATTCTTGGCCATAGATGGCGCCACTGGAAAACAAAAACAATCACACCCACTCTGCCTAAGCAGGCATACGTCAACGACTAACAAAACATCTTTAGCACTAATTAACTAGCATACTTGAGATCATCCTCTCGATTTAGATTGAGTCCTGGAACGTGAAAATCCGATCCTTAGATCAAAAGTTATTCAGGTTCGTTCATTTTTTTCGGCACATAGAAAATAATGCTTAGAAGTTTGATTTGTTTCTTAATTTTTTCTTGCAAAAGTAAAACACATAAATAGAATCTATAAATTTTTATCGGATCTGACAGCTATTGGCAGTTAGTTTTAGAATTTCAAGCGTATACAATAAATTCCTCAGAAATATCCCAGTTGGCTTTAGTTATAGAATCCCGAGTCTTTCAATTCAAGTGTGAAAGTGGGCCATGCATACTACTCAAGAGAAAAACCTTTTAGGTGTGGAATGAAACCTATTTACATATGAAATCTTATAAATGTTCCGTTTCTATTCTCCATGTTTCCTTCGTGATCTAAATCTCACATTTGGTAGGTGCTTTGCAAAGATGAAACGTTACTTTCTACAAAATATCCCTTTTACGTTGAAAAGAAGTTTTATGTAGCTTATTTTCAACCTCATAGAATATTTTATTCCTGAAAAAGGAAAGTGTTAAGGATGTTTCAGGTAGAGGGTTGTTTTCAATTATATCTTTTGGAGAACGTATTAGTCAAAAACTTAAAATATGCTTTATGAAGGAAATGTGATATCGGAATAGTTTTAGGAAAATTTGTGAAATAGTTCCTATTCTGCGCAGCTTCATTTAATAAAAATGTGTTGCCTTATTTAAATTCATACAGAGTATGGACAACATAATGAAATCACTTCTATACTAACACATTTTTTTGTATTTCTCAAGAAATAATGAAAGTATAATTTTGTAACTTCTAAAGTGTGTGGATCATGCAATTTCTCAGACTTATCAATGAAGTTTAAAGCTTTTAGAGGATTGAGGGATCGACAATAAATTACAAATAGAAAATGATGTTTTCGAACACCCTATGCCAAAAAAAAATGAATCAATAAATTTGTTACTTGCAACAATACGTTGGTTATTATATGAAATAATTGCACAAAATTCCGCAAGCCAAGCTTAAATATTCATGGAGATGGACATTTAAGGGCATTTATATACTATGGACAATTTTATAAAAACCTTTTTTTATTTTAAGTTTCTATGCTAAACCTCTAAAAACGTCCAATAAAATTAAACAAAATGTTTTGAACAATTTAAAATTAATTACGATTTAAAAAATCGTTCGAAACAAATTCGTTGGGAAATGTGCAAAATATGAGTAATTAAAGTAGCTCTTCTATACTGCGCATGTGCGGAAAAAAGTGTAGTTTTTTTTTCATAATTTTGTAGTGAATCGCTTTTGGGACAAAATGAAAAATGCCTGATTTACATATCTTAAAAACTTTCAAAATTTTAAGCAATTTTCTAACCGGTTTTTGTATTTTTCAAGAAAAATCAAAATCATAAGCGGATTTCTACAAATATTATTTTGTATCATAAGACAATATTAAATACCAACTAATAATACGAAACAATAAACGTTCATAAACCAAAATATGAGGATAGAACACATGCATGCGAAAAAACAGATACTTTTATGGAAATGATCCCCAACAATGCCGGTGTCATTTCTAATAAATGTTGTTTAATAGTACAATTTGAAATTTTTGGAAAACCACTTATCATTTTGAGTTTTCTTTCAAAGGGCCACAACTAAACTACTAAGAAAAATGCTTGAAAATTTTTACATTTTTAAGATATTCAAATCGAAATTTTTTATTAATTGCTAAATACGATTCACTACTAAAGTAAGAAAAAAATTAAAATTTTCCAAGCGCATATGCAGTATAAAAGAGCTTCGTTAATTACTCATTTCTTTTGCAGTTTTAAAAATGTTTTATTTCAAATTTTGAAACAATAATTTTGTTATTAATTTTAAATTGCTCCAAAAATTTTGTTTAATTTCATTAAATATATTTAAAGTTGCAGCAAAAACCATTAGACATTTTTTTTAACATGAAATTATTCAAATCTCCAAAAATATTTAACCTAAGAACTATAAACCATCTCCATAAATATTAAACTTTGCGCAATTATCGTACATACTAACCAAAATAATAAAGCGTAGGCTGTTCAAAAACACTATTTTCCATTCGTAATTTATTGTAGGTCCATAAAACCTCTAAAGCTTTAAATTTCATAGAAAAGTATGAGAAATCACATATCCATTACACATCTAAATTTATGAAATGATTCTCGAAGTATTTTTTTGAGAAAGGAAACCGTTATCAAATTGACTACTTTGTCTCAGATCGACTCGGAGCACTTGCAGTGGATCCCCTCCCATGTGGGTATTTATGGGAATGAGATTGCTGATCGGCTTGCCAAGGAAGGGAGTGAACTTGCTACTCCCCCTTCCTCTTAACTACTAATGTCTGAGGTTCACTCACTGTAGTTAGCTAGGGTAAATTCAGCGTGGAAGCACCCACCAGATCGTGATTGGTATGCCGCCAAATGCCCCCGAATTATCCATGCAGTGCACTTGTCCTAGATTTGCTCAGACAGCTTTGTCAAGACTTAGGACCGGCCATATAAAGTGTTTGACCTTCAGAGCGAAAGAAAAGACTTATGCCTATTGCCATACCTCGGCCATCGCTTCTCCATCTCATCTTTCGGATTGCATTTGTGCCTCTGTAAGGCAACTGATGAGTGATGGAGAGACTGTCTATGACTTGCTGATGTGACATGATCTTCTGGACTTGGTCTAGCGCTCTAGACCAAGGGGATAAGCAACAACAACAACATTTTTTGAGAAAGATCAAAAATTGTGTTAGTATAAGAGTGATTCCAATATTTTCTTTCAATATATTCTTTGACTTTATTTTTTTAAAGTCAAGCTTTCTACTTGAGAAGGATTTATAAAATATTTACACTTACTAGTTTCCTACTGTTTCTAAGTAAACGAGTATGCTTCTAGTATATGGAATCATCATCAGGTATATAGAAAGTAAGCGAATAAATTTGATCAAAATTTGCGAACTGTAAGACTAGAAAACAAATAATTTTTAAAACTCTTTATTAGGGAAAGTTGAAGATAGAAGTATGCAGCTGCAATCAGTTTTGCAGCATGGCTTTTCTGAAACTTATAATAATAAACAATAATAAACAATTGAAGTAATAATAAACAATCCCAAAGTACTTTCTGCCGAAACAAAACAAGGCTGTTTATCCAGCTTTAAACGTGTTTGTGAGAAATAGTACGAAAGTTCTTAAGAAGTTTTAATTTCAAACATGTGCTCTGCACTATTACGTAATTATTTTACTTTCTGAAGATAATTATTTTTCCAATAAAGGCGGACATTTCCAATAAAATTAAAAGCTGAAATTATTAAAAATTATCTTTTCTTACTTTTCCGTAATGATCTTTCAATTCTAAATCAAATATTAATCATATTTTTTATTGCGGTCAAAATGCCCGCACATAGTCAATGTAGGTAAGTTAAATGTCGCCCATTTCAGTGCTATTTAGAAAAGTGAATTTTTAAAATTATAATATTAATGATATCAATATATTAAAATAAATATTCTATAAAAGTGCACGTACCTTAGAAAATTTTATTTAGAGAGATATATGCGTGAATTCTACATTTGTTTATGCAAAAACTTTATTAATTATGCAATGATGCAAGGGTAAAACGTAATTACTAAACGCACAAACATGAAAAAAAAAAGATATAGTTCATAAAAAAGTAGCATAATTTTAGACTAAAACATTTTATTTCAGTATGCGGTAGCATGAAAATAAACTTTTTTTTCTATACTTTCAAATAGTAAACAAGGCTTCAAAAATATTTTATGGAAATATTGCAAGCAATGTTTTTTTAAACTTCAGATTGGACGTAAAGATTATTTAAAGCATCATCTGAGAGTTAATGTACTTACATTTTTAGACCATATTTTATTTTATTTGAATCAGTAAGTGATAATAAGTGGCATTTTGATGATATTTTAACATTATAAATAGCCAAGAGAATTTTTTATAAAAAAGTTCTCAGAAAAAGAAAGTTTATTACGGTTTATTTTAAAAAATAGGTCATATTAAAGTTCATTTTTGTAACCNCAATATAATGTTTTAAGAATATAAATGTTATTTTAAAAAATGATTACTTCGAAAAATCACTTCCGTTCACCAAGAGATCTAAATGTTTATAATACTAATAGATAGTAATATTTGGAGATGGGAAGTAGAGGCACAAGCGTAAGCAAACAGAATTCCTTTCATTACATATATGTTACGTGAATAATTTTGACTTAAGTAGAAAAACTGTTTTCTGCCAAGAAACGACAATTATTGCGAAGCAATCATCGGGGTTGGTGAGCGGCAGTGAACAGGGGACTTAATCCCCTTATATATATATGTATATATATATATATATAGATAGATAGATAATATATATATGTGTGTGTGTGTGAGTGGGAAATCTGGAACGTCTGTTAAACTGTTTAACTTCATGGGAAACTTAAAAATACTAGAATTTCATTAAAAAAATTGCAAACATTTATATTTTATATGAAAATTTAAGAAAATTATGTAATATTCTTAAGATGTACGCGATTGTACTGAAAAGGGAAGGGGTAAGAATGTGACAATTGTCTTGGAAAGGGTCAGCTGAGGGTCCCACCAAAACACTTTACAAAAAAATTATTGTTAATATAGTGGCAAAAAAATATAAAATAAATATAGTGGCGGAAAATTTCCGTATATCTATAAAAAAAACTACAATTTTGTATAAAGGATTTTCAAAAATTCCACAAAATATGAAAATAAGGCCTTTTTTGCTTTAAGTATGAATACCGGAATAAATTTTGTCCTGGAGCTAGTAACACTTTTGTTCAGTCTTGGATTTAGTTACATTCTTCTTCTGTTGCGCTACAGCCATCTCGGGTTCAGCATAGATACAGCGAGGGGGTGGCCTAGAGAGAGTTTGTACCCGATTTAACCTCGGTAGCAGAGGTTATCGAAAGAAACAGAACAGTGCTTCTTATCGGGTTAGTTCCTTATCCATTGCTAAGTTATAAATATTTTCTAAAAGTATAATAAGCTAAACTAAAAATAATTTTTTATGGCAGTACTTGCCAATAAATAAGGATAGTTTAAAAACAAGATGCACAAATATCAATGTATAGTAGTGTTTTTGATATTGCGTTGCACGTCACAAAAATATCGAGCAATATTTAGAAAAAAAAGCTATTCCAACTGTGAATTTGAAAAAAAAAAAAAATATGAAGCAACGTTGAAACTTTATACAGTGAAAACAATGCTACTACCATAATTAGTTGTTGAACTGGATCATATTTCTAATTAAGTTGCGCCATAGTACGACACCTAATTTTACTGTTAATAAGGTTCTCTTTAGCAACATGTTAAAGAAACAAATTTAAAATTTTGTAAATTCGCAACTTGGTCCAACATATCTAACAGTATGCAAAATGGTGCTTTATAACTTTCATGGAATAGCTTAATTACTAATTTATCAATGACTGAAGACCTTTTCCTGAATTGATCTTGAATCATGGCTAAAGATCTTTCTCAATGGCTGATTTGCTGACGAGCTGGCTTTAACAAATTTCGATAGTAAAATCTAGAAACAAAGAAATTTTCAACACAAATAAGAAGGAAAAATATGAATTATATAAATGCTTTTAAATGCCTAACACGATTGTTTCTGTAAATTTCCTACTAGAAAAAAATAACTGCACTGTATTGTTATGGCACTTTTGGTAAAAAAATAAATACTAATAATAATAATCCCTGTTAATATTACCAAAATATACAGTATTTAAACCATTCATTTGCTAATTTTTCAGTTTTTATAATAACTGTTAATTGGAAATTCTTATTTTCTAAATTATACTTCTAATTACTACACGTTTCGTAAAAAATACAAAACTGAAAAGTTAGTACATTCAAATAACTAGTTTTTTTTCCATGCTGTAAGGTATCATAATAAAATTACCAGATTTGACCACATTTTTTAAATATTTTCACATATTTTAAAACTATATTTTATTTTTAATTTTTCCAAAATCAATATCAAAGCATTTCGGCAAAACAATTTCGGGCTTTTGGTGTTCTCATAGAGCTAGGAACATGGGGAATTCTGACCAGACTTTTTTTTTCTCAGAGTAAGGCTGTTTAACTTTAACAATTAAATTTAAAATTTACGTTTAGATACTTAAATTAAATTAATGTTGCTAATTTATTTAAAAAAAAACAATACAACGATTCTTTAATATGTCCAAATAAAAAACAATGCATAACAAAAATATCAATATCTGCTGCAAACATACATTTTAAAAAAAGACGAAATACCAAAGAAAGGAAATAATATTTTTGGAATGCTGTCTTTTAGAAAATAGCTACCGGATATTATTTTATGAGACTGAATACAATACATCTGTGCATTTGAGCTGAAAAATGAGAATCGAAATTTGAGGTGCGTAAGAAATCTACATAAATGCATATCAATATTCTCTGGAACATTATACAACACTCATTCCTTTTGAATATTTATTACATGATGACATTCAGTAGTTCGATCATTATATTTTATGTCTCCAGTATCGATTTTACAACGTTTCGATGGGAATTCCAAACTCTTTTTTTTTCAATATTTTTAAAGAAAAAAATATTTATCTTCTAGTTGGTTGAGTTTTTATTTCGAACAAAGCTCAAAATGCATGTCAAAGAAAATGCAAAAAGCATGAAATTCACGTTTGAAGGAAAGAAGAAGGAACGTTAATGAAACTAAGTATAGCCCAAAATTCGAATTTTTAAGGGTAAGCAATGAACCTAAATGTTTAACACCTAGGTTATTTTGAAGAAAAAAAGCGCTTGATACATCTATCGATTAAAATTTGGTAAATATGCAAGGAATAATCATCTTAACTAGTGTTTCTTTTCTTTTAAGAAACAATAGTTACATCAAGCCGTGGTGGCTCAGGGGATAGAGCGTTCGCTTTTCAATGAGGTGAAATGGCTTAAATCCGTATCACACTGACCGCTCCCGACGCGCACCAACCACAGTGCTGACGTAAAATCTCTTCAGTGGTAGATGGATCATGGGTTATAGTCCCTTTGCCGTCAGGGTCAAGATACACAGCAACAAATGAAATCGGCACGATTTGAGGAGAAACGTGCGTGCTTAACCGACATTTGATTCCGATAAACGATATCGCCTTGTCGGATACGACTTTATCGCTATCGTATCGATGAGTGAAAATGCGCTCAGTGTCTGACTATGTATTTTACTTGACCCTATGTCGTTCGCCGACAATCGGAACCGTTTTGTCGGTATCTTGTCGTGCAATAAAAAAGCTCTCTAACCATGCGAGATGTTCGTGGTTTTCTCTCCATGTAACGCAGATGCTGGTTAGTTCCATTAAAAAGTCATCCACGAAGGCAAATTTCACCCAATACTTGATTCAAGATTTCCCTTGTCTTCTGTATTAGGTTCAAAAATGCAAGGCTACGGAGTTGAGCATTAGTAGTAGTAAATTCAAAATTGGGCCGATTGTTCAACGATGGTTATAAATAGTTGCATCAGAAGTTAAAAAAAAAATAACCAAAATATCGTGTTCAGTTTCTGAAACATGTCCCAGATATAAAGCGATCTTACGGCAAACGGTGTATTTTCATTTGTTGGCATAGAAATGCTGACTAATTAATCCTTTTTTAAACTTAGTAGAAATATTAGTGTGCCAAACTTTGAAATTGAATAAATAAATTCAAAAAATCTCACTTTTTAGATAATTACTGTAAATATTGTTTTTATCTTCTTTTTTTAATTCTAGCTTTGCCCAGGCTCTCAAAGGTAACTCTTTAATTGTGTTGTAAACTTAATTATCAGGTCAACCTTCATTTTTAAAGTGATAAAGAAAGTATGTGAAAACCTACGCAAATAAACCTTGCTTCACTGATTTCCATAAAATCTAAAATAAACCTTAAGAAAGCGAATTTATTCTCGGTTTGAGTATGCTTTCTACTTTTGATTTGCGAATGATTCCTCCTCGATTTCAGAAGGTTTTTCTAGACTTGTTTCGTTTAAATCAGATTCAAACTACACGTAAAAAGGTTGGTTACGTAAAATTAGTGCAAACATCATAGCATGCTAATTATCATCATTAAATTTAACATCGTTTCAATCTTGCATGGTTTATTTGCTAATCACTTAAAAAACCTTGTTGGGATATGTGATAGAGGCTGGTGCTGAAATTAAAATTACCCTATAACTGATATCTGTGGGTATTTAAACCTATGCTCATTTTTTCAAACGTGTATATCAAGCTTCTAGGGAGATTATGAACGTAACAAAGTAGGTGATTGAAGAAAATACTCTGTGTTTTGTCTAGATTACTGTTGTCATTTATCAGAAATCACATGAAACTAGTAACTGATAGTTGCCTTGTGGTTTGGAAATAATGGCAAGACAGTGTATTCTGTTTGATTTTCATTGCCAATGCTCGTTTGTTCTGGTAGTTAGTTTCAAATTCATAAAGATTTATTTAATCTGAATTTCACTTCTGATAGTATTTTTTTCGCTTTTACTTTAAATTATTAAAACATTTTTCCATCACGTTTAAAAAGTACTAAATTTTATTCCCTGTTAAATTATGTACTTGCACAAAATCAGAACCTTGTCATTTGAATACAACTGGACAGTACAAAAGGTAAAGCTACACAAATATTGACGTGTCTTCTTTATCAATCTATATACTTAGTGTAAATCAGGCATCTTTAGCGAGACAAAATCCACGGATTGCAAAGAAGTCGTATAAAAGGTGAAGATAAACAGTAATTAGTACATCTTCCTCTTAAGAATTTGAACTGGAGCTTGACGCCCTGCTGTAAGAAAAAATCAATTTACGGTTAAAAGTACTGGCATTTTGTATGCATCATCCGTGAAATCCATTTTTACCGTAAAATATTATACCATTTTTTACAGTAATATTCATTTAGTTAAAGAGATTCAGTGATTTTACTGTAAACACTACTGATTTCACTGTAACATTTACAATACAACAGATTTTTTATTTCTTAACATGTTCTGGTGAAAATGAATTTAACGGTAAAAAATACTGGGACTCTTATTTTTGCCGTTGTTTGATCCGGAGTTTTTTTAAGTGAAGTACAAAACGAAAATGTTCCTGAAAAGAAATAAAAACTCGATGCGTAAATAAAAAAAACAAAGCATAATGAACAAAACCTAACAAAACAAAACCACTCTAAACAAAATAATCATCAAAAAATGGAAGAAAAGGAGAAAATTCATCATTCTAATTGCGATGAATTACTTGCATAATTAGTTTTTTTAAGTTAACTTAATTGAAACGTATACAATCAACAGCACCATCTGTCGGATTTTTTTAAAATTTAAACTGAAAACTTTGGGAGGTAACATTTTTAACTTTTCATATAAATTTAGAATTTGTTGAAAGATTTTTATGCCTTTTTTTAATTGTTTTCTTGCTATAGATTTTTGATAACCATCTCTTTAATATAGGGCATCCAATATTTTAAAAAGTAAACCTAAATCTTATTGTGCCTTTTGCGAAAAAATTTTTTTATGTAATATATGAAAAAAAAAAATACTTTAAGGATAAGATTTCATTTGGTATTAATTTTTTTCCAGTATAACTCTACTTTAAAAGTATATTTAAAATTAAGTATATTAAAAGGTATTTTTTAAATTGAAAATTAAATAAAAAAACACATTTATTGTAAAAAAGTTAATTTTATTCCACTGTCTCATGTTTCTTGAAATATTCGAAAACATAAAACTTAAAATTTATTCGTTGTGTCATTCATAACATGTTTCTTTTCTGAAATAAAGGGAAAAAAACAATTTATGGAAAATGGTACTGCTCATTTATTTGAATACAGGATAAAAATTCTTGATTTCATTAACAAATAAAAACAGCACAGTTTCTTAAAATGACACCGCCATACAAACAAAATACAAATATTTAATTTGTAATAAAAATGGAAACTGAGAAAATTCGTGTAACACTTGTTAAGAAAATAAAGCCGTTTATTTATTTAAAAGTCAGCGTATTGCTAAAATAGTTTTTCTGATTGTATGTCTAATGAAATATTCATGAAATACAAAAAGCAAAGTTTTTGCTTCCACCCACAAAATAAAAATGAAAAAAAAAAACATAAGTTCCTGGTTTATTTTTTATTTTTAAATATATTTCAACTGAAATGACTAGATCTTTTTTTCTTAAATTATTTAAAATTTGAAATATTTTTTTAACTTTAAATTTTGAGGCATAGGGATTACTAAATCTTAATTACGTCATTCTTTAAAATATTTTGTAGAATGAGAATAACCTTGAAATATAATTAAAGAAACTTTAACTAAATTTAACAGCAGTACATATTTAATTATATATTTACAAAAAATATATTAACTAATCAATTATTTACATGAGTTGCATTTTCCATGTGAATCAAATCAAAAGAAAATAGAAGTTTGGCGGAGTCTTTTAATACATTGTATTTTTCAGCATACATGATCATTTCATACATTTTTTAATACATAATAATTTCATACAAAATATTTTTATTTGTTTTAACTATCTTTTATGGAGAAAAAAAGAGAATATCCCAATAACAATGCTTTTAAGGCCGACCTGCTTATGTAAGGGTTAGGGAATGGGCCTTGCATCAGGAAGGTTCTGGGTTCGAATTCCGGGTAAGACATGGATGTTCTTTCCTTCTCTGTGCTATCTGCCCTTACAGTGGGAGCACGTTGTCCCACCTAATATGGTGCCCCTGAAGGAGTGGCCTACAAATCTGCCTTTCAGAGGCCTGTATGACAATAAGTCATTCTTCAGGTGGGCATTGAAAAAAAAATGGTTTTAAGAATGCTTCTTCTAGTAGATCGCAATAATTTTAAAGAAAATAATTGGAATTATTGGTTGATTTGGTTGGTTCTAATGCCACTTGCCATACTAGCAGGCCTGCTTGGTGAAACCGGGCAGATTTAAGGTAGAGGGTGCGCTTCTTGTTTTTCAGTGGCGCCATCTATGGCCGAGAATTCGATTTCTGCCACATCATACGTCACATCTGCTTATACGGCGGACCCATTCAGACATCCATTCATTCATCCACAGATCGTAATTTGGACCTGAATCAGAGAACGATCGATCTCCAATCCAGTACCCCCAGGGGTGTTGATTTGTTATGGGAACATGGAGGACTTTGCGACTTGACAGTATTTTTACGTGCATCAGTCACCAACTACACGGGGAGTCTTCGGTCGGCAGGGTTCGAACCAACGAACTCTCGGCCATGGACCCAGCGCCCTACCGACCAGACTTGGAAAGAATTATTAAAGGAGGAAAACAAAAATGAACTATGACGTGAATAAAATCTTCTTGGATATTTAAAAAGTGCACCAATGTAGAAAGACCGCAAATAATATAACATAAAAGAGTATATTACATATTTTTTTCTATAATTACGAGTTTTCATTAATGACGAAAAAAAAGTTTAATAGTTAAAAAAAAACGTAGGTGCAGAAGCAAATGCAATCAAGAAGCAACAAGGAAATAAAATGGTCGTTAAATAGCAATTGCAATCATGAAGCAACAAGGAGATAAAGTGGCCATCAAATAGCAATTGCAATCAAGAAGCAACAAGGAGATAAAGTGGCCATCACATATGTAGCAATCGCAATCAAGAAGCAACAAGGAAATAAAGTAGCCACAAAATCAAACAAACGAAAGGAGACATAAAAAAGGTGAAGGATCGCATGAATACTTTTGTTTAATACAGTACTCCCAATTTAGTATAATGATTGGTTTTTTCCTAATAACTCAACAGAATAAGGCAAAATCATGCCTTTATTATTTTCAAGCCTGTTGCATTACAATTTTTCTTCAGTATAACTTATTCAGTTAACTTATGTTGAATTACAAATATTTTATAGATGTCTTTAGAATCCTTTAAAACAATATAAAAATAAAATTATTGGAAAATAATTGCCACGGTATCAATAAAAAAATATTTATTAAAATGGTGCATTTGAGCACCATTGGCCGAAAATGGGCTAAAAAATTAGATGAATTCAATATCTTGCATCGAAATCATTTTAAAAAAACTTAGATGAAGAATAAAGAATCTAGGAAACAAATCTAAGATATAAAGCAAATATAAATTCATTTATATATTATATTGTTAATTTTTTAATTTAAAAATTCAATGATTTAATGAATGCAAGGTTCAAACCTTTCTTTAAGCACTCAAAATATTTCTCACAATAAATATTAATAAAAACTTAGATACTTAATCCAAAAGTTAGACCCAAAATGCTTAGTTAATCGTAGAATCAATACCCTTATTCAAACTTATAAAAAATTAAATGAACAGTGAAGAATCTGGTAAACAAATCTAAGATATAAAGTAAATCTTTAATTTGTTTAGTATCTTATATTGTGAGTTTATTAGATTAAAAATTTAATGAATTAATGAATGCAAGGTTTTAACATATCTTTAAGTCTCATAATATTTTCTGCTGCATATTTTAATAAAATCTTACTTTTTAGAAATTAAATAAATTTATCTTACTTTAAAATCATTAGAAAATAAAATAAATGAACAATGAAGAATCGGAAAAAAATATCGGAGAACAATAAAGAAGCGGAAGATTTAGTCATTTCAGATAATTTTTTCGGAAGTTATTGGAAACTCTTGTTCCTTAAAAAAGATATTGTGAAATCTTTAGAACCTATTTTTCTAAACACTCCTTCAAAAAGAAGAAATAAATGCTTTGAAATACAAATAGATTTTGCTTGAACAATATTTGAAAGCCATTATGACAAAATAATATAATTTTTTATAGCAAGCGTTTTTGGAATACCTGTGTTGTAGTTTTACTATACATTTCTTGGCCTTTTCTGACTGTGTTGAAATTTTAAAACGTAACAAGCAAGCATACAAAACATTTGAATTAAAAACAAATATCGTCCACAAAATGCGATTATAAAAGTAATAGAAATACATAAACTAGAACTGTTGAATAAAATTTTAAAAAAACTAATGGAATAAAATAGTTCCTTTATTGTTTTATAATTCTATGATAATATTTTTGCATTTACAAACTATTTTTCATGCAATAAATACCCAAATCAATATCAAAAATCGATTTCTTTTTTAAACGCTTTTTTTTAAATTTTAGTTTGCCATTCGTTAAATCATTACAAAAGGCAGTGTCAATGCTAATAACAATACAAACTACAACAATTTTTGTACTGATTTCTTATGTTTGTTGTTATCTGCTTTAAAATATTGTATGAATATTATTATCTCTATTGTAATTAAAATATTACTTGAATGACTTTTTTGTTACCATTAGCAATTTATTTTCTTTAAGCGGACTTAAATTTAATTTTCGATTTAATTATTAATTTCATTTTGACTGAGTCATCAATTCTGTCTTCAGCATTAGTTCACTGAGATATCGGTTTTGATTCATAAACTCAACTCTTTGTTGCTCCAAAAAATTTTCAAAGCCGGAATAGCCAAGCCAGGCTGGAAGAACATTGGGCTCGTGCTCGTGAGAACGTGAGTTCGTTTCCTTCTAGCCGGAGAAGATAAATAAAAAAACGTAAAACTTAAGCTTTCCTTTACAATAGACTTTCGAGATAATATTCTTTTAAATTTGCACTACAAAGTTTACCTTTAAAGGCGGTAACATTTCCTTCAATAGTCATATTCGAAACAAACAGATAACACTCGCATTTAAATAAACGAAGTATCATTGCTTTAAACATATTATAATATAATCGAATATTCAATTTATTGTGTTTCATAAAATCACGTATAAAAGCGACTAATATGGATTTGAATTTAGTTCAATTATAATATTGTAATTTAATGCTCTTAATTTTAAGCATTATGATATTAGTAAATGGACACATATTGGTTCATGATGAATGAAAAATACACAAAAAATCAATGCAACTCAAATTAATGTAAACGTATGTTAACGTAATCATGTTTTAACTGTGCCAACACGTAATCATGTTTTAACTGTGCTTTAATTAGAAATTTTCAGTGCTCAAACCGATCTAAAAATAATTATCAAAGTTATAAGCAGTTAATTAGCAAGATAATTACTAATGATAAGAAAGTAGTAAAATAATACTTAAGCTTACTTGATTAATTAAGCTTACTTAAAATTATGAAAGGCACAAATAATTACTCTTCTGTCAGTGGAGCTTGAATCAAAAAGGCATCAAAACCACTTATCATTCACCAATTATTAAGCCCACTTGCAAATTTAAAACCCATGCTCATGAAACACATTTTTCAAAATATGTTGATGAAGTATGTTTTTAGGTTTGAAGGTTAGATTTGGATTTTGCAGGAAATATCTTTTGAAGTTTTATTCCATCGATTTATTTCATCAGAACAAACTTTTTTCGCATTGTTTCCAAGCAATACAACGAGCACATTTTATTGACCTAATTAACATTTCTTTTTCTCATATACTAATATTTATAATAATTAAAATTTCTTGAATTAAAAAACCCTTTATCTTATACTGGGAAAAAGTAAGGACAAAACTATTATAATATGAGTAAATTCACCGTCTCTCTAACTCAATGATAACAGCAAAAATCATGGTAACTTTTACTGCAGCACTACGGTAATGGCGCTTAGAAAAATTAACAATAAAATTTGGTTTTATAACCATGCTGTTTTGTAGTGTATACTGCAAAATTTAGCAGTTTATAACGATATCTTAGATTATGGCATAAGAACCATTTATGAAGTTTAATTTCTTTTTCTTAGTTTTTATTTTTACTAAATGTATGCAAACCAGAATTTTCGGTAAACTACTAACATACGAACGGAAAAATTATCTAATGAATGGTTTAAACACCGTATATTTTGCTTTTATTATCAGAATTTTCTTCAAAACCAAAATCATCATTCCCATACTAACACATTAATTCTACTGTAATTTTCTTCCGTATTGTTTATGTATAAAAATATATTTAAATTCTTACTAGTGAGATTTCAGATCTAGTTATTCAAATAAAACAGCATAACCCTTTAAAATAATTTATTTTTATTTAAACAAAATGTTGAATTATGTAAAAGGAATATGGAACAAATTACAATTTTTCTTTTAAATAAATCAATAAATGCTTATACTGTCAAAGTTTTAAGGATCTTTTCAAAATTTTTAAAGAATGATTAACTTTAAATCATTTTCATTCTTGTCTAAGATTTCAAAATTGTTAATTAAATGGATTTTTTTAGTTTTTCTGATTAATTTAAAATACATCTGATTTCTTAATTAGAACATTCAGTCAAAATTTTTAAAAATTCACTTAACTCAAAATTAGGAGAAAGCACAATAAATATATACATCGGTAATTATTGATTATAATAAATTAATATATTTTGTGTTTCCAAATTTTCTGTATGAAATTCTTATTGCTTCAACTTAATTTAAGAATTCAAATCATTCAAAAATAAACCTTTTTTTAAATAAACGCTCTTAATGTTGAAGACTTGTTAAAGACAAAAAATTATATTTATACTTACTACATAAAAATAAACTCTTTTCTATTTCTTAAACATTTTAAAAGATGCTGTTTTCTATGCTTAAAGTTTTTTAATTGCTTATACTTGAAAAACTATTGATACACATAAATAATCAAAGAATATAAAAAGTAAGTAAATCATGTTATATATTTTAATTGTCGTATTTATTAAATTTAAAAAATTGATGGAAAGTTTTAATTAAACATTTTCTCGTATAGATGGCGGTACTGTTAAAACTTATCAGAATTTCAATCTGGGTATGTCACTTCAGCATTCAAGGAAAACCATCATTCTCGAGTTAAGTTCAAAGGAGAGAACATCTTAAAGAAATTTAACTTATGCTAAGATAAGGAGAATTTCAAAAGTATAAATGATGTATCAAAAACGTAGTTATGCGCTATTATAAATTGAATTGTTTAAATAAAGAGAAACAAGATTTTGTCTAATTTGTTGCAGATATGTATATAAAACATATTAAATAATCATAAAAATAGCGAATTTAAAAAGTACTTAAAATATATTTACTTCTGTTGCTCTCTTAATGATGATTTTAATTTCGATAAATAAAAACGCTTCATAGAGAAAGAATATTTTTTATCATTATGTAGATACATATTTATCATAAAAAATTAATTGGTTAATATAATAGTAATCTAATCTCTTTTTTTAAAAAATATAATTGATTTATCAAAAACGTAGTAATGTGTAGTTATGTAAATTAAATTGCTTAAAAAAAAGAGAAACAAAATTTTGTCTAATAGGTTAAAGAATTCTGTATAAAACACATTAAATAATCATAGAAATAGTGTCTTTGAAAAAACTCTATTTATAATTTGAAAAGTCTTTGAAATATATCTTAATTAAGTTGCTCTTTTAAATATGACTTTAAAATTAATAAATAAAAAGTTTTATAGAGAAAGAACGTTTCTTAAAATTGTAGAGATAGATATTTAGCATAAAAAATTTACTAATTAATATGATAGTTATCTCAAATTAAAAATTTATTTGTTACATTATTTTATTTTAAACTTATTACAAAGTTTTGCCTTATACGTGGCACAAACTTTAAGCAACTAAGGAAATTTTATTTGGAATTTATTGAATTTTTAAAAATTATAAATTAGTGAGATTGAATTTGGTTAAATACATATTTTAAATCCTTGTTTAAGGCCAGAAGTGTGAAATACATTTAAATTGTTTCCAAAATATATTTCATAAAATTACTTACTTACAATTTATTAACTACTTCTCAATTTACAAATATCTGTCCACAAATTATTTTTTTCGAAAGACATTAGAAAATATTTAAATAGGCAATATTTTGTTGGTATTAAATTAATACTTTTCCTTTTTTTAAGAAAACACATCCATTTTTAACATTCCTACTGTGTTAACAAACAACCGTAAATTGAATAAACGTCTTTTATTGCTGTAACGAGCCCTCATCCCCCTCATACCAGAAAACTATCCCCAGATGGCGCCACTGGCGCAACAGAANAAGTACTTAAAATATATTTACTTCTGTTGCTCTCTTAATGATGATTTTAATTTCGATAAATAAAAACGCTTCATAGAGAAAGAATATTTTTTATCATTATGTAGATACATATTTATCATAAAAAATTAATTGGTTAATATAATAGTAATCTAATCTCTTTTTTTAAAAAATATAATTGATTTATCAAAAACGTAGTAATGTGTAGTTATGTAAATTAAATTGCTTAAAAAAAAGAGAAACAAAATTTTGTCTAATAGGTTAAAGAATTCTGTATAAAACACATTAAATAATCATAGAAATAGTGTCTTTGAAAAAACTCTATTTATAATTTGAAAAGTCTTTGAAATATATCTTAATTAAGTTGCTCTTTTAAATATGACTTTAAAATTAATAAATAAACAGTTTTATAGAGAAGGAACGTTTTTTAAAATTGTAGAGATAAATATTTAGCATAAAAAATTTACTAATTAAAATGATAGTTTTCTCAAATTAACAATTTATTTATTACATTGTTTTATTTTAAACTTATTACAAAGTTCTGCCTTATACCTGACACAAACTTAAAGCAACTAAGGAAATTTTATTTGGAATTGATTGACTTTTCATAAATTATAAATTAGAAAGATTAAGTTTGGTTAAATACATAATTTCAAACCATGTTTAAGGTCAGAAGTGTAAAATACATTTAAATTGTTTCCAAAATATATTTTATAAAATTAATTACTTACCATTTATTAGCTATTTATAAATTTTCAAATATCTTGCACAAATTAATTTTTCGAAAGACATTAGAAAATATTTAAATAGGCAATATTTTGTTGGTTTTGACGTCATACTTTTCCTTTTTTTTAAGAAAACACATCCTTTGTTAACATTTCTACTGTGTTAACAAGCAAACGTTGATTGAATAAACGTCTTTTGTAGCACTGAAATCATTAATCTATGGATCTAAATGCATAACGTAATTCAGTTTTAAAATTCTTCATTTTCATTGATTTTATTATTCCTACCAACTTTAAAATAGTTTTAGATCCCTTTAAAAAATTAATTAAAAAGTGTGTATTAGTATTTCAAAATTAATATTGAAATAAGAAAAACGTTAATGTTTTTAATTTAAGGCAAATGACTTTTGAGATCATGGGAACAAAGTCGAAAGTTTAACGCATTTTTTTAAGATTAATTCAAATTGAAGTTTAGGTGAGTTTCTTTAAAATCTTTTTCGCAAGGAAAAAAACGGCTTATCTTGAAGCAGAAGTAAAATATATAACTACATGTACTATCTTGCTGTTAAAAAATTTCTGAACTTTAGAACAGACAATCAGCTTAAATATTTTAAAAACTAAACATTAAATCGCCATTTGGCGAAAAATATACAGTATACTCTCGATATCACGAAAACCTTGATATGTCAGAAAAATATTTTCCCCTCTGGCAATATATATCCACCTAATGTTACTTTAAAATCTTATATTATAGAGTTTTTTCTAAGTTATGTCGATTCTAAGTTCCTTGTTATGTCGATTTTTTTTTCAAAATAGAAAATTATTTTTTTTCTGTAAAATCCCAATATAAATTTATTGTAAACCAATTATTTTCCATTTAATGCATAATTATTTTTATCCTTACCTTTTAAAATTAAAATTATCATTGTTATATTCACACTTATAATCAAATATTATTACATACATATTTATTAATAGTTATTCTTATATTTTATTAATCTATTCTTTAGAAATATATTTTAGAATATATTTTTCTACTTTTAAGAACATATGTAGTTCTGAATTTGTTTTCTCGAAAACTCGCTGTATCGAAATTCTTTTAGCGTTCCTTCAACTTTGAGATATCTAGAGTATACAGAATATTAAATTGCTAATCACATTTAAATCCCAATTTTAAAAATTGGCGTTCTGGCCAGATGTTTCCACTGCAATAAAATTATTAAAATCAATGAATAAATCTCAATTTTTTTTCAAAAGTATTTAAAAATCTAGGCCATGGAGGATTAGAGTATATTTTCAAATACGAAAAAAGTGGGTCACAATTTTTTTGCATTTTCTCAAAACTGCGACTTTCTTCCTATTGACATTTTGCACTGTTTTAATATTTAGCACGGAGGGCGTTGGCTAAAGATGGATAAAACTCAACCCAGTTATTAATAACTCTTCCAAACTCACACAGTTTTAAAAATAACATATTGTTTGCTAACAGGCATTAATTCATGTGGTGACAGAGATTTTTGGAAACAGCCTTTAAGTCAGTTTCTAGCAGAAATCGAATGATACAATTAAGGAGAAAAAAAGTCTGGTAAATTTATCTTACTTTATGGTAATGACACTCCTGGTAAAAAATCAAAATTCTGCTAATAAATTCAAAATATATGGAATTTAAGACATGCATTTAGTAATTTTTGGATTTTTAGATTCTAGTTACAGCTCACATTACACACAACTTGGGAGTGAGCCATGATAAAACTATCAAATTTTACCACGTTCACCAAATTTCTTCATATATTATGAAGGCCATAACTTATTGCTAATTTTTCCAAAATCATTATCAAATTGCTTCATTAAAAATTACAGAGGATTTTATCATATTTTTATAGATTTAACCATACTTTTTCTCACTGCAGTCGCAGGAGATTAATAAAAAAGGCATTTTTGGATGATTTTATAATCTAACTTTTCACTGTCCTTAAAATGATATGGCGGCATTTGCTTTATACTATCTCTAAAATGATTGATTAAAATAGTTCCATAGATCTTTTATTGAAATTGTATTTTGAGCCTCTTTTGTATTCAAATATTTAAATACTGCATTTTCAAGGAATTTAAAGTTACATTGGAAAAAGTTACCTATTATGAGATATTATTTTTTAAAATTAGGATGATGTGTACCGAAGTTATTTTACCGTGTATAATAAATAAATATTGAATAAATATTGTATCGATATTGTATCAAATAAATATATCAGCATAAATATTGCATCAAACATGTAAGCGGTGTAAATCATTAGAGATCGATAGAATCTGCTAAACTCAAAAACATGACTATGTTATGGCGAAAAATAGAACTCTTAACAAATCTTCAAAATCTAGAAAAAATGGTATGTCACTAAAATATATTAAATATGTAAACCATAATTGTTATTAACTTGATTATGGTTATTTAAAAATAATTTCATGACAAAATATATTGTATAAATCGTAGCGAAAATTCACTCGCACTTGATCAAAACTAACAAATTTAAAAGACCCAATAACTCAATAAAGGGACAAAAAATTTCAACAGCAACCACAACGACAGCAACCAAATTTCGATAATCTTGCACTAAACCAGTAGAAGATCTCTGTCCGTCTTCACACTACTATCATAAGGGATTTATTTATATATACATAAATATATTCAAATTATAATCAAAAATATATTTTGATATTTTTAAATTATAAGAAACAGTTTAATAGTTACAAAAAAGTCCATTAGATTATCGGAATTATATTTGTACTAAAATATAAAACCCAAGAAATGTAGTTTTCATTTACATTCAGAAATTTATGAATAATTGATTTTGTAAATTCAAGAAATTTCAAGGATTAATAATGGCTTCTCTTAGATCTAAATAACTTAAAATTTGAAAAAAAAAATTGTCTGGGAGAATATTAGGAACATTTTACCATCAATGCAGAAAAAGACATTGGCGTTTCTTCATAACCCTAAATTATTAAAATGCTAAATGTAATATTTTTCAATTATTTTGACCTAAACAATGAAAAAGAAGTATGATGAATATTTTTAATAAAAATTCTACTAGAAAAGTCGTCTAACTTCGGTCCAAGCTACAATAGTGCTGTCGCCTGTTAGACAAAGCATCACATATCATCACTGATCAGGCATTACGAAATATCCTGTACTTAGAAAGATTTTTTTCTATTTTATACAACTTCGGAACTTTTCGAAAAATGTGCTTTATTTTATTTATATATTTATTTTTATTTTTGTAATTTATATATTTATCTTTCTTTTTGTAATTTATATATTTATTTTTCTTTTTGTAATTCATAAAAGGTTTTCGAAAATTAATTTCATGCATTCATTAATTTTAATTACTTATGAACAATTAAAATCCTTAGTTTATTATGCAACTACTTTAGTGCGTCATTACTATTTGGAATTCATCTTTCTATTGAAAGGTGTTACAATCATAATTAATGAAGTTTGCTTATATTAGAGCACATAATTCTTTCCTCTAACTTCCGTCGGAAGTTTTCATCTTAATTTTATTTCACTTATTATGTCTTGTTAATAAATCTTTTCTTAAGCTTTTAAGAGGAACCATTTCAGTTATTAAGGTTTAATGTTTGATGCAAGTCCTTTACTCTAAAAGTCTAATTGCTTCCTTTTAGTTCAAAGCGTAATAACTTCATTTTATTCCCTTAAAATATCATATGAGTTTCTGCAATTCATCTAAAGGATGTTGCTAAATGTTCCAACTGAAAATATTTAAGAATAGAATGATTTGCACTAGCTATGGATAATTTAAATTCATTTATTAATTATCTACCAAAAAGGTTTCTTCGATTCATTTTTCTTAAAATAATTTTAAAGAATCCCAAATTTACAAAATATATCGTACTTAATTAAAGCTGAAAAAGTCGAATTATCATTCGTGTCATGTTCAAATACATAGAATTTTTTTTTTATCAGACCTAGATGCTTTTTGAATTATTACTAATTACTGAAAGTACTTCTCGAAATTTCTGTTCTGAAAATAATTTTTTTGCATAAAAAATTCACAAAATATATTGTAAGTAGTGGAAGAAATATTTTATAATAGAATTCTTAATAATTTATTTTAAGATTAATGTTTAAGCTTAAATGCTACTACAAAGCATATTGTTATTATTTACAGAAATTTTTCGGAGAAATTCTTCAATATGGATCAAATGGCAGAGAGATCTGTCATTTGATCCATATTGAAAACTATATAATAGATTTTTTATTATCGATATGGAAGTTTTATATTTTTTTTTATCTTCTAACAAATTTTCTTATGATGATGATTGTAAAAAAATTACTTTTTATGCAATTAAGGATTAAAATTTATTCTGTAAATAATTAAAACAATACTTTGAAAATGTATTTGTCATTTATTTGTATTTGAAAATATGGAATGTCTTTTCATCAGTCATAATATTTTCAAAAAGATTATTATCTCCGAAAAGTGTTTTTTGATCTACGAATCTAAAAAGTCAGTTTTATACGTCAGGTGTCCTATTAATTAGCATGGACTGGTCATCAGTTTTAAATAATTTTTATGGTAAATATATTAATTACTTGAGGGAAATCTCTGTAATAGATAGATATTTTAAATTCAATTGCATAAATATTATTAAAAAATTGAATAAAACTCTTCATTTTTGAAGATTTTTATAAAACTAAAGAAAGCAGGGGAAAACACCGTCTTCCCTGCAACAAACTGAGAAACAAATTTCATTTTCTGCTATCGCCATCAAGTTTGGAATTCCAAAATCAACTATTGCCAGCATAGTTAAGAAGTGAATGAAGCGTCGTTTAAATACAGCTTGATAGTGTGCAAGGGTTGATGTAAAAAAAAAAAAGGCAAAACTTGTATTTGGACAATAAATAGGATGATCCAGTTGAATTTTTCAAAGGATCAAGAAGAGGCGTGATGTCTCAGGGGATAGAGCGCTCGCCTTACAGTGAGGCGAACCGGGTTCGAATCCCAGGGACAGCCGGTCGATACGAATTCCGCATCCGGCTTGCATCGACTAGAGAGCTGACGTAATACATCCACAGTGGTAGACGGATCATGGGTAAGAGTTCCCTTGCTGTCAGGATAACCGTGGGAGGTTTTCGTGGTTTTTCTCTCCATGTAACTCAAAAGCGGGTTAGTTCCACCAAAAAGTCTTTCTCGAACGCAAATTTCCCCTAATGTTTGATCCAGAAGTTCCCTTGTATTCACCTTGTATTTATTCCTTGTAGTGATCAAAATTGCAAGGCTTCGAAGTTGAACATCAGTAGCCGTAAGCTCTAAATTTGGTCGGCTGTTCAATGACGGTCTTTTAAAGGTTACCGGAATAGAATTCCGGTATTTAAGTCCAAGGAGAGCATTCCACACACTTGTTTCGATGTTGGACTATGGATAAACATGTAATAAAAACATTTAAGAAGTTCACATGCTGCCTTAAGCTCGAAAAAAAAAATGAATCGTGGATGGATGTTTCAGCAAGATAATGATCCTGTGCCTACCGCAATAATTGTGAAAATTTAGTTTACTGCTTAGAAGAATAAAACTTTGAGCTGGCTGAGTCAATCAAAAGACAAAAATTTAATAGAACACATCTGAGAATTTGTTGAAAGGAAATTTGGGACATGAAAGAATTCTTCAAGGGCAGAAATCTTTATCAGGATTTTTTGCCTTGAAGAATTTTTTCAGTCAAATTTGGCAATAAATCCCTAATTTCAATCCAGAAGGCCTCGTTCACTACCCAGACGATGTGCTGTAGCCATCTAAGCAAAGTATAAAAATTTGCTATATCTTCTCAGCTTAAAATGATAAAATTCAATTAAAGTTTAGAAAAACTTAATCGTCTGAAAGATTTTGATTTTAATTTTGAAAATTCTCGTAATATGTTCTCAAAATTAAACATTGTCAAGCCTATTATTAGTTGCTTCCAATGCAGGATGTCTAAAGATACAAATTCGTAATTTACATCATTTAAAAATTTTGCTAAACAAAAAAATTCGTCTCAAAACTTATGCCCCCAGTCGTATATGATGAGAAATTGCTTTAATTATACAATTATATATAGTTGAAGAGACAATCAATAGTATCATTAATGTTTCCTGGTGATTAAACGGATTAACATGCCTCAGATAACACAATATATTTTATCGTATACCAAATGATAATTTAAAGAGGAAATATATTAGAGCGAAAATAAACCTTAGAGATGTGATAATGTGGCATAATATTCAGTCTATTAAGCATATATTTATTAAAAACAGTTTGCTAATCACAAAATTGTTAAAGCTATAAGCGAAACTGAATAATATGGGACACATTAATTTTTTAACATATGACTTTAAGCATTATATAAGTCCGGTACAGGTCCTTTTATTTAAATATGAAGCTCAAAGCAATATGCTGATAAACTCTCATTGTTTCAAAAAATGATATTTTTGTATTAA
The DNA here is from genome assembly GCF_043381705.1 of Parasteatoda tepidariorum. Lineage (NCBI taxonomy): Eukaryota > Metazoa > Arthropoda > Arachnida > Araneae > Theridiidae > Parasteatoda > Parasteatoda tepidariorum. The sequence goes on from NC_092211.1 coordinate 52,508,843, forward strand.
ACTGTTCCTTGGTACAATTTCTAGAGATATAAATTTAGTACTAAAAACTGCACTAGATGTCAGATATAACACGCAGAAATACCTTAAGAATCTTTTATATACAGCAGACAGCAAACGTTTTGAGACACTATGTTTTTCTGTAAGCAAAATTTCTTAATGAACTAAATCATCAATATTTTATTTTATTTATTCTGCATGGGGAGCAATTAATAATAGACTTTTAATTTAACGAAAATTTAAAAAAAAAATGAAATGAAAATTTTGAGACGGTTAAGTTTTTCTAAACTTTTATTGAATTTTATCATTTAAGGTAAGAAAATATAGCAAATTTTTAATACTTCATTCACATCTTCTTGCTTTGATGACAACGGGACGCCGTTTGGGCAGTAGGACGAAGCTTTCTAGAGGGAAATTGGGGATTTTTACCCATTTCGACTGAAAGGAGTTCTACCTTTCGACAGTGTTCCGACTTTTTTTTCTGAAGAATTTTTAAAAGTGTTCTATTCGATTCAGGTCAGGGTGATTGACTCGTTAAGTTCAAACTTCTTAGCTGTAAGCCAACTTGTCAAAATTTCAGAGGTATGCTTAGAATTATTATCCAGTTAAACCAGGGCCTGATTACCGAAAAGGCACAGGAAGCAAGTGCTTCCCCAGTAAAATTCTAGGGGGGGCCCCAAATGACAGAAATTAAGGGCCCAATTTCTTATTTTTTGCAAAAGAAATACGTAAAGAAGGGTCCGACATGATTGCATAAGATCTCTGTATTCCTTTCTAAGGTTCTAATAGTTTTCACATGGTTCTTGTCTCTTTAAAATGTATTGTTTATGGGCGAAAAATATCAAAAGTTTCTTTTGCTCAAGTTAGGGGGCCCCAAAATCCTATTATGCTTCCCCTATTTTCAGAGGTTAATCGGGCCCTG
>NC_092211.1:52510134-52566253 GCF_043381705.1 Parasteatoda tepidariorum
TGTATAGTATATACTGATAACTAAAATTTTACATAGAATCTTATAGTGCGATTAATAATTTGGCCATGTACTAGTGTCGAAAGCTATTTTTTATCCAACTTTATAGTTCTAGAAAAACTTTTACAGTTTTAGAATCTGGTTAAAAGATTACTACCCAAGTACTTTCAGAATTTCATCACATTCTATTTCCGCCTATACCGTTTTCAAATTTTTCATAACTTTCAGTTCAAAGGAAACTATAAAAACTGAAAAGAACGTTGAAAAATCGAATTACGTTTCTGTTCTAGAAGCTCTGCGTCATTCACGGTTGCGGAGCTTTAAAATATCCTTTTACGGTGATTTAAAATTCCCTATTTTTTTCCATAATCTTTTAGTTCGAAGTTTAGTTCCCCTTTGTACCTCAAAATGTTTTTCAATTTTATTTTTGTATTCGTTTTATCATATATTGATTAGTATCGATCGTTAGATATATTTTTCTTCCAAATAAAAATTAAATACCATAACTAAAAAGTTCAAAACTATTTATTTTGGAAAAACCACTGAAATTTCAATAGTTTTTATTTCTTACGTCTTATTATCCTTGACTTTAAAATGTAAGAATATAAAGATGAAATGAAACATTTTTGAAGTCATATACGATGACTTTAGATTTTTATCTCCACAATTTTGTCCAGAGCTTTTTCGACTCCTAAAAGGGTTAAATTGAGCTGTTTAAGTATTTGTTGAAATTGTTTCATGCAGCTGAAACTCTCTGCAAGATTGAATTATTTCTAATAGTACAATTAGGCCGGGATAGCCCGGTTGGTAGGGCACTGACCTCATGTCCAAGAGAGTTCGTGGGTTCGATCCCAGCAGCCGAAGACTCCTCGTGCAGTAAATAGTGACTGGTGCACGTTAAATCTGTCGAGTCACAAAGTCCTCCGTGTTCCCATTACAAATCAATACCTCTGGGAGTACTGATCCAGGAGTTTCCTTGTCTACTGGATTGGTTCAAAATTACAAGGCTACGAAGTTGAACATTAGTTGTCGTAAACCCAAAATTGGGTTGGCTGTTCAACATGTTATGATAAAATAAAATAATAGTACAATTAGAGCCGTGGTGGCTCAGGGGATAGAGCGCTCGCCTTCCAATGGTGAACCGGGTTCGAATCCCAGAGATGGCTGGTCGATACGAATTCCGCATCCGGTTTGCATCGATCAGAGAGCTGACGTAATATATCCACAGTGGTAGACGGATCATGGGTTAGAGTCCCCTTGCCGCCAGGAAAGCCGTGGGAGGTTTTCGTGGTCCATCGTTCCATCAGAAAGTCCTCCTCGAAGGCAAATTTCTTCTACTGCTTGATCCAGGAATTCCGTTGTCTTCTGGATTGGGCACAGAATTACAAGGCATCGGATTTGAACATTTGTAGCCGTAGACCCTAAATTGGGTCGACTGATGGTTATAAAATAAAAAGGAATAGGAAGCATGGATAACTAATGATTAGGAGAAAGATGAGAGATGAAGATGAAAGTGGAGAGATGAAGCTCTATTCAATTCATTTGGATGTGATGGCTGATGTTTCATTTGTCTTCCAAAAGTCACCGGAACAGAATTTCAGCATTAAAGTCCGCAAGGAGAGCATTCTACACATTTGTTTCGACGTGGGACTATGGATCAACATGTAATAAAAACATTTTAGAAGTTCACATGCTGCCTTAAGCTCGAAATCGCGGATGGATGTTTCAGCAAGATAATGACCCTGTGCTTACCACAATAATTGTGACAAGTTAGTTTACAGCTTAGAAGGTTGAAACTTTGAGCTGGCAGAGTCCTGCAAAAAAGCAGAATTCAATGGAACACCTCTAAGAATTTGTTGAAAGGAAATTTGGGACATGGAAGAATTCTTCAAGGGCAGAAATCCTCATCAGGAGTTCTACCCTTGAAGAATTTTTTCAGTCAAATTTGGCAATGAATCTCTAATTTCAACCCAGAAGCCCTCGTTTACTACCCAGACGGCGTGCTGTAGTCATCTAAGCAAAATGATAGGAACAAAGTATAAAAATTTGCTATATCTTCTCACCTTAAGATGATAAAATTCAATTAAAGTTTAGAAAAACTTAATCATGTAAAAATTTTTGATTTTAATTTTTTCAAATTCTCGTAACATGTTTGCAAAATTAAAAATTGTCAAACCTATTATTAGTTGCTCCCAATGTAGGATGTCTAAAGATACAAATTCAAAATTTACATCATTTGAAAAGTTTGCTGAAAGGAAGCGTTAGAACAGAAAAAAATCGTCTCAAAACGTATGCCCCATGTTGTATATGATGAGAAACTGCTTTAATTATGCAATTATTTATAGTTGAAGAGATAATCAATAGTATCATTAATATGTTTCCTGATGACTAAACGGATGAACATGCTTCAGATAACGCAATATATATAATCGTATACCAAATGATAATCTAAAGAGGAAATACATTAGAGCGAAAATAAACCTTACAAATGTGATAATGGGGCATAATATTCAATCTAATAAATATATATTTATCAAAAACAGTTTGCTAATTACAAAATTGTTAAAGCTGTAAACGAAACTGAATAATATGGAACACATTAATTTTTTAACAAAATATTTTAAGCATTATATAAGTCTGGTACAAGCCATTTTATTTAAGCGTAAATCTTAAGGCAATATAGTGATAAACTCTCATTGTTTCAAAACGTGATATTTTTGTATTAAACTGTACCTTGGTACAATTTCTAGAGATATAAACTTAGAATTTCACTAAGAACTGCACTAGATGTCAGCACAATACACAGAAATACCTTATTAAGCTCTTATATACAGTAGAGAGCAAACGTTTTGAGACAATATGTTTTTCTGTAAGCAAAATTTCTTAATGAAGTAAATTACCAATTTATAATTTTAGTCATTCTGCATGGGGAGCAATTAATAATAGACTTTTAATTTAACGAAAATTTAAAAAAAAATTTAATCAAAATTTTGAGATGGTACAGTTTTTCTAAACTTTTATTGAAATTTATCATTTAAGGTAAGAAAATATAGAAAATTTTTGATACTTCGTTCACATCTTCTTGCTTTCATAACTACGGGACGCCGTTTGAGCAATGGGACGAAAGAGCCTTCTAGAGTGAAATTAGTGATTTTTACCCTTTTCGATAGAAGATCCTAAAGGAGTTCAACCTTTGGAGAATGCTTCCGTGTTCCAATTTTTTTCTGAGGAATTTCTAAAAGTGTTCTATTCGATTCAGGTCAGGGTGATTGACTCGGAAAGTTCAAACTTCTTAGATTTAAACCAACTTGTCAAAATTCCAGAGGCATGCTTGGAATTATTATCTAGTTAAACATCCATGAATGAGGCATCTTTTTATGAGCATTAGGTAGGATGAGAACTTGTAAAATGTTTTTATACAAATATTGATCCATGGTATCATAGATGTGTATACAAAGGAGGGGGCGATGCCATTGTGATAAAAAAAAATCCCAAGGCCATTACTGATCCACTTTCGATTTTCACTGTTGGCGTTGGTATCGAAGGTTTGTAGAATTCCAGATCTCGAATAATAGAATTTTCGTTCTAAAATTACTGTAAAATAAAAGGTAGAATTCTGTCCATTCAATTAACCATAAAGTTTACGATAAAGAGCATCCTTTACTCTGAAGGTTTTGAAAACGTTTAAAACTATTATGATTAAAAAACCCTAAATAAAAAGCTATATGGTGTTTCAACCATTTAAAACTTGCATAATTTATAATACCATAAACAAAAATTAACTGGACATTGGATCTAGGCTTTCCGTTAGGTAATGAGCATTAGAGTTAGGTTGGGTTTAAGTAGCGTTTATCAAAAAAAAGAAAAAAAAAACAGGGATTGTGGTTAAATAATTTATCTGGTTGTTGCACTAATCATATAAGATGAGCAGTGCTATACGTTCTTTTGTCAAGCAAATTTATAATGCTGTTCACTATGCGTGAATGAGAGTATCATGTTCTAATAGTACAGGGTCACAAATTGGGGAATGCCAGACACTTAAGACCCTCTACGTGCTGAAAAGAATAGAGGAAATATTGTGATGTCAACGCTAGGTTTCGAAATATCATTTTGATGGTCATGAGATTAACAGACTATCTCCCTCGACTATAATAAGTATCCAGCTGTTTGAATATCATCTTATTTATGGTTTTTTGATTGTTTTATTTGAATATGTTAAAATAACAATTAAATAAAATGTTATTCAGCCATTTTTTTGAGAAATTTCTAACAATGTTGTGTCTTTTGAACAATGAATGAAGCATAGGCCATACCTTAATCACACCAAAAAACTTTTTGTCAATCTTCAGTAATGCTTGCTTCGTGCTCCTTTGTAATTTTGAATCAGGCCATCTTATTATTAGCGTGATGTGAGGTTTGCTTTACATGTGCCCTTACACATAATCCAGTTACTTTCAGACGAGGTTTTAAGGTGTGTTCACTCTCTGTGAGTCCATGTTCGGGGCCCATCTTTTTGCAAATTCGATTAGCGCTCTTGCTTGGATCAGCAATCGACTTTCTTCGTTTTAAAGCATTTTTGCGTTCAATCGTTTTTCTTGAGATACCTGACCTTAGAAAATCTTACACACTTTTTATATTCTTTCACTTCTTACTATACTGGCCAACAGTTGACTTGGGAATTCTACTTTTGGTGGCGATATTTGAATACATTTTTTTCGCAGCTTCTTTAATATTACATTAATATATACATGCTCAATATATACGTCATTAAGACATTTTGCTTACAAAAACTGTTAGATGCGAAAAACATATCGTTTCAAAATTTTCGCTTCCTACTGCAGACACAATTAGATCCGCTATATAAAAATACCTAAAATCGTTCAACCGCTCTGCTGAGCAAAATTTTAAATGTGTCATAATGCTCCATGCTCATCAAAAATATCTTAATAAATACGTAGTCACAGTGAAAAAATTCAGAAATCTATCTTAATTTTACTCTGAAATGCACTAGAAATATTTAAAATAGAAGAAATGTTTTTCTCACTCAAATTCATTATAATATATGACTTCTAAAGTAAGTTTAAAACTCCTTTAAAATAAAGAACACGTTATTTTTTTTGAAAGAAAAAAAGGATTTAAGATTATTCCTTGATTGTCTTATATTATTCCCAGATCATTTCATTTTTGCAGTTTAATATTATTCCTAGAAAGACCCTTTAACATTTGCTAGAAGAGAAAAACAAATATAGTTTAAAAAGTTAATGAATCATTTACTAAGTCAAGTTGTAAGTATAGCTATTTAAGTTTTTATTTCATTCTTGAAATTCCTGTCTAACATTAGTACTTGCTTTCTTTTAAAAGAAAATAGTTTCGGCGGAAAATAAAATTAATGCTCATATAAATTTTTTTTACTAAAATACTTTTAGTATTTATTTTCAAGAAATTTCGGAGATTTTACTCAAATGCTTTTCTTTGCAAAGATTTTTTTCCACAAAGATTAAGGGTTTCAGTTTGAAGAATTGAACATAGTTTAACCAATTTATTTATATGAACTTACATATGGCTCAGTCAGTAGTTTTATGGAAATTTAAGTATAAAATTTAACAAGTGCATAAATCAAATACAGTACATACAGATCTCTAGCCTTCATATTAATTATAATAAAATGAAAAATAATGTTTCACTTAAAATAGTAATATCAAACAAGTAAAACTGAGTAAGAAAATGTGCATTTTATTTTGTTCTTCAAGGAAATAGAATGCTCATTAAAAGTGAAAATTATTTTTTTTTGTTTCTAGAATATCCACTTGAACATCAGTCTGAAAATAATTAGTGTCAAATAAATAAATCGAAATAATATATTTCAAATAATTACTTAAGCAGAAGTAAGAAAAGAGTCATTCAATATCTTGACTAATTAAATATTTTGAATTTAATGACCGAAAGATTTGATCTGACTAAATCTTTTCCTTGTTCAAAATATGAAAAAAAATCTTGTTTCATAGTTAATGTAACACAAACAATCTTACGTCATATGCGAAAAATCAAATATTTAATGACGCTGACTTTCGGATTTCTACTTTCATTCCAGTGAAAGGATAATTGGATAACAGTTTGCACAGATTTTTCAGTTTTCAGATGTTTTTTATTAAGCATCTAGGCATGTCTGATTCTTTTAATTAACAATTGTTTATGACCGAATGTTAAGTTTGATTCTCCGAAAGAGGGAAAATTCCTTCATCATAATATTGAATCTTAACAATCATATATAAGAGCGTTTTATTATCTAATTTTAATCACTTCCTTGCAATAATTGATGTTTCAAAAAATGTCTATATTTGTTTCTTGTTTAATTAAAATAGCAGATCTTTTCTGATTTTAAATGACATATGTTGTACATAGTGTTACCTTTTAAAAAAAAGTAAAAACATCATCTACTATAATATGATTGATTTTAAATTCGAAAATTGTATGTAGCTTAAAATATATTTTAATTTTTTTTTCCATATGCATTTATTATTTTAAACTTTTTACAGTTATAAGATATTTGAGATGTTTCTGAGATATTTATGAATCAAAATGGGTAGGAAAAAATATAGTATCGTCACTAAATAGGGAAGATATTAACATCCTAATGCTTTTAAATTTCATAAGATGAATTTCGATGTATGGTGAAGTATAGTTTTTAGTTTCATTGTATACAGTATTAAAATCGGCAATTATTTAACTGTCTGAATTAACTTAAATTCTCTTTCTGTAGTTTTCTTTGAAATTATCTGCTAAATTCTTCACGATTTGTAAACATTTTGTTCTAGTGATTACAGAAAAGATCAGAGAAGATTATTTTTTTTGGATTAAATCTGAATATAATGGCGCGTTGGAGACAATTGAAGTCAATTGACATTAGAGACAACTCACGTTGATGGAAAATTGTTAACGATCAAGATTTCTCAGTTGATCAGCAAAATGTACGGCATTTAAACCATTTGGCCGGTATACCCTCCTGGCTGGTAGAGCGGTAGGCCCATGTTCAAGAGGTTATGGCTGCCTAAGACTCCCCCGTGTACAAAATGGTGACTTGTGCAAGCTAAAACGGTCAGGGTCACAAAGTCCTTCAGGTTCCCATGACAATCCAGTACCTTTGAGGGTACTAAATTGGAATTGGTTGTGTTCTAGTTCAGGTCAAAATTACGATCCGTGGATGGATGGATAGATGGTAAAACGGGCTGTGTGTGACGTATGTGTGTTGCAGAAGTTGAATTTTTCGCTATACATTACGCAACTGGAAAACAAGAAGATGCCTTAAAATAGATTTGTCATTATTAAGAAGTGGCATAAGACAGCAATAGCAATTGTCAAATAGTAACGGTTTATCCGGAAATTCTTTTCTTCTAAATAATCGCACTTATTACCCCAAATTTAGTAAAAATACAAATTTGAAAATCAAATTTAATCGAAAAAAGTGTTTTATGCCATGTTCTAAGGTATCATGGTAAAATTACCAAAGTTGCAAAATTTTAACTCCTATTATTTAAATTATATTTTATTGTCAATTTAATCAAAAAATTTCGGTAAAAATTACAGAGCTTTCTGATATTATTATAGAGCCAGAAATACGGTTACCATATCCTAATAATTTTGACCATACTTCTTCTCAAGTTAGGATAAGAACAAGATCTGTTGTTACTCAGTATTAAATTGTTAACAAACTCAATATTCAAATAAAAACAGTAGTAAAATGCCATAATATTTATTTTAGCTTTAGAAATAAATGTGAAGTAAATCTTACGACAAAATTCTATTATGAAACTTACACTCAGAAAAAAGTATGGTCATAACTATCTGAATATTGTAAATTTTACCATGTTTCTGGCTCTATGTGTAAACCAAAAAAACTCGGTAAATTTTTACGAGCGCTTTAGTAAAATTATCTTTGAAATATAGTTTTATAATCTGTAATAAAATTCGGTAACTGCGGTGGAATTTGTTAATTTTATTATGAGTCCTTAGAGCATGGTATTAAAACTATTTTTTCAACTAAATTTACTTTTCTGTTTTGTATTTTTACTATAACACTTTATACTATACGTTTGTATTACATAATACTTTTGTGTATTTTTGCATTTCTTTCCAAATGTGGGTTAATAGGAACTATAATATTGATAACAGAATTTCCTGTTACCATGCGAATAAAATAATTGCCCAATGGATTGTTTAAATACAATATATTTTGATTTTATTAACCAAAATTACGTTGTTTTTATTTTTTACCGGAAATACGATTACCATAACATTAATTTTACCAGAGTTTTTTCTTCCGTGTGGAAACGATAAATTCTAAAGTTAAATAGACAGAAAAAAATCACTGTAAATAAATAAAATCATCTTATGTGTATCTTGAGAAAGAGACCAGAATCTTTTCAAAAACAATTTTTTCGAGAGTTTGGGCACAGAAATTCCCTTACGACATCTAAGTTTATACAACTATGTATATGTATACTGAATATGAAATGTCATTTATTCAAAGTCGCTGAGGTTAGTGAAAAAGCTCAAAACTGTCCACATGGCATAAAATTGAAGTGAAAATGTAACGTCGTATTTCCCTTTTTAGATGCAATATCTTGCCTCTATGGGGAAATTGAAAAAGTTTTCTTTTTTTTTACAATTTTATTTTCTTTGCTTTTAACGTGTTTTTATTGAAAACTTTATCTTCTAATTAAATCTCATATAATGAATACATAAGTTTCAGTTGGAAAATATTGTATTTTAACTTTTGTCAGATGTATTCAGACATTCTTGCTACTATTATTTTTTTAAAATCAAACTTCAGAAAATTTAAATCGGGATATTTGCTTTTTTATCAAACATATCATAAATTTAAAATAGCGTTTTTTACATCAGAGTAAATTAAGGACTATATTAATTTGTGATAACATTTAATTAACATATTTTATATTAAAGTATTGTATTGCTTTATATTATATAATTTGGTATTGTATTGTATTCTTTTTAATTGAACAGCGTATGCAGCACAGAGGATTCTTGTATAATTACTGCACTGCTTAACAGTGACATTTTTGGAAGAAAAAAAACAATAATTGGGATAATAAAGATGAAATATGCAGTAAACAATTCATTTAGTAATTTTTCTGTACGTATAGTATCCGTTTACTGTAAATTCCAGTTTTCAAAATTATAGTTCTCATTACCACATTTGTAGAAAAAAATACAAAACTAATAGTAAATTTAACCAAATAAATCATTTTTATGAAGTGATCTCAGGTAGCATAATAAAATTAAAAAAAATTTACCGCATTTATCAAATTTTATTACATTTTATAATACTATGTTTTATTGTTAATTTTACTAAATTCACTATCAAAGCGCTTCGGTGAAAATTAACGAGCTTTTTGTTGTTCCGATAGAGTCAGAAACAAGTTAAATATTAACATATTCATAGTAATATTTTTTGTTTTCGCAGTGCTTATCACTATAATTTGTATCTGAACAGAGCAAAATCAGTTAAGAGCAATGTTTTCTTCTAAGGTCAACAACTAGCAATCAAACACAACAATCTCAACAATCATCTTTTTCATTGCACCAAATTTAAATAAACAGAACTTGAAATTGAAACAATTAAAAAAAAACAGTTTAGCAACTTATTTGGAAACATTTTTACAATAAAAGATAATTATTCTTCATTCTTTATTAAATAATCCTACATATTTTTTCAAAAGCTTTTTTCCCTCAAGGAATTCATTTTTGAATAAGTAAAACTTTGAAATAATATCTTTAATGTTTTATAAAGTTTTATGTAGTCTTTTAGTAAATTTTTACTGTAATTTAAAAATATATATGGTTTTAAAAATTCGTAAATAAAAGTACTTAATGTATATTGCTAAACGTGAATATTATTGCATTTTTTTCATTAGTCACGATAATTTATTTTAATTTGTTCATTGTGTTTGAGAAAGCTTTTTAAATCTGAAAAAAATGCATATTTGTACCACAATTTAAACATTTTTGTGTGCGTGAGAGGCGCCTTTTGGACAGAAAACTATTTAAAAACAAATGTTCATATATTGTGTAAAGCTTGGGAGATAGTTTTAATGTAGTTTTACCTAACTTAGAAAATGGGAACTTAAATTGATTTTAACATTACGTAGAAAAAGGTTTTTCTTTCCAACGAAAATATCTTTCCTTTCTATCAATGAAAATATCAATGAATTATCTTTTCAAGGATCATTCAAACGACATTACGTTTTTTACGCTAAAATAATTTTAATGACATTTAACGCAACATATTACGCAAAAAATTCAGATCAAATTTCAGCAACAATTACCAGCACTCAGGGTGGCGCTATTTTTTTTTACCGTAAAACCTAATTTTATTGGATTATGTTACGGAAGAAAAGTTCGATATACTATAATTTTTACAGTAATAATTTCTACAAAATCACTGAATAATTCTAATTAAATAAATGTTGCTGTAAAAATTTCAGTATATTGTTGTTGTTCCTAACGTCACTTGCCACACGGGCAAGCCTGCTTGGTAAAACCGAGTAAATATAAGGCAGAGAGTGCGTTTCTTGTTTTTCAGTTATGCCATCTATGGCCAAATGTTTGACTTCTGCCACACCATACGTCACACCCGTTTATAGGGTGGACCCATTCATACATCCATTCGCAGATCGTAATTTTGACCTGAATCAGAGTACGATCGATCTCCAATCCAGTACCCCCAGAGGTATTGATTTGTTATGGGAACATGGAGGACTTTTGCGACACGACAGATTTAACGTGCATCAGTCACTTTACAACACGGGGAGTCTGCAGCCGGCGGGGTTCGAACCCCGCAAACTCTCGGACATGGGCCCAGTGCCCTACCGACCTGGCTGTCCCGGCCATTTCAGTATGTAATTGGATGTTTGGATGTTGCTCTAAATGGCATCTACAGTAGATAATGCACCTGAAGTGCCGGAGCAAAATGCGAAACGTCTTATATAACGTAAACCACGTGCTTTGTGCCGAAACATTGACTAAAAAAACAAAAAAAAATATGACGAAACCTCAACGTGGTGCATAGTGGGAGATTGTTAACTAGAATGTAAAAACTAGAGTAAAGACTGGACATTCAAAAACAAAGTCACGAGTTAGACCGTCCAGATGTACTCGTACCTGGAAGATTCTGGGTTCGAATATCTCTTCGGCCAGGGGTGTAATTTATCCCTCTGTTCTATGCATTGTGATACGCTATCTATATTGTGCCTACGTAAAAGTGATTATTAGGAAAGTTCGATACATTAGCCACTACGAGTTTTTTTTTCATTTTGATAAAATACACACCATTTTTTTTTTACTTTTGACAAAATGTATTTCCTCGGAGAAGTGATGATAGTTACTTCGTCGCTTTGACGAAATATTTGCTTTGAGCATAAATTAGATAAAGATTTCGTCAAAAACGGAGAAATTTCCTGATATTTGTGTATTTATATTTCACAAGTGCTCCTTGAATTTAAAGTTACCTCCATCTTTTAACATTATATTACAAAACCGTCTTAATTTTAATAGTAAGTTCACAAAAACGATTTAAAGCTTATATCTAGCTTACTAACATCAAAATAATGATTTAAAATGTAGACGTACAAGACTGATCTTACGAAGTGTAAATCTATCTTGTACAAATAGATCATTTGTTCGCTTGAAATTGTTTATCTAGAGAGCAGGCAATTGACCAAAGAAAAATATTTCCTTTAACAAGTTCTTTTCAGGATATTTACTTTCTTACAAGACTGAATTTACTTTGAAGAAAAGAAGTTGACACTAAACTCCGTGTCCTGACTCTCTTTTGTCTTTTGCTTATACACAAAGCAAATAAAATTGATTTTTAAACTACTAATAGTTCTTACGAGATTTGTGGAGTTTGAAAGAGAATTAATTATCTCCTTCTAAGTGGGATTTTTTTAATATTGCTGTCTTGTCTATCTTCGTCTTATAGTAATTTCACATATCAGAGGAATTAAGTCCCATTGCAATAAGAACTATGAATTTAAATACCGGAATTTAAGGTACACCATTACCATATGAATGGAAAAATTGCCAAATGAATAGTTTAAATATTGTATATTTTTATTTTATTGACCAGAATTATTATAATTATTATTTAACAGAAGTGTCATAACCATACTGTATGATAATTGGATCGGAACATTTTGTCGGTATGAATTCAATTATTTTCTTTTTCAATAAAAATTCAATGATTTATAAATTTGAAAAAAAAATATGTTTTGTTATTTTGCAATTTTATTTTAGCATTTAAATAACAGTAACAATATTAATTTGAACCATAATAGTAACTCCAAACTTAACTCCCCCCCCCCCGTACCCCCGCTTGTTGCTAATCATGAATCTAACCCTTTAGTTGATTCAGCTCTTGCTGAATTCATGACACCCAAACCACTTCCTCTAATCCTTTCTGAGAACTATTTTTTTTTATGAAATTGCTCTTATAATCTCCCGTTTTATTTTAAAACTATTTTCAGGCCTGTTGAAATTAAATGTAAATCTCTTAAATATCATATTAGTTTTTAAAATCACTGGGGCATTTACCATATATCTAGTCAGTACATTCTTGGATACTTCGAACAAACTAGACGCACCTTAAAATTTTGAGTTAAGAAATACGACAGATATTTCAGTTTTCAAGAACACGAGAACTCGTCACTTGCTGCACATTGTTAGAATCTTGGGCATAAATTCAATGTCGAAAGTGCCAAAATTATTTGCAATCCAGTCACATCAGCTCATCTTGATACCCTGGAATCTTGTTTTATTCATATAAATGTGTTGATTCCCTTGTTAATGATATTAGTTCTCTTCCGTACTAGCTCTCCCTATTAATGGCATTAGGTGACATTTCTCCATAGCGCGTGGAAATGCATTTTACCTTTTTTTGTTCCTTTTGACAAAGGTTGTTTTTCTTGTACTGCATTTCGTCTTTTTTCTCTCACAGTGGGATTTTTTAGTTTTGTTTCTCTCCTTTATTTTTCCATTTTTCGTTGGCAATTTTACGTCTTTATTTCAACTAACTTTTTTCTTATTCTTGTCTGGTAAGTCTTAAAAATGAGCTCCTTTTTTCGAGCTCTTGAAATATGAAGACGTTTTTTTTCATTTGTATAATTTTGAAGAGAATAATGTTTTTAATCAAGAAATATCTTATCACTTAAGTTTCTTGGGATTTTTCATTTAATAGTAATAACTGTTTGTTGTTTTTTTTTTAAGCTTTGAAGCTTAAGTTTTAAAGTGGTTTGATTGTATAGTTTGTATTCACAAAATAACATTTGCTAACTCAGGAAAAATAAATGTTTATATTACTATTTATTTTTGAGAGCTAAAGTTAATTAATTAAGTTAAACGAATAGTTAAAAAAACAAATTATTTGGCAAATAGATTATCAAATGCATTTGTTTCTGAAAACATTGAAAACAGATAATTAATGATATTTATTATGAATTTAAGCGTAAAGATAATTATTTTACAACAGCGTGTCAATCCAATTAACTTAAATTCAAGCTTTAGTTATAGTAATTCAGGAAAATTTCTCTTGACGTTTTATTGTATCTATTTCTAAGAAGAGCAACGAAGACTAATAAATTGGATTAAAAGAGGTGTTGGTGAAACTTATTTCAAAATTAATTCATAAACTAATTATCCGAAAAATATATATTTCTTTGGATATATTAAATTCAGTTAGTTTCAGTGATAAAGAATAAAACTTTTGGAAATTTATATTCCTGTAGTCCGATCTAGTTAGGCATTTTTAGTTCAAATTAATAATCAGGAAGCTGAAAATGATATCTAATATATTAGAATAATAGCTGTCGAGAGTTTCTGGAGTGAGCTAAAAGTTTAAAAGTCAAAAAGTTTCCAAAATTTGGACACTTTTCAGAATTAAACTTATTTTTTTTAAATTGCACTTAATTTTACGAACAGTATAATGTACTTAAATTTATGAACGCAGCGAAATTTAAAAACATTAAATTCTGCATAGAATTCTTCTTCTTACTTTTAAGAAATTTGGAAAGAAATTTATAATTTTTTTAGTGCTCCTCACATTGTTGTATTGATATATTTTGCTTTGGCTATATTGATANATATATATATATATACATACATATAAAGTTTTATTTACTATGCATAAGCTGCAAGTATATATAGAACACATATGTTGCGTACTGCCAGTTCCAAATTTATCGTAATGAGTAAACATCTACCCAATGTTTTCATAACAAGTCCAAATAAAAGGAAAACAAGTACCAGACATTCACAAACATGTTTAATAAGGATGACGGAGATACAAAGTTACATAGACAATCAAAATAGCAGACAAAACTTCGAGATCTCTTTACTCTCAAATCATAAAGCCATTTGCCCGTTCAAGGTTAACGCCTACACTTGTACTTATAGCACAGAGAGAAAAATAAAATCACTTTTCACAATAAGCTAAAAATATAGAGAAAAAAATGGAAAATAATATGATAAAAATTAATGAAAATGGAAGAAGAAAAATTATTAAAATAAATAATTTTTAAAATAAAATATTTTTTGAAAAAATGATTAAAGAAATATTAAAAAACCGGAGAACAAAATAATGAAAAGATATTACCTCATCATTAGTTCACACGATTATATTAAAAAAAGAATTACTTTCTATTATTGTAAATTAGTTGTATTAAGTTAGATGTAATAAATTTATTATCTAATTTTAAATTTTCTTGTAATTTCCACTCACATACACAAGAAGGAAAAAAATTAAAATAAGCGTAGATTTCTTCTTCCGTAATTTGTCTGGAGAATTTTCTTGCCTTCTCCTCTTAAGTCACGTTTCAGTACCAACCTTTTTCTTTACGTCATACGTGATGAATGATAAAATGATAGAAATTGGAACAATAACAATTCAATAGTAAGCTGACTGGCCAGAATCACAATTAACCTTAACTAGTATGCACCACTATAGATAAATTCTGCATTGCGTATTTTCAGACATCAATTGATTTCCTATGCATGCGAAACATTTCAATTAGATCCCCCCATCGATATCGGTGAAATTGTTTGACGATTTATTTCTTATTAAATAGTTATTTGCAATATAGAAAATATCGTGGAATTCGTATTTTTTTCTTGATATGAAAAACGTTATTATGCGGGAAAAAGGATTACACTGTTAGAAATTTCTCCTACGAAATGATTAAATAATTTATTAGATTGCCAATTCCAATTTTCTTCCTGACCAATTTACTTCAATTATTACGCATGAAGAGTTTCCAATGTCCTGCACTCCCAAATTTGTGTCCTGAACTCTTACTATAAGTTGACCATTCTCTCATTCACGCATAGATGGCAACACCATAAAGAGGCTGAACTATCCCCGATGTCTAGTTAAATGTCTTTTTTTTCGGTTTTGAAACCATGCTAGTTGTAAATGGTTGGTAAACTGAATAGTTTTGTATTTATGTTTTCACAACCGTAATTATAAAAAATGGTCTTTACCGTATATTTTACGGTTAAATGGATGAACAGACTGCTGCTGAATTTATTTACCANTATATATATATATATATATATATAATAAGTTTTATTTACTATGCATAAGCTGCAAGTATATATAGTTATATAGTTATATAGTATATATAGTTCTTCCAGTTACAAATTTATCTTAATGGGTAAACATCTACCCGATGTTTTCATAGCAGGTCCAAATGAAAAGAAAACAAGTACCAGACATTCATTAACACGTTTAAAAGGATGACAGAGATGCAAAAATACATAGGCAATCAAAATAGCAGACAAAACTCTGAGAGCTCTTCATTATCTATAATCATAAAGCCATTTGCCCTTTCAAATTTAACGCCTACACTTGTACTTATAACACCGAGAGAAAAATAAAAATCACTCTTCACAATGAGTTAAAAACATAGAGAAAAAAAGGAAAATAATATGATATAAATTAATGAAAATGGACGAAGAAGAATTATTAAAATAAAATATTTAAAAACAAAGAATTTCAAAAAAAATATTAAAATAACCGGAGAACAAAATAATAAAAAGATATAATTTAGTCATAAGTCCCCACGATTGCATCCAAAAGAGAATTACTTTAGTAAATTAGTTGTATTAAGTTAGATATAATAAATTTATTATCTAATTTAAAAATTTTTTCTAATTTCCTCTCACATACACAACAATGAAAAAAATTAAAATAAACGTAGATTTCTTCTCCCGCAATCTGTCTGGAGAATGTTTTTGCCTTTTCCTCTTAAGTCACGTTTTAGTACCAACCTTTTTCTTTACGTCATACGTGATGAATGATAAAATGATAGAAATTGGAACAATAACAATTCAATAGCAAGCTGACTGGCCTGAATCACAATTAACCTTAACTAGTATGCACCAGTATCGATGAATTCTGCATTGCGTATTTTCAGACATCAATTGATTTCCTCTGTATGCGAAAACTTTCAATTAGGCCCCATCGATATCGGTGAAATTGTTTTGCGATTAATTTTTTATTAAGTAGTTATTTGTAATATAGAAAATATCGCTTCTGATTTTGGATTTTTTTGTGATATGAGAACCGTTATTATGCGTGAAAAATGATTGCACTGCTAGAAATTTCTCGCAAGAAATGGTTAAATAACAATTTATTAAATTGCTAATTCCAATTTTCTTACTGCCCGATTTTCTTCAACGCATGAAGAGTTTCCAATGTCCTGCACCCCCAAATTTGTATCCTGAACTCTTAAAATAAGTTTACTATTCTCTCATTCACGACAGATGGCAACACCATAAAGAGGCTGAACTATCCCCAATGCCTAGTTAAATGTCCGTTTTTTCGGTTTTGAAACCATGCTAGTTGTAAATTGTTGAAAAACCGAATAGTTTTGTATTTATTGTTTTATGTTGTAGAAAATGCTCTTTACCTTATATTTTACGGTTAATTGGAAGAACAGACTGCTGCGGAATAATTTACCATAATTATGGAATGAAAATTTGAACAGTGTAGATATGTGTGACATCAGCCATTAATATCGTGATTTATCATTTCCTCTGGTAGGATATCCTATTACCCGTTAATATAATACCAAGTACAGTTTGAATATTATGGGTCAATAATTAAGGGGAGATATAGGGCCATGTCTTAATACAGAGTACAAATGTCTTCATTTTAACGCTATTCAGCATACTATTATATATATACATACATAGTTACTTATACTCGTAGGAAATTCCAATATTATATTATATTATGTTCCTATTTAACTAATTATTTTATTACCTTATTTACGATTATATTACCATTAAATTCTAAATTAAAATCA
This sequence comes from Parasteatoda tepidariorum, assembly GCF_043381705.1. Taxonomy (NCBI): domain Eukaryota; kingdom Metazoa; phylum Arthropoda; class Arachnida; order Araneae; family Theridiidae; genus Parasteatoda; species Parasteatoda tepidariorum. The sequence continues at coordinate 52,527,510 of NC_092211.1, forward strand.
ATTTTTCGTTGTCGCTATTATTCGAGGTATTTTCCTTTTCAATATATTTCATACATGCGTGCATTATGTTATAGTCGCTGTGGAATTAATGGGGGCGGCGTAGATTAGCCATAGACTACCCCTCTCTCCCATTTCTTGTGACATTTTCAAGCATTATTTCAAGAAGAAAAAGTCTTTAAATTGTACAAATTCTAGAGGTGGAAAAATATATTGACGATACTTTTGTCTGAGAAGGCAGTGATATAGATCTTCAAGGATTACTTTCTGTTGAGAACTTGGTTGATTTCAACGTCCCATTTATTTTCAATACCGACATCAGTTTCACTCTATCTTTTTAAAATTTGCTATAAATTAAAGCTCTAGTATTTTTCCCACCCCTATTTATCTTAAACCTTTTGACGTTCTTTTTTATTGTCATGTTAATTATAATCCCTTTCTTTGATTGAAATTTTATTTCTGAATTTCATGATTTGGTTATCTATGAACCTAATTTTTGCTGACTCATCTTTATATTCTGAACTGAATTGACTTCATTCGCTTGCTGCTAACCTTTTCTGTAATTCATCGCTTGTTCTACTTACTGAACACTAACACCCCTCTCCTTTCTCACTGTAAAAAGTTTGGTGTTTAGTTGCCCCCATTTTTGGTGCTAAGGTAGACTAAATATATTAAGTACAGAATTGTATTTATAGTTCAAAAATTATATAAAATTCTCAAAATGACAATTGTTTCGGAATTAGAATTAGTGCCAATGTATTATTAAAAATATGCTTGTGTTTTAAACGAAATGTTCTTGCAATCAAACCATAAACTGATTCTAATTTCATAAAAATATGTATTGTCTGTAAACAAATAAGCAAAAAATGAACAAAAATAATACCATAACAGTGAAAAAGTAAATAAAAATATGACTTCACGCTCTGTAAAAAAATAATTCAGCTCAACACAAAAGTTGGTGGCAACTTTACACCAAAATTTTTGCTATGTAATATACCACAGCGAGCTTATCAATTTTCCGGTCTTATCGCCGTTTGTAACAAAATTGTTCATGTCTGACCCCATTCTCTCTTTAAAGTCATTTCTTGGTCTGTAAACAAAACTAAATTGAATTTCTTCAAAGTTCATAACAGTGGGGAATATTGTTTGGACATTGACTAAATAACTTACTAATGTAACCCTCCTTATATCAAGTAAATTAAACGTGCGTTAAAAATTTTGATAGAGGGACACGATAGATATGTCCGGCATCAAAAATTTGATAAATCTTCTACTATTGCTCAACGTTAGAAACTTGTATATAAATTCAATTTCGGTAATGCTAAAAACTCTGGTTCATCAGCTCAGCTTGATACTCTGGAATCCTGTTTCATTCATATTAAAGTCGTTTTCCTGGTTTAACTCATGAGTTCTTCACTACTCCACGATAGTAATTTGTGCCCTTCCCTGATTTGCCTCCTGGATACTACGGTTTTTCTAGTTTTGTTTTTCTTCTTTACTTTATTTTCTATTTTTTCCGTTGATGAATTTGCGTTTTCAATTTCAGGTATGCTTTGCTTACTTCATTTATGTTTGCTAACTCTTAAGAAAGGACATCTTTCTTTTTGGAATTTTCGAGATATGCAGATTTTTTTAAACATTTTTAACTTATGAAGCAATTGTAGCATTTACATTGTTACAATATTTATATATTTGCAATCAACTGCGTGATGTTTGCCTGAAATTGTTTGAACAGTTGTTTGTTTGAACTGCAAGTTTGAAATTTTGTTTGATTTTTTTATAAAATAATAAATTGAATTATTAATATTAATGAAGCCTGAAACAAAGCCAACATTTAACATTTTACTTACAAAGTTATTAATAAAATAGAGATTTATTTCGGAAATTGCAATTAAATGAGTTTTAGGAAATATGCGTGAAGCGATTGAGAAACTTTATTGTCTTTAAAACCGAAATAGTGAGCTAATTGGCCATTTTATTTTAATAAACTAAATTTCACCACCATCCGTTAAGCTTTAAATTTTCTAACACAAATGGAAGTTTAGGAAATTAACTGCCAACATGACTTCCTTATTTTTGAGGAATTGATTTTATTTTATATTTTCAACAAATCATTATTAATCTGGATAACTCCTAAGTGGAGCTAAGTTTTGCTGTGCTTAACAAGGACTGAATTTGCTTTGAACTAATAGATTTCAGTTTTTTTTTTATTTAAAAAAAAAAAAAAAAAAAAAAACAGTTTCGAAAAGTATGCCTAATTGGATCTAATTTTCCTTTGGAATTAAAAATAAAAAAGAATAGAATAAGATTGCCTGTTGAATGTAATGATGAAAATACTTTTACAGTCCGCAAAAAGATAAACGGACCACTCTGAATAACTTTTGATTTAATGAACGGATTCTTAAATTCTAGGGCTCAACCTTATAATTTTAATGGGATGACCTCAAATATGTTAATTAATTAGTGCAGACGATATTTTAAGTTAGGAAATAAAAAACTTAAAAACATATTTTATTTTTTTTGTTACAAGAAATTATCTCTGGATATACGAATGTTATACTTGTGTGCAAATTTTTTTCAATTCACTTAAAAGCATCCCTTCTCGAGATAAGGATAAATATTAAAAAGTAAAATTAACATAAAGGGGAACAAACTTTGGACCGTTCTCCTGACCAAACTTTTGGGACCATTTTTCTAAGATGGCGGCTGTTCCCTATACTTTAAGTTTCAGAAAACCGAGTCCATCGAAAAAAATGCATGTTTAATCACAGAAAGTACGTTTTTGCGCCTGATTTAGCAACTTAAATCATCGTCTGCACTAATTAATTAGTGTATTTAAGGTCACTTCCTCAAACCATTAAGATTGAGTCCTAGAACGTAAAGATCCGATCATTAGATTAAAAGTTAAAGCGTGGTCCGTTTCTTATTTTGATCACTGTACAAGATGAAATGAGTCAAAAACTAAATGATATGTTGTATTCCATGCAAACTTAGAAAAGAGTGTTCTACTCTAATTCTGACGAACCACTTTTACCTATAAAATACCACCTCCTCTGAGGTTAAGTTTACAAAATTTTTGAAGGGGTTTACAATTGATTGATTCCTGTTCGTTATAACAGGTATCCAAACATGAAGGATGGTTCAGAAAATATTAATTAAAATGACGAGGTAGCGATCTAAAGAAGGAATTGATTCCGTTATGCTGCAGAAACCAGTACTTTGTAACCTTCACAAAAACTTTGAAATTTAATAACAAGGCTCCATAACATATGGCACTTAACAGATGATGAAAAACCTGAACTTTTAAACTTGACTATACACGGAAAAAATGGTTTGCAAGAACTACCAGAATATGGTAAAATTTATCGTGTTGCTGGCTCTATGGGAAAAAAAAAAGTTCAGTGATTTTTATGGAATTGCTTTGATAGTGATTTTGATAAAACTAAGTATAAAATATCGTTTAATAAAAAGTAATAAAATTTGATAAATGTCATAAAATTTAATAATTTTTTCATGACAATTGATCCTTTAAGAGCATGGCGTTCAAATCCTTTATTCGGTTAAATTTACTTATCATATTTGCATTTTAACTAAATTTGGGGTAATAAAAACTATAATTTTTCCAGTAGAGCGTTAGCATATTAACGGAAAAATTACGAAATGGATTGTTTATATACCGTAAATATTTTTACTTTTGTTACCAAAAATAAGTTTCTTTTTTTTTACCTGAAATGTTATTACCTGAAATGTTAGTCTTTCAATTTTGTATTATTAAACTACTTCATGTTGTTGCAGAGCAATACTTTCAGAATGCATTTTTATGTGTTTTTTATTATTTTTTTGTCAGCAACGTAATAAGTAGACAATATTCGAAACTTGAAAGTAACAAACATGTGGTTTCTTCAAAATGCAGAAAACCATACATTTCCATTTTCTAAATAGTTTTTCGAATTGTCACTTATTTAAGCCACACTATATTTCCTATTTATCATATTTTTTATTTATCATATTTTTATTTGTCATGACATAACATAAAAACATTATTTCAACTGGAAATGGCATTTTTATGCCATTTAGCCTCTTAAGATAGATCTAAGTTTTCATTTATTTATTTTTATGCAGGAGGGATAAGTCACGATAAAAAATAACATTTATCTTTCGTAAAAGTTCTTAATCTTAATTATTATTAATATTTTTTCTTTAAATTTAATCTCAACGTACTTTTTTTATACTGGAGCCTATTGCCACAGGATAAAGTGTACAGTTTTTATTACTTTTTCCCCTTAATACCCTGTAAAAAGAAAAGAAAAAGGAAGAAAAAGAACACTTTGCGGCAATTATTTTATTACTTGCTGGAGTAGAAAACACTTCGTGGTTAAAATTTTTCTGCCTATATTTTTCCTCTGAATTATTTCCCTGTCATTATTGCAAATATATCTTTCTTTCTACATAGGTTTCTTCTGGGTTTATTTTTCCCTAGTTTAACACAGATTCTAACGAAGCAGAAAAATAAATAGTTTTACATATTTCACAGTACTTACATGCTTCCGGTTATTTTTCCAGATTAAAGCACAGAACAGAAATTCTTTTATGCCTTATAAATTCATTTTTTTACCGAAGCATTTCGAATCAGTCAGCTTTATTTTTAATACAATGCATCGATTGCTTACATGAAAAAAAATTTTGTTTCTTATTTTGTAAGCAGAATAAACAAGAGAAAAATGGAAAAAAATCTTCTTTTTTCTTGGTAAGAATAATCAATAATGTAAGGTAAATTGAGAAAAGTTATTGAGAAATTTTATTTTTTTCTGATCTATTTTTTATATATATATACATTGATTTTAAGTAATAGGATATTTTTAAAAACCCCTTTCCAAAAACAAATATTTTGTGTTTCTTTTTTCCCCACTGTAACGTTCTTTGCTGTAATTGCAAGTTTTCTTATTCATTGTTAGTATCTATTTTATATTTTATGCTTGATTAATAAAATCCCTCTAGTGCTATTATATAAATTTCATCCACCATAATTTATGCTTTTCATATTAAACAACTGTTAACCATTAGTCACCGATGAACAAAAATGGAATTATGAAAAAATCAGTTGTTCACGACAAGAAAAGTAAAAGATTAAGGAAATAATCTATGTTAATATTTATGTGTAATATCAACGGTGGGAATTTAACATCGATATTTAAATTCCTAATTCAAAACTGAAATGAATGTTTTATTTTTCTTAGCGTACACTGTTAGAATTTTCATTCTAAAATTATGGCAAAATAACCGGAGCAGTCTGTCCATCCGATTAACCGTAACGTTTACGGCAAAGAATATTTTTCATTTTTACGGTTTTGAAACCGTTTACATCTGGTATTACAACTACCGTGGTGTCAAAACCCTAAAAAAAGAAATTTCACTGGACATTGGAGCTAAACTTCTCATTTAATAATAGACAGTGAAGAGACCAGGACACTGAAAATTCATCATGCGTGTTAAAGGGAATGCAGGTGTCATTGCCGGGACTCGAACCCCTGTTCTATCGGTCGTGAGATTGACAGATTAGCTGTCTCGGCTATAATATGTACGTGGCTGCAAGGAACTCAGTTGCTTCATTAGGTGGGCTTAGTTGGTGCAGTAAAATTACTGTTATTTAACCGTTTTAGGTAAAAGTAGTTAATAAATGATTTTTCTTGCTGTTACTAGTTTCCTTACCATCTTATTTATGGTTATTTGACTGTTTTGCATAAACACGGTAAAATAACAATTAAATAATTTATTATTTATCCATTTTTTCCTCGAAATTTCCAACAGTGTATCACAATTCGTATTCTTATACTTATGACGGGTTTCTGCAAATACCGATATATTTTCGGTTTTTAATTTGTTTGTATTTAGTTTGCATCAGTTAGTTAGTTTGATCATTAGAAAAAGCTTCACAAATAAAGGCTATTAAAAAAAATTGCTTCATGACGGATTCATGCATTAAAGGTGAAACTTGTGATACAATTTAGTTTTAATAAAAAATGTCCTTCAAGATCTTGAAATTTAAAATCTTCCGCATTTTTCTTTCTTTTAAAGTACAAAATTATGCTAAGTTATATCAGCGAATAAAATACGCTCTATTTCCTATTAAATTAATTCTGCTGTAAAATGTGAGACATGTTGTATTTCACGACATAATATTGAATATCCTTAGATTAATTAGTCATGCATTTATAACGTTGAAACGTGACGGTAACGATGGAAGCGAAACCTTTTAAATGCAGTTTCATTGCATAATGTTATCCGTTTAACTTCACATTAACGGTTAAATTACGAGTCTTAAATTATATGCATATCATACAGTTTTTTTAGAGTATCGCATTCGAATTCGTTTATTTTCGTCAGCATTTTATAAAAAAATATGGAAATTAAAGATCTACAGGATTTTAAGCCATTTATATTATTTATGTATCTATTTTAGAATAGAAATATTAATAAATAACTCTATTTCCTTAAGCTCTGAGTGTTAAACATCTGCACGGAGAAAAAAATTCTTTTAAAATTACCGTATTGTAAAAAATTAAATTTTTGGTAATAAAAAAATAGTTAATGAAACCAAAATATACGGCATTTAAACCATTCATATGGTAATTTCGTCCGATTATACCTGGTAAACTGATGTGCTTAGTTTTATACCCCTACCTAAGCTTTTACGTTTGAGAAAATTATTATTTGATAATAAATTTTATAAAGTTATATAGTTATTTGATAATAAACTAATAATTAACCAAAAAATTCTGTTAGTTTCATACCAAATTATATTAGCTACCAAAGCTATTCCGTAGAAAGAAATTGTCATTTCTTAATAAATCAAAGTTATATTATAAAATTATATAATTATTTGATAATAAATTGAAGTTGTATAGTTATGTGATAATAAACTAATAAACCTCAAAATGTACTGAGTTTTTTACCAGTACCAAGGCTATTCCGTTAAAGAGAATTGTTATTTGATAATAAATTAAAGTGTATTTATTTTTTTAAAAACCAAAAAAATATAGATTTTTTTCAGTATAAATAAATATAATAAATCTTTCAACTTTATTGTGACAAATTTTTTTTGATTAAAGTAATGTTTCCTTTTGCAAAGTTTTGTAAATGAATTAAAAATAACTATTAGCCAAATGAAAACATTGGAACCATATATTTTAATTTGTTGTAATGTATTATTTCCTGGGGATCATTAAGTTTCATTAAGGCATAGTCTCAACTAAGTATAACTTTATTCAGGCATTTACCAGTTTTTGGGGGTGAAAGATCATTTGTATCTTTATTCCTGAATAAATAAGTTTCTTCTTAATACATAATAGTACTTCGCGATGAAAGCTTTTTTCTCAGTTGAGAACATTCAATTACATTTTTGTAATATTTTTCTCTTTGCATCTAAATAAATAAAAACAAAATGTAACTATAAATCATTAATACTTTCTTTAACTGTTACGATTGAATATATATATAAATTTATAATCGGGACGGATTTTTAAATTTAAAGTCATTTTCTTTAATGCTTATATAAAAAATTTCAATTATTTTTTAAAAACTTTGGTCTCTACAATGGTATGGTAGCAGTATTATAATCAGATGAACCAGCAATAAAGAATAAAGAAAATCAAAACACTGCTAAAATGTAAACTTTTATTGCATACATAACAAGCAGTTCTTTGTTTTCTTCCATGGAGATCGAAATAGATATATTATTAGATTAAAACGTTTTGATATGCAGAATATATTCATTCATGTAATTTACTACGTGTTTGAAAGTTTGACATTTAATCAATAATGGACAAAAAGACACAAAAATATACATATTTCATTTGATCTCCATCAGGAATGGTTGAAAAAAATTGTTACTATGAAATATTTATAATTATGTATGCAAAATATGTCTACATTGAAAATAAAACCTTGTATTTGGAATGGCTTTCTACAGTGAAATGAAACAAGCCAGCAATAAAGAATAAAAGAACATAAACGTTTTTAAAATGTCAAATTTTATTATATACAGATCAGACTATTATTTGTGTTTTCCATAAATTTCGTAATAGATAGATTATTAAATTAAAGATATTGACTCAGAATATACTTGTATATTCAATCATGTAATTTACTACATAATTGAAAGTGTGGCATATCCTCAATGACGGCCAAAAAAAGGACAACAATATATTTGTAATTCATTTGTATTTCATTCATTTTATTTCATTCATTTCATTCATTGCTAGATAATAGGATATTTATTTACTGGATATATTCAATCATGCAATTTACTACATGATTGAAGGTTTGACATTTTCTCAATAATGGCCGAAAACAAAACCCTAACCATATACATATTTCATTTATTTCCCATCAAGGAGTATTGAAAAAAATGAATAAACAAGCTCATTAATTTTTCATTACACAGAGTACCTTTTGATAAATGAGGGTGTCAGTTTTCTTATCATGAAACAAACATATTTCTTCACAGAATGAGAAAACGGTAAAGTATTAGTAATTGAAATAACAAGCATATTTTTATCTTTTTACTTGAATTATTTGTATTTTATAGCTTAATTAATTTTCACCAAATTTTATTCTGAAATATTGGAATGCATAAATAAAAAATATCTCATAAACAGTTATAGTTTGATTAAATGTGCGTATGTGAGCGCTATTTCAAAAAGTTTAAAATATATCCATATTTTTTTTTAGTTCTTAATAAATAGTTGAACAAAAATATGCATTTATTCAGTCATACTATATAAAATATATTAATCAATGTCCCAAAATATTATAAAAAAATAAAAGTATTACCCGCCTTTTAAAATATAAACAAAATTAAGAAAAAGTTCTTATTTAATAAAAAAATGAGGTTCTGATTCTGTATTCAAATGGCTTTATCTTATTATGCTTTTCTTATGGACAATATTTTTTACAAAGAAAGAAAAAGCTATGAAGTTCAGCCTCTACACGTTTTAGGCAAAAAAAGTTCTGAGATTAATTTGTCATTCTAGATTGCTGAATTATTTTGGTATTTCAAATTATTATTTTTTTTTAAATGAATTTACACTGAGCAGACCCATTAAAGATTTTTTTTCTTATAATGGGAAAATGAAAATATAAAAAAAAAATTTCCGATTTTTCAGTTTTATTTTTAAACAAATTAGCTTTGGTAAGATTAAATTAAATGATGAGGAATTCTTGCTTATAATTATATATTCATAATTCTTAATTTTTAAAATGCATTAAGATATAATTACAACAGTCAGAAGATATGCTTCAGTTTTTTTTAACTCCTGAAAAAATACCTTTATTTTTATTTATTTTTACTTTTTAAATCTATATTTCTATTGAAAAATAATAATTTTGCTTTGTTGAGTTTCAAAAATTATTTTCTCTGACAGATTTGAAAGAATATTAACCATTCCTTAAAAAGTTGTTTTAAGAGAAGGTTTTCATTAAAAAAACGTAAGCTTACATTTTTAATAATATTTTATTTACGGTTATATTTGAAATTATGCTAGTCAAATACAAGAAATAAAATTTTGCGTTTGCTACATTCAAAAATTTGCTAAATTTTGAGTTATCTCATAAATTCTTCTGTTGTAAACAACATTTTTATATTTAAAAGATCAATACGTGATTTCTCGCTCTGGTGACTTATTCGTTCAAATCATTTGGTAATATAACATTGGAAGATTAGAATAGCTTAATCTGTCAAGGTAATTGCATTACTTTACTTATCATTTCGTAAAAAATTTAATTACATTTATAAATATATCAATTAAAAAAATAAATTTAGACCTAAGTTTTTCCAACATAATTTGTTAAATACTTCTTTATCTGAAACTTTAGATAACATGCATATTCATATCTTTAAATAAACTCTTCTAATAATCAAAATAAATAATNTCTCAATAATGGCCGAAAACAAAACCCTAACCATATACATATTTCATTTATTTCCCATCAAGGAGTATTGAAAAAAATGAATAAACAAGCTCATTAACTTTTCATTACACAGAGTACCTTTTGATAAATGAGGGTGTCAGTTTTCTTATCATGAAACAAACATATTTCCTCACAGAATGAGAAAAAGGTAAAGTATTTGTAATTGAAATAACAAACACATTTTTACCTTTTTACTTGAATTATTTGTATTTTATGGCTTAATTAATTTTCACCAATTTTTATTCTGAAATATTGGAATGCATAAATAAAAAATATCTCATACACAGTTATAGTTTGATTAAATGTACATACGTAAACGCTATTTCAAAAAGTTTGAAATATATCTATGCTTTTTTAGTTCTTATTATAGTTATTAATAAATAGTTGCACAAAAATAAACATTTATTCAGTCATATTATATAAAGTATATTAATTCCATGTCCCAAAATATTATAAGATAATGAAAAGATTACCCGTCTTTTAAAATATAAGTAACATTAAGAAAAAATCTTTATTTAATAAAAAATGCGGTTCTGATTCTGTATTCAAATGGGTATATTTTAATAGGATAAAACCATAAAATAATGCTTTTAAGATATTTCTGATTATATCTTATTAGGCATTATTAATGGACTATATTTTTTACAAAGAAAAAAAATGCTCTGAAGTTCTGCCTCCACACGTTTTAAGCAAAAAAGTTCTCAGATTAATTTGTAATTCTAGGTTGCTGAATTATTTTTGTTTTTCAAATTATTATTTTTTTTTCAAAATGAATTTACACTGAACAGACCCATTAAGGATTTTTTACTTATAACGGGAAAAAGAAAATATAAGAAATTCCTTTTCCAATTATTTATTTTTATTTTTAAACAAATTAATTTTGTTAAGATTATATAAAACGATGAAGAATTCTTGCTTATAATTATATATTCTTAATTCTAAATTTTAAAAATGCATTAAGATCGAATTACAACAGTTAGAAGGTATGCTTTAGTTTGTTTTATTATTTTTTTTAACTTCTGAAAAAATAATTTTTACTTTTATTTATTTTTACTTCTTAATTCTGCATTTCTATTGAAAAAATAAAAATTTTACTTTGCTGAGTTTAAAAATTTTTTTTCTCTGACAGATTTAAAAGAATATTAACCACTCGTTCGAAAGTTGTATTAAGAGAAGGTTATCATTAAAAAATTTTTTAAGCTTGCGTTTTTAATAATATTTTAATTACTGTTATATTTGAAACTATGCTAGTCAAATTGAAAAAATAAAATTTTGCATTAGCTACATTTTAAAATTAGCTAAATTTTGAATTATCTCATAAATTCTTCTGGTGTAGACAAAATTTTTATATTTAAAAAGACCAATACGTGATTTCTTGCTCTGCTGACTTAATGGTACAAATCATTTAGTAATATAACATTGGAAGATTGGAATAGCTTAATCTGTCAAAGCAATTGCATTACTTTACTTATCATTTCGTAAAAAATTTAAATACATTTATAAATATATCAATTAAAAAAATAAACTTGGACCTAAGTTTTTCCAACATAATTTGTTAAAAACTTTAGATAACATGCATATTCATATCTTTAAAATACTCTTCTAATAATCAAAATAAATAATAATATTTAATTTAATGTAATACATAAAATTAAAATATTAAACACGCCCTGTAGTTTATGGTGCATAGAAAATAATCTAATTTTTCATCAATAATGCTTATTCTTTGGTTAAGTGCGTAGTTTTCGAAAACCAATAGTGCGTTTATCGCTTATTTTTAAAATGAAACATTAGAAGCAATGAAAAACCTTAAAAGCCTTCATGCAAATAATAAAATCTTTATGCAATATAACATTAACTCAAGAATGTTTAGAAATTTATGATGTACATTTTAAACAATTTTATAGACAGCCATAAAGAAAATCTATAATTTACCGTAGTTAAATAATCTTTGGGTTTATAAAGCTTTACAAAATGACTTTTTTACTATGAAATACAATGCTGTTATACATTATAATCAATTTCATAAAAATGAATTTTTTAAAAGTAACTTCCCGATTTTTGTCTGAAAATATTTTTCAATAAGTATTACTTTTCAACCGTTCTCCAATTCATTCCATTCGGCACTTAAAATAATTTTCCTAAAAAAACACTCTTTGGTTTTTTAGAGTTATGTATTTTTTAAGAAAATTAGAAGGTTAAGATATTTTTCAAAAAATTAAGACAAAAAAACTACATTCTAGAATTATTGATGTTTTGATGGTTGGGTGTATGAATGGCTTCAGTATGTATAAAATAGGTAATGATATAATAGGTATTACTTACTACACACCAATTCCTTTAGTTTGGCAGTTAAAACACTCCTTTTTATAAAAAAAAATGTTTGGTTCTTTTTGGAGTTATTCATTTTTTTTTGGAGAAAAATATTAAATAAAGGCAATTTACCCAAAAACTAAGACAAAATTGCATTCTAGAATTATTGATGGTTCGATAGTTGGATATATGAATGGCTTCAGTAAGTATAGGATAGGTATTACTGGTAATGATATAATGGAATAGGTATTACTTATTACTCTCCAATTGTTTAAGCTTGACAGGTAAAACATTCCTTTCTTAACAATAAGGATTTGGTGTTTTTAAGAGTTATTCATTTTTAAGAAAATTAGTAAATAAAGATAATTTACCCAAAAATTTAGACAAAAATTCGCATTCTAGAACTATGGATGTTTTGATGGTTCGGTCGGTATAGAGTTGGTATTACTGGAAATGGTATAATGTAATTGGTATTACTTATTACTCTCAAATTTATTCAGCTAAACATTTAAAACATTTTTTCAGGTTCTTTGAAAATTTTGTATTTCTTTTGTGAAAATTTCATATTTAAGGATAATTTACCAAAAACATTTTGACAAAAATGTGCATTCTAAAATTATGGGTGGTTTGATGATTGAATGTATGAATGGATGTATGAGTAGATGAATGAAAAGAGTAAGAAAACTTTAAGTTATCAAGGAACACAACATCGACGAGTCTTTGAATTGTCAATGAATCATTATCTTTTTGTTCTTAATAAAATTCGGATATGTAAACCAAAAAGAAGGAAGTAAATCTTGATTAGCATTGCAGACTGTTATCCAAAATGGAATTAGAAGCAAAATGCTTGTCAAACGACCAGTTTTGTGGTTTGATTTATAGATAATCAAGCAGGTTTATTTGTTTTGACTTATATTGTAATAATTTTATAATTTAAACTGACATTACTTTTCAAAGATCTTCCCTATTCGCAAAATAGCAACTGCTATGATTTCTATATTTCAAAAAAATGATTAAATGAATGATTACATCGAATTTTGAGCACGCTTAGCAACAGTTGAAAAAAATTACCTTCAAGTAACTTTTCAGTAACTTTCATAACTTAATTACTCTTTGAAACCTCTATGAATTATTACTTTATAGAAATAAATCATGTTGTTCTTTTTTTCTTTTTCAGTTTGTTATTTTTTAAATTTATGTTAAACTAAAATCTCAATTTAAATTTAAAAGTATTTTTCAAAAAATTAGATTGATCATTATTTAGAGGTATAAAATAGTACTATCACTTTTTCTTAACATTTTAACAAAAATGTAAGAAGAATTCTATTTTACACGATATTTTTAGAGAAATACTGCACTAAGGATCTTTGAAGAAATAATTTTAGGAGTATTTTAAATCAAGAATTTAAAAAAAAATTTAAACTATTGGATGTTGAATAAATCCTTAAACATATCAGTATTTAAGTAAAATGTAACATTTCACATTGCTCTCAACAGTGCCAAAAATAAAAATAAAAAATATTAACTAATTTAAAACTATTTATATTTACCCAAATTATGCTCATTATTCACAATTATTACCATAATTTATTTACGACTAAACAATAAAGTAAAAACTGGAAAATAAAAAGAATAGTTAAACCTAAAATAAGGGCATCTCAGACAATCTTTAGTTAATCTAACTGATTTAAAATATAATTAGTGAAATGAGACTTTACGAGTAAAATTGTCCAATCATGGTTTATCTTCCAAGAGAATAGTCATCTTACCTAGTAGTCTCAACACGTTGAAGTCAATTATAAATAAGTAGATTCCATATAAGATATATCAAGAACACTATTTTGAAATAAAATTTGATTTACTTCTAAGAATAGAGAATCACGCTTCCTAGTATTCGATATATTTACGTTCGTTCGTTTTATATATCTGAAAATATCTGAGTTCTTTTACTTTTTGCAGAAAGTATGAAGATAAATAACATCCAAAAGTACACTTTTGCTTTGAGATAGTAAATCAAAAGAAGATCGAACAAAGAAAAAACATGTGCCAGAATGCTCTTCCATTGCTGTTGAATATCAACTTTGGTTCTAAGAATATATCTTATTTGACAAGTAGGACGTGATGTTAATATCAACGATAAAATCAAATCCTGTATTGAGGCGATATTTACTCTTTGAAAAGTTTTTGTTCTTCGTATTCTAGAATATTCTATCTTTACAGAGTTAGCTCATATTTTCACCTTTGAAGGCTTTTATTTTTTTTTTCACAATGAAAAGTTTTTTTTCCAAAACTACATTTTTAGCAAATGAAAAAGTTTTAAAACATTGTTTTGTTTATTTAAAAAAACTGCTATTTCCAAAAGATGGATTTTTAAATACTTTCTTCCTCTTCTTCTTCTTCTTCTTCTTCAAAAAAAAAGAAACTTTTATCTTCACTATATTTTTTCTTCAAAACAATAGTTTCTAACCGCTGCTATTTTACGAAATGTTGCTTTTAAAGAGATTTCGTTCTCAAAATATTAATAATAATGATCTTCAGGTGCATTTTCCTTCCAAAATACTTCTATTTCTAAAAAAGTAGCATGTCTTTTAAACTTTTATTTATTTATTTCTGCATGGTTTTTTTTCTGAAAAATATTTTCTTCCTTCTTATTCTTTAGCATACGTGCCAACTTTTAATCCCTTCGAAGATTATTTTTCCCAGTGGTAGTGATATGTAAATTAAACTATAATTTCAGGCAGAAACATACGTGTTATTTCGAAAATGCTTAAACAGACAACCGTTCAAAAGCATAACAAATTAAGTTTATAAACGCAAGGAATATATAGAAAGCATACATATCATTACCTCTTTATATATAAAAATAAAATTTTACTCAAAATGCGTAAAAGTTGGCGGGTATTCTTTTAATCTGAATCAGATTAGATTCATGAATTTTGTCACCTCCAGCATCATCCCCAGCACTATGCCAAGTTGCCTTAAGAGGTGGTCCCTCACCAAAGAAACACAACTTAGCAAATATTGCGGAGTAGCTTCATTCGTATTGCTCTTTGTACCAATCTCCAACTTCTTGCTTCCACATGAGAATCTTAAGTGACCAGAAGTTAAGGCACGACATCTGTCTTTCCTGTTCCCCTCAAATTTTAAGGTGACTCTTTGAAGACTCCGTCGTAATATGAAATGATGCTTTTTCGTGAATAATATACTATTTTTGAAACTGCTGTGAGTTTGCAACTGTTACTCATGGCTGTTAGATCAAGTTTTGCCTATCTAAAGTCAATTCTGTCTACGCTTATTTTGAAAATAGAGCAAAACTTCACTATGGAGAAAAGTCACAGTTTTGTGAAAATGAAAAGCGTTTGTTTCTTAAGTTTGCGTCAAATTTTTTTTTAATATTTTAAAACTTACTCCAATGATGCATTACCTGGGACTATAAAAATTTGAAAACACTGAGAATAATGCAGCGATTTTGATAATTTTCATTTAGATGAAAAAAAGCCACCAAATTGGCGATTTCTTGAAAAAAGTTTCATAACTTTTGAAATATCTATTATTTCTCTGTTCTATAGCCTAGATAATTCTTCATGGTAAGATTATATATATAAACTTTTAAATCGTCGAATTGTTTCAAGTGTAAGGCACTTAAACTGCGGCTTTTTTTATGTTCCTTGGCGACAGAGATTCCAAAAAAAAGCGTTAAAGCAGCACCTGGACCTCCTCTTCTATACTATGCACTGGTGGTTGCCTCCAGGAAATGCCAATAGAGGCATTTCTTCTTAAGTACAACACATGGTTTATCGAAGGTTCCTTATTTGTTCGAGGGATAGCAGTGCCATCCTTGGCTTGTTTATCACCTATATCATTATATTTCAGATTAAAAAGAGATGGTATCAATTGCATATAGAGAACACAGGTCTTTGACAGAGTGAAAAAAATATTTTCACAAATTTTCCGGTGCAACTAAGCTAATTGCTTTCAATTTTTTGTCTAGATTTTATCTCTTGGGCTTATTGTAAAAAGATGTTAAAGTTAAAGTTTAGTGTCTTCAAAAAAATGAATAAATTTATGAAATGTGTTAAGTATATCAGGTATTAGCAAAAAGAAAAGAAATTATTCGATTAAAAAATCCGTATTATTGAGCAAATTCGCAGTAAAAAAATCTGTCGAAGCAACAGTTTTTTCAACATGTTTGCATAAGCAAAATTTCGATATTCATTTTATATTTGGAGTATAACTTGATTTATTTTTGCATATGACTATTTTTTTTCACTATTACAGCTTCGAATTTGATTTAAATTAAATGCAAAACACAGGATTACTTTCAAAAAGTAAAATTGAATAATTAGTTTTTTTTTCTTCTTACTTTATTACAGTATTATTGCAGTGCAGTATTACAATCAGGGCAGTATTATTACAGTACAGTTTTACAGAATTACAGTTATTACAGTTATGACAATATTATTACAGTACAGTATGACAGTACGAGTCTTTATAGAAATTTGTACTCCAATAATTAGTCAAAATGCTTTAAAAAGTAACTCATTAGTATTTAACATATCTCTTACTATAATGCTTGAAAAATTTACTTTAATTGCCAGGTTCTAAGTGTAATCCTTTTATGTTAATTGAATCTTAATTGTTCTTAATTGTATCTTAACTGTATCTTAATTGTAATTGTTCTGAATTGTATCTTAATTTAAAATTTTTTGTTTTATACTCTACCATAGTTTAACAGTTTTATTTCTGAACGATAAATACAAGCTGACTCATTTAAGAACAATCAATTTAAAAATAAGTATTTTTTTAACAACTAAGCAGTAGAAGAATTATGAAACGGAAAATCTGTAAGGTATTTCATATAATACAGGTTTCAAAGTTAGTCACAAAAGTCAGGAGCAGAAAGCGGTGTGCAAGACTGTAACATCTAACTGATTAGATTAATTGCTGTATGCATCTGTAGAAGTAGTCGAAAGTTACCGAAAGGTTGAAGTGAACGGTATTATCAAAATAAGGAGTCTCTAGTTATAACTCAATACAGCTTGTAGGTGTCCTTTTTTTGTATATGTTTATAGCTCTTTCTATTGTATAGCGCCATCTTTAAGAAATTCTTGTAACTAATTTCAAAAACTATGTATATAAATAGCACTGCTGTTACCGCCAATATAGTAATTTCATTCTTCGATCGAAAAACTTTTTAGTGCTATTTATTTTTTAAATCAAGTAAATTTGGTCCTGACAACTTATATTTCGAATTATATTCAACAATTTAAAAATCGATTAATCGATTATTACTTAAGACATTTTCAGTGTTGCACTTTTAATCAAACTTCAGGGGAAAAAACCCGAAAACTATTCCTGGCATCCAACGGCTTTTCTGAAAGCTTACACTAAGTTTTTTTTTTTTTTTTTTTTTTTTTTTTTTTTTTTTTTTGAAAGCTCAGGAAGATAAAAGACATCTTCCTGACCATTCCTTTTCCGGTAACAAAAAAGTTGGTTTGCTGATATTTCATGAAACTCAACCCAGTTGTTCCAGACAATACACGAGCTACACTCTTCATTATACTCTTGGGGAAAATAACCTAGAAAAAGATCTCATTGTAGAAAGTGTTGTTGGAGTTTTTTCTATTTTAATCTTTTTTTCGTTTGAAACAACCGGAAATAAAACGAAAATATTTATACTTTCTAGTTTAAAATAGAATTGAATGTTGACATCAGAAAATTATGTTCTTCTTTAAAGATGACAGAAAATTACTTAAGATTTTATATAAAAGTAAAATATAATACTTTTTAAAATAAATGATATATTTATAAATATTAAGGCAAAATAATTATCTAGTTATTTCTATAATGTGGCTTAAGAATCCGGTATTTCTGTATCTAAATTGGTAATATTATACTCATCTATTGTAATTCATTTTGTAAGGTTTTCTTAAGTAATAATTTAAGTAGAGTTAAAAAATTACTTAAATGTTAAATATTTGTTTATTTTTATTTTGTTGAATTGTCTTAAGTAATAATTTAATTAATATTAAAGAATTATTTATAATATGTGAAATATTCGTTTAGATATATTTTTTTAGGTTGCCTTAAGTAATAATTTAAGTAGTGTTAAATAATTAGTCATACGTTGAGTATTTGCTTGGATAAATTTTATTAGTTCTAATTAATAACTTAAGCATTGTTAAATAATTAGTTATAGTTTAAGTATTCATTTAGGCACATGTTGTCAGGTTGTCCTAAATAATAATTTAATAAGTGCTAAATTTAACTAATTAGTTATACTTTAAGACAAAATATTATTCATTAATATACAATATTCATTTTGTTGAGTTGCAATAATTTGAGCAGCAATGTTCTTCAGCAATAATTTAAGTTGTATTAAATAATTAGTTATAATGCATGTAGTATTTGTTTAGATACATTTTGAAAGGTTGTCTTAAATAATAATTTAATTGGTGTTACATTTAAATAATTAGTTATAGGTTAAGTATTTGTTCAGATTCATGTTGTTAGGTTGCCTTAAGTAATAATTGAAATAGTATAAAATAGTTAGTAATATGTTAAGTGTTTGTTTAGATTCATATTGTTAGGTTTCTGTAAGTAAGAATTTAAATAGTGTTAAACATTTAGTTACACGTTTAAATGTGTTCAGATTCATTCTGTTAGGTTGTCTTTAATAATTTAAATGATATAAAGCAAAAATAATTTAATCGAATGAAATGCCGTGCTGCTTACAAGATAAGAAAATATGAATCAGACTTTTGTTTTCAAAGTTTTAAACATACACCAATCGATTACTGAGAACTAATTAAAAACAATATAGGGCCAAAAATATATAAAATTATTGAATTTTAATGTTCTATAATGAAGCTTTAAGCACTGTTTAAATCATTATTTATTAAAGCATTATGATACATATCTCTTATAATAAAATCCTTATTCTTAATATTTATTATTTAAAATCTTTATTTAAGATATTAAAAAAAGAACAATTCGAATTTTTTTTTTCAAGATTACTGTCTCTTCTGTAATTTTAGTTTTCACACATTATGATTTCTTCATTTATTTCAATCTTTTAATTTTTTTGTAACGTTTATTATGATTTTTTCCTGAGAAACGTCGAGTTTTATTTCAAAAAAAATGAAAAGAAATAGCATTTTATTCAGCATTATAAAAGATAATTTAAAATTCTTTAACATCTTTCTTTGACAGAGTGCAACAATCGACAAACATTAACTGAATAAAATGTTGAAATAAATATATGATCAAGTAAAACGTCAAAATAATAATGATACAAGTCGAAATTACTAGCGACATTACTACTCTTACTTCACTTTTGAAAAGGAATTTTAACTTTTCATTTTGTGTAGACTTACACTAATGGCACAAAGAAAGGGGTCTCAATAGTATTTCTTGCTGTTCTTTAATTTAAGTTTTTAACCATCGTGTCTACTTCTTTTATTCCAAACTTTTAACTTTCTTCTAATGTTTACTAATGATTTGTTTTTGAAGAACGTCACGTTTCATTTAGAAAAAATAAAAAATAGCATTTCATTCTATAAACTCTTAAAACATTAACCTCTCTTTAACCTTACCTCTTAGAGCGTAACCTATGTTTTTTTCTTTCATTACAATAATTTAACTTTCTTCTAACGTTTTTTAGTGATTTGTTTTTAAAAAAAAGCCACGTTTCATTCAGAAAAAATTAAAAAATAGCATTTTATTCAATAAAATAAAGACAATTTAAAGTTGATGAACATAGGTAATTTCGATAGAGTCCAGCAATAAACAAACATTGACTGAATAAAGATGTTGAATATTATGATCATGTAAAAACATAAAATAATAATGATACCAAGACAAAATTACGAAAGATATTACTATTCTTACTACAGTTTTGTAAATACATTTTAACTTTTTCGTTATTCATTTTGTGTAGACTTACACCAAAAGCACAAAGAATGGGTCACCATAGTATTTCTTGATAAGTATCTAAGGCATGTGCAATATCATAGCAAATATGACAAGCCATACAAGAGAAAATAGCACGCATTTCAAATGGAGCTGTCATTTGGGAGAATATTACTTTTAGGTAGCGGTTACAATACTCCTTTTATGAGAATTCCCAAATATAAATAACGAAAAGTTGCCGCCGAGGTACTTACTTCTAGGAATTCCATTTCTTTTTATTTGACATGCCCACGTTATCGAAAATTTGCATCTAATTTTCTTGAAAAAGTAAGAATTTTGTACTGATTTATGAGTTCCATTGGAAGTAGAAAAATCAAAGCAGTTTTTGTGACTCAGATACCCTAGATAATTTTACATAAATTTATGGAAGACGGAGTTTTCGTTACTGTTATTTTCTTTGATGGTAATTGTTGGTACGCAAATGTTTGCTTGTAGATAGTCTAGAAATATATATGGTAATTTTTATTCTATGAAATAAATCAAAATGATGTTGCACTGATTTGTATACAATATAAAAGCCAGTTTTCCTTCAAAAGCTGATGTATGTTTTAATTATTCTTTAACAAAAAATTGACAACTCACGTTAAAGTCTAAGTTCTGTTATTGAGTGTTCTAGTCTAAATATTAATATATTTAGTTGTAATTTTTGCATTGATATATTATTTTTGTTAAATTGGTATTTTAATTTTAAAATACATTAGCTTTTGTTTTAACTCTTTGTTATACAGAGATATATAACTGACACCTACACTGTAAAAAATTCTGCATCGAATTACGGTAAAATCCATTTTTACCGGATCAAATTGCGGTACAAAAGAGTCTGATATACCGTAATTTTCAGAGTATGAATTATCGTAAAATCATTGAATCTCTCTAATGGATCAAATATACTGTATAAATAACAACTATTTGTTCAACCATTTAATTAACTATTTGTAATCCAAGGACACATAATGAACCCTACACTATAAACAATTACAAACCAAATTACTGTAAAATCAACCTTACCGGAATAAGTTATGAAACTAAAAAATCTAATATACCATAATTTTTATCGTTAAAATTACAGAAAAATATCTGAATCACAAGTATTAAATAAATATTACTGTAAAAATTCCGGCATAATTTTCACGATAAAAATGGATTTTACAGTATAATGGATTATACTGATGATACATTTAAAGTGCCGGTACTTTATACCGTAATTTTATTTGAAATTATTTCACAGTGTAATTGTTATTCCATTCTATAACACTCATTACATTATTGACACTGCGCATCCTTGTCGATAGCTTAAATATTTTTATCCACAATAACATAAAAAAAAAATCCTTTTTACCCATTTCTGAATACCGCGTTTTATTTCTGTCAAATAAAAATAGAGCTATAAACTTTTATAAACATTGTTGAAAACTATCATTCATTTTCCATGAGCGCTTTTACAGTGACAGAGTCTTACAATTTGTATACGGCAAACCTTACTTTTTTTCCCTGAAACTTGATACTCGAAGTGAATGTAGTTGAAAAGATACATTTAGAATGACTAGTGGCGACTCTAAACAGAGAGAAAAAAAGAGAGCAATGCGGTATGTAAAGTACTGTATTTTCTTTCTTCTCTCCGTTAATGCCAGAGCATGTTCAATAAAGAGTAATCCTGACACATTGAAAATTCATAAAGTACTAATTTCACCCCGTTTTATGTGTTACGAATGCCGTTTTAACTCCTTTTTAATTTTCTTTTTTTACCATAAGCCTTCCTCTCGAATAAAAGAGTGCTGATGGTCCCATTTGAATCTTAAGAACTCTGTCTCTCTAACCCTAACTTCTGAAAGTGGATTAATAATTTTTATCACAATTCTAAAGGTCATATGGCAAAAGTTATTTATTTTCATTGAAATGTGATACTTACAGAAAATGTAGTGAATGTAGTAGAAATGATATATTTAGAATGACTAGTGGCGACGCTAGACATAGGAAAGAAAAGAGCAGTTGCGGGATATAAAGTGCAGTATTTTCTTTCTTCTTCCCGTTAATGTCAGAGCACGTTCAATGAAGAGGAATCCTGGTACGTAAAAAGTCATAAAATACATTTTTCCACCGTTTTCTATGTTAAATGTTAAGAATGCCATTTTAAATTCTTTTTTTTCTTACAGTCAGGATCCGCTTCACATAAGAAAGTGCAGATAGTCACATTTAAAACTTTAAAATTCTTCATTTCTAACCCTAACTGTGAAAGTGAGTTCATCATTTTTATCACTGTTCTAAAAGCCACACTTTATAATCCGTTAAGCAAACTATTATTTTATTCTGTGAAATAGTATGGTCACCTGGTTATATGTTTGCAAAGATATTTTTGAAATCACGCTGTAACAAAAAAAATTGGGGCAGTTTAATTGCGTGAATAAAATACAATACCACGTATTACAAAAAATTAATACGAAATTGCACATCTAATTTGTTAAAACTGAGGAAAATATTCAAATTTGCATACAAATATCATTTATATTTTTTTCAAGAGATTGAAAACTAACAAACTCTGCGCTTTATTTTAATATTTTGTCAACAACTTCTTTAAAGCCTCAGTTATAAAATATTTTTCTTCTTTGTTGAGAAAAGTATAAATTAATGAGGGTAAGTAGGCGTGCAGTTTTACTTTCCACTCGTTGAAGCCTTTTTTTAATTCATTTTTTATATTTTTTATTTTTATAATGTTATTTTTAATATAAGCAACAATTTATCAAAACGTGCTGCGAGGATTTTGAGAAAAGCACATAAAAGAAAAAAAGTGAAGTTAAAGAAAATAATTTTACACAAAAATATAAAGTTCTAGTAATTTTTTAAAAATTTTTTTCTTCGTTTTTTTGCATTGTTTATAATTTTTATAAAAGTATAAAAAGTTGTCACTAAATATTTCATAAGTAGATTTTATTAAGAGATGTCAAATTATTTGTAGATAAAAATTAATTAAAAAGGAAAATATTTTGGTATAGTTAGAGTGAATATTACTGACAATATTATATTTTTACTTCATATAATTGATGTTTATGCGTAAAAATGTATTAGTTTTTTATTTTAAATTATAACCAGCGTTGAATAGCCAACCCAATCTCAAAGTTTACTAAATCAATGTTCAACTCCGTAACCTTCCAGCTTTGAACTCAACCCAGAAAACAAGAGAACTACTGCATTCGCGTTACAAGGAGAAGAAAAATGAGGTAAATCTCCCTCGGTTAGCTCGAAAGAAAGATGATTGTAACCCATTATCCTACTACCACTGATGATATTTTACTCAGTAAATATTCATATCAACCAGCCTCCGCTGGAACTTTTTAGCGCAAAATCCATTTCACCGTAATGTTAATGGAACAAACAAAAATCTGATATACCATAATTTTTGCGCATTAATATATATCAGATTTTTTTGTTCCATAAACGATATGGTAGAATGAATTTAACGTTAAAAAGTTCCAGTGGTGGCAGGTGAACATTGACATTTTCAACTTATAAATTGGGTCAGCTGTTCAACGCTGGCTATAAAATAAATTTAAAAAAAAGAATAAATTTTTATACAGTAATATTTGCTGCAACAATCGCAAAGAAAAGAAAAACAGAATATAGGAAGGTACTGGGGAAGGCTTTGGCCCAACAAAGGGCTGCCATGCCAATAGAAGAAGATGATGAAGAATATTTATAGTAAAATTACTGAATCACTGTAATTAAATAAATACTACTGTAAAAATTATCGTATAATATTTAACGGTAAAAATGGATTTTACTTTCAAATGAATTTCGAGGATGCTGCACTGCGATTGTTAGTACTTTTTACCGTGATTCGATACAAAATGTTTTAAAATGTATGAGTTAAAATTTTATGAATTTTTGGAAGTAAAATATTGTCTGTTTCATAAACAAGAAAACATTAATTCAGAAATATATTGAGATTTAAAGCATAAAGCACATATACATGATTTCCTAACTACTTATGTGAAAACGTTCAGAAATATCATTTTGGTAATAATTTAAAGTTTTGAAATGCAAATGTAATTTTTTGATATGGGTTTACGAAAGTAAGTGCGACTCTGTTTTTGATAGACTAACAAACATTTAGGAAATTTTTTAAATGTTTTAAGTATGAGAAAAAGTATTGAAAAAATTATTTGTGTGTTGCATGCAAAGGATATTCCATTTAAAAAACATGAAAGGAAATATTGAATTGATAACGAAGATAAATTTTTATTTCATTTAATGACAACAAACTCAAGAAACAGTAAGGAGGATGTACCAATAAACAGCGTAATCAAATTATGATATATATAGAATTTCTTAAAATTAATTTGTATAAATCGCTTAGATACAGACATTTCCTAGTTATTTTGATTATAAATTATGCAACATATCTTTTTTTCCCTCTCATTTTTTTTTAAAAAAATGCTGTGTAGTTTCTTAAAACATAAATTCAAAGGGAAAAAAATAATTCAATAACATTAATCTAATTTCATAGGAAAATTTAAGTGCAGCATTTTTGATTAATATGCAGTTGTTCCGATATTTGAAACTATCAAATATGTATTGAAACTAAGACAAAATTAAATTTATTTCCGCAGAGGAGAGGAACAATAAATATATGCGAGGCCCAGTTCATGACACTTATTTAATTAAAATATGTAGAAAGAACTTTTTTAGCATACGACGAACACAATTTATTATCGCTGTTGTTTCATTACACCATTATTTTTGTAATAAATTAAAAGGAGTAAAGCTGCATATCATTCTTAATTTCCACCAAAAACTTTAAATAAGCGACACAAATATTTTGTATTTTTATTAAAAGTTTTACGCAAGTAACGTTTTTGTCAATTATTGACATTTTACATACTCTTCGAATTTTCATTCTAAAATTACGGTAAAGTAACCGGCCGCAATTTGTAAATCCAATTAACCCTCAGACGGTTCTGCACATACAAAACCGTATTTTAATCAGCAGTTTTCTCTTTAAGCAAAACCGATATTTCTATGTTATTAGATAGGGATACAGTGTGAAGGGGAGAAAAAATTCTCCCGAATTTTCTCGTTTACTAAATCGCCAGTGGGTTAACCGTACAATTTAAGGTAAAGAACATTCTATTTTCCTTTAGAGTTCTGAAAAAATTTATAGTCAGTATGGTTTAAAAACCATGAATACATTTACAACTAGCATGGTTTCAAAACTGTAAAAGAGAAATTTAACTGAAAATTTGAGCTAGGTTTCTCATTAGGTTGTGGATGACTTGCGTTTCATCAAATTAACAAGTGAAGGTGGTTTAATTAGTTTATCCGGTTGTTTCACCTATCGCGAAATATGGGAAATTAGACATTTTATGTTAAGCAGCTTTGTGGTGTTGTCATTTAAGCGTGAATGACAGTATCGTATTTCTATAGTCAAGGGTCACAAATTGGAGAGGGCAGGACACTGGAAACTCCTCATGTGTGTAGGAAATGGTGCAAATATTGTGGTGCCAACATTGGGACTCGAACCCCCGTTCTATTGGTTAGGAGATTGGGTGAGTAGTTCTCTTGGCTATATTATGAACCTAACTATAATAAACTAAATGTCTTCATTATATGAGCCAGGTTAATGGGATAAAATACTGATTTTTAACCGTATTAGGTGAAAGTAATTAATAAACGGTTTTTTATTCACAGTTAAATCATATTTATGGTAACTTGACTGTTTCGTTTGAATACGGTAAAATAACAAATAAATTGTTATTTAACTATCTTTTACGGAGGAATTTCTTACTGTGTATTGTACAGACTTCTACTTCTAGCTAAAAATTTATGTTATGAAACTTAAAGCATAATAGTAATTAAGATAAAATGATCGCTCTAAACTTTTAACAAACAGAGTAGCTACTAAACTTAATTGTACCGAACTTGAATTTAAATTTAAAAATATGACACAAATCATGCATTTAGTTTTTATAACTTTGATCGAACTATATAATTATTGATTCTGTTTTTTAGATTAATATAAAAGGATTTTTATTTTTGCATCAAAAGTTAATTTTTACAAAAATATGTTAAATTTCTTTATAAATTGTTCTTTCTGGCTAAAAATTGTGTATTAAAGCGTGCCCACACAACACACATAAGTAAGGAATACAAAAACAAACGCATCCACACGCAAGTTATAACACACGCCAGTTAACACGAAAACACATAGTATTAAGATTTAAGAAAATATTGAAAACATTTATAGTTGTTTTGGCTTAGTTTTGAATCTACAAAGTTAAACTAGTTTGTTTATTAAAATAATTGTTTGGAAAATTAGAAGTTAATGCAGTTTTTCGACAAAAAAACAAGCGTATATATTTACACAAGATCACACTTATTTGATCCGACATTGTTGGAATAATACATCTGTATCTAAAATAAAGCATCTTCAGAGAATGTGCTAACCAGAATAAAGAAAATTCCTCTTTTTTGGATACCTTCTTTGATAATCTAATGGAATAAATTCCTGTTGTGGTAAGATAAATAGTCATTAAATTAAGATTGATTATTCTTGGTGTGGAAATTCGCCCCAACAGTGATCAGTTACTGTCTCTATAATTAGAGGAACGTGCAAGATAGCTCACTCAAGGCCAAACAGAATAGTTTAATCCTTGATAAAGCACTAAATGGATGTATTATGGTTTAGATATGCGATGAATTATAATTTGTCTTGTGTACTTTAAATGGGATATAGATATGCCTAATGTAATCAGTTAGTTAACAATTCTTCAAAATAAAAATTCTTTATTAATCCTCAAATAAACATCATCCCTTTTTGAGATATATCTAAAAATGTATCATAAGCTGACTTACATTGCTTATTGCTATATATTTTACTTGAATGTATTTTAAGTTCCTAATGTATTACGATTCTATTTTATTGGAGTTTAATTTAAATACGAGCTCTATGTGTCTAATGTATTCAATTAGAGAGTATTTCTACAAAATAAGACCTCTCTACTACTCCTATATTATCCACCGTTTTTCAAGATTTAAATATGCAATTAGTTATAATTTGTCTTATGTATTTTAGTATACTTTAAATGGGATATAGACATGCCAAATTAATTCAGTTAGCAAACATTTGTTTACAATAAAAACTCCTTGTTAACCCCCAATTGTATAGCTTCCATATATGAGCATCATGTATGGACCTATCTTTACACGCGAAAAGTCCCCAGTTCGATCTTGGGAGGAATCAGATTTATAAATTTGCATCATTCAGTAAACAAATCTTTTGAGCCGTGAAGGCTCATGGGATAGAGCTTTCGCCTTCCAATGAGACGAACCGGGTTCGAATCCCAAAAATGGTTGGTCGTTACGAATTCCGCCTCCGGCATGCAGCCACCACGATGCTGACGTAACATATCCTCAGTGGTTGACTGATCATGGGTTAGAGTCCCCTTGCTCTCAGGCTAACCTCGGGAGGTCCTCGTTATCTTCCTCTCCATGTAACTCAAATGCGGGTCAGTTCCATCAAAAAGCACTCCACGAAGGCAAATTTCTCTCAATACTTGATCCAAGAGCTCCGTGGCCTTCTGGATTGTGTTCAAAATTATAAGGCTACAACGTTGAACATTAGCAGTCATAAGCCAAAAAAATCGGGTCGACTGTTCAATGACGATTATAAAATTAAAAAAAAAATACTTAGCATCTATACTTTTACTTTCTTTACTTGTAAAAGAAGTAAAAGTAAAAAGTACGTACTTCTACTCATACTTCGTTATTTTTTTAAATTTCATACGTTTACTTGTTTTTTCGTTACTCTTTTTAGGACAAATAATAAATATTTGTAACGAAAATTTCGAAAAAAATCGTACATTTTTTCTGAAATTCTTAAAAAATTTCGAAAAAATTTTTTTTTTCTAAACTTTTGAAATTATTTTTCTTTTTAATTTTTAAATTTAACGTATTATACATTCTTTAACGGCTAACATCCTTTTCCAAACACCTTCAAGGATTGCAATTAAAAGGAATAGGGGGGGGGCGGCTCCCTTGGACGTTCGATGACAGTACAATGTACGACGTGAATAACTGTGGTGTTGAAAGGAAATTGTAAAGGTCTAAATTTTTAATTAAATCGATTTAATGGGGTTACCAGTATATGGATTTTTTTTTTACTTTCATATACATGTAAAAATCCTCGAATTTTTTCAACAAATTAATTTATTACTACAAATTTCGAAAGTGAAAACAAATTTTTTTAAAACTTTGTTAGTTTTAAAATTCATAAAGCTCCCTTTTATTTATATGCAGACAACATTGAATTTTAATTTCTGGTTCGGTTTCTGAATATTTTCAACATTCAATATTTTCCATGAATTTTGTAAAATTCTCAGGCATTTTAAAGATGTTTACATTTCAATAAAAATTTTATGCATTTTGAATTAAAGTTAAATTTTTTCTTTAATTCTTTACAGAATTTTAAAATCGACCTTTGAATTTTTAAATTGATTTCAAAGTGCTTTTAAATTTCATCGAGAAGTACTTTAAAATTGTTAATTTTTCTGGTTTTGCACTTGCATATTTTACACGTCCAGCTTTTACATTTCACTTTTCACTTCAACTTTAACGTCCAACTTTTAAATTTTAAAATCCAAACTTTTTACTTTTACTCGACACTTTTGCTTACAAATATATGAAAATTTCGATGTTTCTGATATTTAAAAGTACTCGTACTTTAACGAGTAAGAGTACTTGTACTTTTACTCGTTACTTTTTAAAAGTACCGCTCCTATGATAACGTCTCATTTCAAAATTTATCTCACAATGCATCATAAGGTGTCATAGATTATTTATAGCTATATATATATTACTTAAATGTATTTTAAGTTTCTAGCATATTACGATTCTATTTTATCTGAATATGATTTAAATAAGGTATATATGCGTTTTATATGTTCGACTACAAATTATTTCTATTAATTTATATTACTCCTATACTATGCAGTGTCGTTTTTCCAGTCGACCTTTTTTTCAACAAATGGAAAATTCACAATCAAAATTACTTGTTTTAAATCCTTAAATGGAAGCTTGAGATGGAATGCGAAGAGTAAATAAATTAACAAAAATATCATTATTTGGTTCTTAAAATGTGGGTACTATATTGAGTTCAAATTTAATTTCACTTTGCATATTTGACAAAATTCGAATTCCAGATCGGACAAAAAAATGGAGAATGAAATGAGACCAATACGCATTTTAATGTTTTTAAAACCATATGCAAGTTTCGATATAGATGAATCAGTTTTGCATCGACTTAAATGTATCCATGTGATTTTCAGTGTTTTATTCTTATAATTTCAAATAATTAAAATCTTTTTTTTAAAACTATGTTTTACCATTACAGTAAATAAGTTATCATGATAAAAAAAAAAGATTTTAGCTTTTTTTTGTTAATATTATGCTTACTAACAATACTATTATCATTTATTATTATGTGTAATTATTATTTTAAAATAAAATAAAATTCGGACTTTTTTTTTACATTTCCAATGGTTGTATGGAAACAAAATAGAAGAGAAAATGCCTGCAGATGTTTCAGCAATTGTATTATTGAGAAATAAACAAATTAAAGTTATTTGTTTACAATTAATACTCAAATTAATCAAAACAGAAAAATAGTTTGTTACTTGGCATTTAAAATACAGTCGTTTGTAATATAGGTATTTTTAATAACTTAAACACCTCTTATGTAAACGTAAGCTGAATTACCTACATAAATTCAGTTATGAAAGCATTAGATAAGTTGTTGCGGCAAACACTAACTCCAATTAGTTTGCGCCACCCAAAGTATTCAGAATATGTAGGTTACTCTGAGTATGGCAAGAGAAAAAAGAGAGAACTGAAAATATCGTTGAATGGGTTTTTTGAAATATCTTTGGAACGCTGTGTTTTGTTTTGTTTTTTGTTGTTTTTTATTTAAAATAAATGTTTTGTTTTGCCTGTTTTTAAACGTTATCAATCAATAGACAAGATGCCTCTCACAAACACAGTCAATCCGGTTAGGAACGACATAAGTACTATTACATTATTGCATTATTTTTCGATAAAAAAAATATATAGAATAACACCCTTATTAATAATGAATGCTACTAAACATATTTTTGTGACTTGTATTAGTGTAGCGTAACTACCATTACAGTTATTAAATTCCATTTTGCTAATATATAAGACATGTTAACTCAATTTTATCTTGGGGAACGTTTCAATAGATGATGGTTGACATTGTCGGTAGCCTGACTCCTACATTGGTGACCTGCAGACTCGATGTGAAGTCGCCTACTTCCGCAGTCACAACCACTTCGAGTAAAACACGCCTGGATCCACATTAAACAGCTGACTTGTTAAATGTGACTGCGTCATTGTCCCCATCTCGCTGTTGCTCCTCAGTCTCATTTACACACGAAGGCATCCTGCGCACACTCGACTGCTAATAGCAACACGGGGGCGACCACACACACAGCAGTGAACTTAATACAGCTCTCACCACCAGCACTCAAAATCCAGTGAACACAATTCAGCTCTCCCAGTCTTTCGCAAAATTTGCAATGAATCAACTAATGGTATTTGTTCATCAAATTCTCTCACAGATAAAATTCTGGAGGGGGTGTAGTGTAACTACCTCTGTAACTTTTAAATTCCAATTCACTTCTGTGTATGCCATAAAAACTCGATTGGAGTACATTTTGATCGATGATGGTAGACATTGTCGGAAGCCCAATACCCACATTAGTGTATATGCATGAAAATGAACATTTAGTACCCATGAATTCATTTCTTAACGCTTTTTAATAATTTTTCACTGTTTTTATTCAAATTCTTCTCTTTAACAGACTTTGCCGCTTATAAATTTCATAATAAAATATTATTAATAAAACTGTTATTAATAAGAATGATATATTCAGGAAGAATAACTCTTAGCCCAATGGTTGATTTTCTTCGAGCTGCCTGCAGACAGGAGAAAGCACTTATCTATAATAAAGCTGAAACGATTTCACTCCCACGCCATTTTATCAAATATCGTGGGTCACTGCTTCTCATTAGAGTTGTACTATGATAAATTTTCATACATTATTCATTTTACTTGAATGTTTGGATATGTGTATCTTATGGAAAAGTAAAAGCTGTAACCAGATTACGTTTTTACATTAAAAAAATTTTTTTTGATAAACGATAATTCGATATGACTCATTGAATTAGTTGTGAATTTGTCTGATTAAACAACTTTTGGATTTCATAAAGTAATCAAAATATAATACACTTCAGAAGAATATAATGTGTTCTATTTGAAAATAAATTAATTTTTAAAATACAAGCTATGGAAGTTTAATTAAACTGCATAAATTTTCACGCATCTTAACAACAGAAATGGTGGCAAACACTTTACACTATAGTGGTGTTTCACTAAGCGTTCTATTACACCAAAATCAAGGATAGTCCCTGGTGTAATGAAAACCTAGTATGTTCTTCTACACCACTTCGTGTAAGAGAACATAAAAGCGTAAAAAAATATCGTATTTCTGAACACCAAAAATGGAAGCAACTACTTCACATTAAAGTGGTATTTCACTGAGCGTTCTATCACACCAAAATCAAGGATAGTCCCTGGTGTAATGAAAACCTAGTACCACTTGGTGTAAGAGAACATAATAGCGTAAAAAAATGTCGTGCTTCTGAAAACCAAAAATTGTGCATCTAATTTACACCTAATAGTGTTTTGCTAAGCGCTCCATTACACCAAAATAAAGGATAGTTCCTGGTGTAGTGAAACACCTAGTATGTTCGTTTACACCACTCGGTGTAAAAGAACGTAACACATAAAAATGTTTCCTGTGCCTGGACATCAAAAATGGTGGTAACTACTTTACACCTAAGTGGTGTTCAACTAAGCGTTCCTTAACGCAATGATCAAGGATAGTTCCTGGTGAAGTGAAGCATCTAGTACGCTCTTTTACACCATTTGGTGTAAGATAACCACCACCATGTTCGTTATTCTAAACTTTTTAATTAAAGTAATATATGATCTACATATGAATCAGTAAAGTGATTTTTTTTCAGCTGATGGAAATTTTTTTTACAGTATTTAGCGTATTTGCAAAAAAAATGCCTCATTTTTGCCTAAAAATGCTCATTTAAAAAATGACTTTTTTGTTTTTGTTGCTAGTTTTATATAGTTTTTACACATAATTAAAAAAAAGGCAAATTAGTTTCCTTTAAATTTATGAAATTATGATTGCGGCAAATGAATTTATCCTAACGTATAACAAGTTTTTTTTTATTCTGTCACTTAAATATTATTCCGAGTTTTCTCGAATCCGAGCAGCTTTCACAGCCATCATCACCTCTTTGTCAGGTCTGTAATAATTACCCTTGAGATATCCCTCGGGTTGTGGAAGAAAAATATGTAACACAAAAGCATAGAATTGGTAAAAACTTCCGGTTCCGCAATGCTTCTACATTTGCCATGAGGTGTGGAGATGAGTGTTATCATGCTGCAAGTTTGTTGGCGTCATCCTAATTCTGATATGACGAACTCCAGGTCAACATTGTTTTTGTGTCTGATGCATTGAGAAGAATTTAACATTGTCCTTTTTTCCAGATTATCGGTCACTTAAATTTGGTGAGAATCAGAAAATACGATAAAAAACGTTTATCTTTGGGTGTTTCTGTATTGGTTGTGGGAGCTGAAAGAGAAGAAGATGGAAGTCGATATCCAGCACCCTGATTTTCTTTTTCGGGTTGTAGAGGTCAATCTATGACTCGTCTCCACTCACTACTTTCAAAAGTCGCGCGTTTCTGTTGTTGATTTCATCTGAAAGATGGCGTGTTATCAATCATATACAGATTTTACGGTGTCCCAACTGCTCAATAATAAAGCCGACAAGTTTGGACACGTACCTTGGATCTTACAATATGTTAAATCTATGAGTTTTATCTTTTGTGATTAAATTAAATTTCATTAAAAAATGCTTCAATTTTTATGAAAAACTATATATGGTTTGGTAACACATCTGTACATATATATCAATAGAAAAAATGATTGGAATGGTGAAGCAAAGATGATGTAATTCGACGAGAGGACTTCGCACTAATGAGAAAAAGCGCAGTTACAGGGCATGAAAACAAATATCTCCATGGTAGTGAGGAACTAATGTCGTTAAAAAGGGAATCAACATTCATGTGTATAAACCAAAATTCATGGGCATCAAGATGAGCTTATGTGACTGGAGTCCATATAATTTTGAAATTGCTTTTATACCCAAGATTCCAACAATGCACAGAAATTGGTGATTACTCATATTCTTGATAAAGGACATATCTATCGTGTTCCTTAAGTCAAAATTTTAAAGTGCGTCAAGTTTGTCCGATGTTGCTACTGACAAGAATGCGGTTAATGTCTCAGCGATTATCAAAACTGATAGGATCTTTAAGATATTTAAATTTAATTTTGTCAATAAACCTAAAATGGACTTTAAAAACCAAAATGGGGGGAGGACTTTATTGCAAAGTAAAAAGTTGCGCTCTTGAAAAACTTGTGTTATTTCCAATCAATATATTTTTTGATTGAATGAAGTTTTTTAATCAATCTTACCGCTTCTTTTTCTTGGGACTAATTATTCAATAATTTTCTGGTTCAAGTGAAAAGATTTCAGAAATTGTATCACAAGAAGGATAAAAGTTATTTGCACCAAATTCATCATTGGCAAAATTATAGGTGATATCAGATTTATTAGCTTCAATTTTTTTCTAAATATATCTATAGATTTATTGCCAACCGTATTTTTTTATTTATGTATTTATTTTTGCAATTTATTTTACTTTTTTTTCTTCTCTACTTTAATTTGCTTATAAATTATTACAATTTTTGTTTCATATATCTTTGAAGCTCGTTTTTTGAAGTCTAAATTAGAATAAGGCAAATTGATTGATTAACATTACCCGTAGAACATCAATTTCATGTAAAAATGTAATAAATAAAAAAAATGGGGATCATTATGATCCCAATGTAGTATATTTCGCTGGAGCGTCTCTCATATTTTTTTTTCTCATGAGAACCTTATACTTCTCAATTCAGAGCGATCATTCACCGAAATCGATTTCGCATCAACTGTAGGTTGAGTTGAAACTTATGATGAAGAATGTGTGCTGAAAGCTAATTTTTTCTTCAAAGCAGTCTGATGTCGTATAATTTTTAATGTAAAGAAATTTTTTAAAGAACTTTTTGCCATTGAGATCTTATTCAAACTTTTTTTTACTTAAAATAAAACATATTTTCTGGATAAAGGGATTTATAACAAACAGATGTCTGTTTTCGAAAGGAAATTTTTAAAAAAAAAATTCTAATAAGCTTTGTTTCTAATAATATAAATTAAACATTAATGGCAATTTTTTTATTAATTGTTGATTAACTATTATAACATATTCATCTACTATTTATAACATATTCAAGTTTTACTTTAAGAATCCTTTATCCTTTTCAATCAGTTATAAAATACCTGGATACGTTTATTGATTAATTTGTTTAAAAAAAATATAATTATAACCAAAATATGAAAGAATGTATGTACTTAATATGTATTTATACTTAATCAAAATTGAAATTATATATGTTCTTAAGCATTTTTGTTAATAAATGCATAAAATGCTATTATACATAATTAATACCTAACACGTGTTTATTATTTATCAACTAGCTGAGAGCCCCTTCTTCCCATGGGGTCAATAAAAAATAAGAAAGAATAAATTAAATCAGTTCTGAGAAACGCTACGAAGTCAGGCTCAAAACTGAAAAGCATATACGAGGGTTGCTATTTATATTTCTGGCCTTGGCAACAGTAAGTGTTGCTAGGCGACCGCAGACGATTTTAATCGAAAGTTTGATATTTTTAAACATAAATTCAGCAGACGATTTACCATTATAGCTTCATTTGTGTTGTTGACAGTAAATTGAAAAGTTCTTCTCTTTCAAAAAATGGAATTGAA
Organism: Parasteatoda tepidariorum; assembly: GCF_043381705.1. Lineage (NCBI taxonomy): Eukaryota > Metazoa > Arthropoda > Arachnida > Araneae > Theridiidae > Parasteatoda > Parasteatoda tepidariorum. The sequence goes on from NC_092211.1 coordinate 52,562,778, forward strand.
TCGTGAACATTTTCGTGCCATTATTTTTCATAACTTTCGACGTGGATTGTCAAGACAAGAGTGCTTCGATGAACTTAATTCTTTATTCAGCGATAAAGCGCCATCCTACAGCACTGTAAAAAATTGGTATAACGAATTTAATCGTGGTCGATGTTCGATCCAGGACGAATCCCGTGCAGGTCGTCCAAAATCCGTTGTTGTGCCAGAAAAGATCGATGCTGTGCGTGAACTGATAAAGCAAGATCGTCATGTGACATACCGTGAGATAGAGGCGTCTTTGGACATTAGTATGACTAGCATCAATAAAATATTGCATGAACATTTGAGCGTAAAAAAAATTTGTTCGCGTTGGATCCCGCATAATCTGACAAACGCTCAAAAAAAGGCTCGTGTCGATTGGTGCAAGGAAATGTTGGAAAAATACGTTCAAGGTACATCAAAGGCTGTGTATAACATCTACACAGGTGACGAATCATGGATCTATGCATATGAGCCGGAAACAAAACAGCAATCAACTGTATGGGTCTTCCAAGACGAGGCAAAACCAACAAAAGTTGTTCGAGGAAGAAGCACATCGAAACAAATGATTGCCTGTTTCTTCGGCATTAACGGTCATGTGGCAACAGTGGCGTTAGAGCAACGCAGGACGGTCAATTCTGAATGGTACACGACCATTTGTTTGCCAGAAGTCATCGGAGAAATTCGAAAAAAGCAGAAGAACAGGCGAATCATTCTTCATCATGACAATGCGAGCTCTCACACATCGACTCAAACAAAGGCATTTCTGACGGAGCGAAAGATCGAACTGATGGGTCATCCGCCGTACAGCCCTGATTTGGCACCCAATGACTTCTTCTTATTCCCACACATCAAAAATAAATTACGTGGACAACGATTTTCGACCCCCGAAGAAGCGGTTGATGCATTCAAAACGCATGTTTTGGAGTTACCTCAATCGGACTGGAAAAAGTGCTTTGAAAATTGGTTCAAACGCATGCAAAAGTGTATTGATCATCATGGAGAATATTTTGAAAAACAATAAAACCAATTTCGATCCTACATATTTGTTTTTTCATTATTAGGCCAGAAATGTAAATAGTAACCCTCGTACGAACACTAAGGAGCTTGATGTAAGAATCAGGTAAGTGAAATTGATAGGTTAATTAATGAAACAGAGAAAATAACAAAAAGTAGTTGCATAAATATTGGTATATTTAATGTAACAGAGCTGTTTTTTTCATTCACTTAAATCTTAACATAACTAATCGCATCAGTTTTTAGCATGATTGCATGATTTTTGCTTTACATTAGGTATTAGTGAAATTAAATAGAGCTAATAATTATTAGTCCCGCTAATAAACTGGAAATAAAATAGTTCGGATACGGTTTTTTTTTTGTTCTGAAACTGTCACTAACCTGGTTCTTGATCTAAGTTTTTCAATTAGTAAACTAAAATAATTTAGTTTTTTTTATTTTATATTACTTTTCGGTTGCTTTACATTTTGGAAGTAAGCAATACTCGTTTTTTTGTAGTTTGTACCATTAGAATAAATATAAAATGTGTTTAGTGTCACTTGGCATGATACTATTGCTCCCAGCCAACTCATAATAGTCAAAATTTATCACTATCAATACAAAAGAAAACACAAATATTTTTAATTCTAAATAGAAAAAATTTCTTTGAAAAAAACGCGCTAAAAAGCAGCAGAAATTTCAGGAAAAAGTATCAATAAAGGAAACGAAGGAAATAAAATTAAAAATATGACCACCGAAGCCGACGTCTTCAGGGGGTACCGGCCCCGGTAGCCATAAAAACAAAACCATTTCTAATTGAGGGAGAAGCAAATGCCTAAATTAACTCCCTCAGTTCCCCGATGGTTTTGTATAGAAGTCCAGGAAAAAAACATGAAATACAAATAACAAATTAAGAAAAGAAACTCTTTTTTTTACTTTCTATACAAAACCATCGGGGTACTGAGGGAGTTAATTTAGGCATTTGCTTCTCCCTCAATTAGAAATGGTTTTGTTTTTATGACTACCGGAGCCGGTACCCCCTGAAGACGTCGGCTTCGGTGGTCATATTTTTAATTTCATTTCCTTCGTTTCCTTTATTTATGACTATCAAGTAATTTTTTCCTGTACATATTCCTTTCGAAGAGCCGTAAAACACTTATTTCCTAAGAGTCGGTAGTATTGGCGCTTAATAATGGTGCTATCTTAATTATTCCCAAAATATATCAATAAAATATTTTATACCTATATCATACCTAAATTCATTTAAATATTAATGCACTACTTTGCTACCACTGAAAAAAATATTTTCTGAAATTGCGGAAAATCCGTTGTAGGATTCTTATGAAAACTTCACCAATTACCATAATACCAGTAATACATATTACGGTCAGTAGTACCCAATAATTAGGTGATTTTCTGCGGTTTTCCTGAACTGATTTCTTAATAAACTTTTTTCCTTTAGCTTTGCTTTTTACCAGATAGCTTATTTTATTTTATTTCAATTAATACTTATTATAAAAAATTATAAATCATTAGTATCAATAATAATATGACGATTTTTTACGACTCCCAAAAATGAATAAGTATCTTTTCCAAACACCTTCAAGAATTGCAATTAAAAGTTATAGGGGGGGGGCGGCTCCCTTGGACATTCGATGACAGTACAATGTACGACGTGAATAACTGTGGTGTTGAAAGGAAATTGTAAAGGTCTAAATTTTTAATTAAATCGATTTAAAGGGGTTACCAGTATATGGATATTTTTTTTATCGAAAATCATATAAAAATCATCGAATTTTTTCAACAAATTAATTCATTACCATAAATTTCGAAAGGGAAAACAAATTTTTTTAAAACTTGGTTAGTTTTAAAATTAATAATTTGTTTTTTTTGCTTTTCAGTACATAAGTTTTTTTTATATCAATTAAAATATTTCCAACATTAATTAAGCGTCTTTGTGATCAATGATTACGAATATATGAATAAAAATGTACCAAATGTATGACATTATGAATCAAAAATAGCTCGTGTTATCAGACAAATTTAAAAGTATAAATTTGGTAACGTAGATAACACGTGCTACCACGTAATGTTGTTCATTAAATTCATCTGACATGGCGAGTATAAAAAAATTAAATATTTAAATACGTGCAATATACTAGTTTTTTAATCAAATAGAACTATAAGCTAGAAATTAACGCTGATGTTATGTTTAAAATATGTGAAAAATTGAATCGTCTATAGTTACATTTAAAACAATTGCTAACGTTTAACCAATCAGAAAGTTAGATTTCGTTTTACGCTCATCCCGCTCGAACGGTTTAACGTAGAATGCTCTATTGTCGACAGTGACGCATTGTCTTTCCACGTGCTTCAAACTATCTGAACGCCAACTTTCATGGATTTCGGTTGGATGTTTTAGGAGTATATAGAAACCCACACATCCGGTATATATATATATA
>NC_092211.1:52566292-52612268 GCF_043381705.1 Parasteatoda tepidariorum
CCTCCAATACCTATATATATGAAATATTTTAATCAATGCTTAAATTTGTTTATGCTTGTCATGCGAATTGATGGTAAATAGAGTCTAGATGCGAGTGCAATATTATGTTATTTATGTAAATGTGAAGGTAATGTGCAATATCATGTATTATGTAAAAATAATCAATATGTAAGACTTAAACAGTTATAAATAAATGTTATTCACAATTTTCTTACTTTAAACCATTTGTTACACAATATTTTCTTAATTATATTCACTATGCATAGGTTATTATTCATGCATTATCTAACATTTTTCTGAATATAAGCCATTAGAATGTGTTAAATTTCAAGTTATAACATAATGAATATAGTATATATAGCGTAAAAAATTATTACTTTTTAGAAGCTAAATAAATGCCATAAATAGCTTATTTAAGAAAACAAATTATCTTATTTCAATGGCTTACTTTTCAGGTATATGGAATGAACAAATTGTAGCAATCCCTTTTTCTTTTCTCTTATAGAAACTGAATTCCAGTTCACGCTCTGAGAAAGAAATTTTCGCTGAGGGAAGAAAGTCTCTTTAAAGAAAAAATATTACACAAAGTGAAATCTATTTACATAATGCGTTCTGAAATTGGTGCCTGAAAGTATGCTGGTTTATTCTGATTCGCAGGCATTCTTTTTGAGATTGCCTTTCGCTCTTTCGTGGTGCATTTTGAAAAGATTTAAATTTCTCTTTAGGGCATCGCAAAATGAAAATATTATAAGACAAAAAGTGCACATCGATGTTTTCAGAGAAGTTTATTACTGGAATAGTATACTTCTGATTATGGAACTGACAATCGTTTTAGTTTGAGTATGATGTAGAAAAAAATGAAGGTTTTCCATTTTCATAAATATTGTGCAATGCTGATGAAGCTAAAATATTTCGAATTGAATAAATATTTTAAACTGTATTTTATGCGTTTAAATAAGAATTTGATTTTAAAACAATAAGTATGAATAGTTATGTTAGACTCTCAGAAATAAAACTCTCATTTTAACAATTTAACAATCCTTGGGAAGCATTTCTTTAATTTCGAGTATAATTTCGTCCCGAAATTATGCCGAAGTCTTGAATGTTTCTTTAATTCAAAACCCAATTGTAGTTTATTATGGGAGATAGTTAACTAGAATGGGGGAAGTTGTTGTTGTAGTTCATTTACGTCGCACTAGAGCTGCACAATGGGCTATTGGCGACGGTCTGGGAAGCATCCCTGAGGATGATCCGAAGACATGCCATCGCAATTTTGATCCTCTGCAGAGGGGATGGCACCCCCGCTTCGGTAGCCCAACGACCTGCACGCGAAGTCGAGCACTTTACGGTAGCACAGTTTAACGAGGACCAATACCGCACACCCTCAGTTCCTACGCAGACTGATCCAAGTGGTCACCCACCCGCACACTGACCGCAGCTAGTGATGCTTGACTTCGGTGATCTGCTGGGAACCGTGTCTTAATGATGAATGGGGGAAGACTTGAGGTTCAAGAAAAAATTGACGAAGTAAGCCGAGTGATCTGTCTAGGGGTCAAGAATTTGGCCTCATGCCAGAAAGATCCGGAGATCGAGTCCCTCTTTGGACATGGGTGTGTTTTACTCCTCTGTTCCGTCTGTCAATTTCCCGTCGTTCTAACGACATTTATCCACCTGTACGTGCCTACGATAAAGTGATTATTAAAAAAGAAAAATGCTTTAGGAACTACAAATTTATTTAATAAGAAATAGGATAACAAAATCTTTTTTTAAAAAAATTTCGACAAAATTCGTGTTCTTAAAAAAGTGAAGATAGATATTTCGTCAAATTGACGAAAAATTCGCTTGGAGCATATACCAGGAAACGGTTTAGTCAAAACAAAGAAAGTTTAGTGACATCTGAGTATCCATTTTTTCTACAGTGTATGAACTTTATTAAGTTTTAAGAGTAATAATTGATGTTTGTCTTCAGCTAAAATCATTGCTTTAGTAAAATATAGACGACGTGCTACATAGTTCTTTAAGAAAAATATATTACACACTCTTTAATCTATTTACATAATGTGTTCTAAAATTTATTCTTGATGCTTGTTTAATCTGATTTGCATGAATTCTTTTTTGAAATTGCCTTTAGCTCTTTGATGGTGCATTTTCAAAAGATTTAATTTTCTCTTCAGGGTATTACAAAATGTAAATATTATAAGACAGAAAATTGCGCATCGTTGTGTTCAAAGTAGTTCAATTCTGAAATAGTATACGTCTGATTATGGAACTGATAATCATTTTAATTTGAGTATTAAGTTGAAAAGAATGAAGGTTTTCCATTTACATAAATACTGTGCAACACTAATGAAACTAAAATGTTTGGAATTAAATCGATATTTTTAAATGTATTTTATGCATTTATATAAGGATTTAATTTTAAAAAAGAAGTATAGATAGTACTATAAACTAAATTAAGTTCAAAAAGTAATGAGTTGCTTCTTTATATTCAAAGCATTGTTTTAACAAAATATACAGTACTCAAAATAATTTTAAAAATGCAGATATTTTTAAAATCCAAATCCTCAGGAACTATTCGACAGATTTTACTAAGTACTTGTATTTCGGCATCTAAAAGTGTATTCTTAAAAAGGGTGTAAAAATTGTATACCGCACGATTCAAAAATTTTAGTCTATTATTAAATATAATATTATAAAATAGCAAAATGAATGGTATAATTCTTGGATAAAAAAAAACTTTATAATTGTCTGGAAAAAGTAGATTAACTCGCTTAAAAAATTCTCAAGTTATGGCGAAATACTCAAACAGTAACATTAACAATGGTCTAATTTTTGAAATCCAAATCCGTCAGAAAAAGTGTTAGTTTATTCAGAAAAAGTACGTTTTTGTGTCTGATTTCGTAGCTTAAAATACTTTCTGTATAAATTAATTAACATATTTGAGATCACCCATTGAACCCAATAAAATTGAGTCCTAAAACTTAAGGATTCCATCATTAGACCAAAAAGTATTCAGGTTAGTCCGATTTTTTTAATGACCGTAAATGGCCTGCGAAACAGTACTTTAGGGAAACAAATTATACACTGCGAAATCTATTTATAATAAGTACTCTGAAATTGGTGAATAAAAATTCTGATTTTCTTTGATTGGAATTTATTTTGATTACCTTTCGCTTTTCTTTGGAACATTTTGAAAATATTTAACTTCTCTTCAGATCAACATAAAGTGAGTTTTATTAGAAAAACAGAGAATATTCGATATATCAATAGTAGCTTATTATTTGAATATTTTTCTTTTGAATATAAAACTGACAATCATTTCAGTTTGAATATAATACAATGCGAAATAAAGGTTCTCTCTTTTCAGAAACACTGTACAACGCCGAAGAGTCTATTTTATTTTGAAAAAAGGGTTGACCTTTCTTTAATGAATAAATTATTTATTTAAATATATTTAACGTGTTTAAGCAATGATTTATTAAACATATGTGCAGACGAAGAGTTGATTGTACAATGGATCTCAAAATTAAAAGAATTTTATATGTTTCATGGCTGATCTTTAGAATCTCAATTTTGATATTAAAATTTAACTACTTTGGTACAAATATAAATTGATATATTATAACTAAAATCACCATTCAACAATTATAAAGTCTACTTGTGATTGTGCGTAACACTCATTAGAATAGAAAAATATGAAAAAAATTGTTATCGAATCACTAATAAAAAGGGTTTCACGAAATTAAGCAAAAATATGTCATAAAAAGCTCGAATACAAATACTGTCGAACTCAAAAATCCCATGTATTCAAAATTAAAACAGCGTAAACTCATTTTTAACCAAAATGCACTGTCTCGAAAGTGATGCGGATAGAAAAATGTCTGTTGACTGCCAGCAGGGTTCAAACTAAGGACCTCCGAGATCGTAGTACGATGCTCTCTCCGTAATTGTACACCACAGTTTAGGGAGAATTAGAAAGCTTTATACAGTTACCTTTCACTTAAAGGTTTTTAGTTATAGACAATTAACGAAAAGGTAAACTTAAAATAACAGATAACCCTTACAAGAAAAATACGGTGTTTTTGAGTTTGGTTTGAGTTTGACTACCAGATGTAAAAAATATCCCTGAGATAGAAAATGAGGTTAAGTTTCACACCAAAAATAACCACATTGATAAACCTCAATTTCAACCTCATTTACACCTCAAAAAATCAGCCTCATATATAACTCAGAAATACTTTCCAGGTTAGTTCAGGTTAAATTATCCACGAAGAAAAATAATCTCTACTCTAAAAACAAATTCCTTAAGCTGGGTTGCTCAAAGCTGGGTTGCTCAAAACAACCTCAAGTGTGAATAAAACAAATTTATACACCTTGATTATGCACCTTGGGAGGTTGATATTTTAAGGTTGTTTTTGATATTGACTTCGAATAAATCTCAAATCAACCTTGACACTTCAAAACAACCTCATATAAACCTTACTTTCTGTTGAGACCATATTTTCCAAATCGCGACAATTAAAGTATGGTATAAATGATGCCATCTTGTGTCAGAGAACAACCAATCTTCAATCCAGTACCCCAGAGGTATAATTTGCTACGGGAGAAGGGAGGACTTTGTGACCCAACAGATTTAAAGTGCATTGATTACCCTTTTCTGCACGGGGAGTCCTCTCTGCCAGCTGGATTCGAACTCCCGTTCCCATGAGCGTGAGTCCACCACCCTGCCAACCAGGCTATCCCCGCCTCTTGACTATATTAAGTAGTTAAAATAAGTAACATTATATTTTGGCAATTGCTTAACAAGCACTTGGGTAATGTTCTCTTATAAAGTAATTTCTTAAAGACTATTCTATAGTACAGGAATGTTAAATAAAAATAAGCAATGCTCATTAAGTATTGCATCGCTATAGATTAAGTCTTAATAATTTTCAGAAAATTAGCTGAGACAGAAAACAGAAGTTAAAGCGTGCAACATGATTTGATTCTATGAATTTTTTTTAATTGAAAAATACTAACTTTAAATATCATAAGCAACTTAAAGTTCATTTTAAACATTAGCAACAACGAATAAAAATAAGTATATATTAAAAATTACATTCCTATTAGCTTAGTTTCCTATAATTTTAGAAATATTTACTAATAATATGAACTATAAAAAATGTATGACTAATTTTTAAATTCATAAATTACTAAACATTATTTGTAAAAAAACATTTGTCAGCATTATTTGTATGTATAATATGATTGGAAAAAGAGCGAAATAAAACTTTTAAAATTGTAAGCACAAGTTTAGATAATTTAAAATTTATTTAGTGAATAAAAAAGCAAATTTATAATTAGAATCTCGATAACTAAGGAAATAATTATGCAAGATTGAGTTTATTTATTATTGTAAATCATTTCAATAAGCAAACTTTATTCAATGTAATTATCAAAGCCATTATTTTAAAATAATCGAAATTTCTTAAAACATTACGAATAAAACAAACACAGCAAATTAAAATAGTAATTAAGCCAAATCACGCATTTTTAAATATTCTCCTTACGAAAACATTTTCCATAATTTAAACTTTTAGAGAATAATATTTTATAACAAGAAATTCCATTAAAATAATTCTTACGCTATTATTTTGTCTTGACTACGTAAATATTTCATAACTCAAATTGTTTACAATGGGAAGCTTACGAATTACTTTATCGCTTCAATTAGAACAGCAACTAAAGATAACATATTTCTCAACTTTTCCTATTAAATGAAAAACTGCGATGCGTTTAAATATGCAAACAAAAATCATAAAAAAATCTCAGTAAAACTTGAATAGATAGCAGTTTAATCCCAGTTCAAATTACGTGCCTCACATTACCTTGGATTCGTTTTTATATTAAGAGTTTTCGGATTTCGTATAATCATTTTAAAAATAACGAAGCTTCTAGAACATTATTTCTCTTTAAGGGAATTTGAGATTTCTAATGATACGAGCATAATTTAACGATCCATATTTTTAGCATGTTACTTTTATTTAACTGTTATGAAATCTTTAAGAACATTTTAAAAATTTATTATAGTGAAAAAAAAGCAAGGCACATTGTTTTATTGCGTTTGTTATTTATTTTATTATATTCTTTATAAATAGAGCATTATGTTCTGAAGTTTTTTGTTGACATTTCATTTCATTATTATAAAATATTAGTATTGTTCGGAGAATAATAGTATATATGATTTATATGAACATTATTTCTAATTAGATGAACATTATTTCTCTTTAAGGGAATTTGAGATTTCTAATGATACGAGCATAATTTAACGATCCATATTTTTAGCATGTTACCTTTATTTAACAGTTGTTAAATTTTCTGGAATACTTTAAAAATTGATTATAGTTGGAAAAAAAAACAAAGCATGGCACATTGTTTTATTTATTTTGTTTTTTCCTTTATTATATTGTTCATAAATAAAGCATTATATTTTGAAATTATTTGTTGACATTTCATTTCATTATTATAAAATATAAGTATTGTTCAAAGAATAATAGGCTATATAATTTATATGACAGCGCAAAAAAATCTCAGCGTTACCATTCAGAGTTGAAAGGGAAAGTAATAAAAGTGCATCGTGCAGCTTATTAGCCGGTCAACATGAATGCATTCAAATTGAATATTAAGTCATGTTAAGCACACTCTAAGAAATAACATTCTCACTTTTGATGATTCAGCAATCCTTGAGCTGTATTTCGTTAATTTTGAGAGTCATTTTGTCACGAAATCACGTGATTTGTGACAAAATGCGAAGTCTGAAACATGTGACAAAAATATTTCCTCAACTCGAAGCCCAATTGCAGTGCATTGTGGGATTGCTGACTACTATCTGTTTGAAAAACTATCTGTTCGAAAACTATCTGTTCGAAATTAGAATAGCAAAAAAAGACGACCGAGTGTATTGTGGTCAAGGAGTTGGCCTCAGACCCGGAATATCCCGAGTTCAAATCCCACTTCAATCTGTTCTATCTGCTCCTCTTATTTTTTGTGGGTGACGGTGATCCACCTACATGGTGTCAACGATGAAGTTGTCACTAGTAGATGACCACACCCTTTAGAAAACATCACAGGTGGGTGACAACTTGGATTAGTCTGCGTAGGGACCGAGGGTGTGCAGTATTGATCCTCGTTAAACTGTCTACCTTAAAGTGCTCGACTTCGCGAGCAGATCGTCGGGCTACCGAAGAGGGGTTGCCATCGCCTCTGCAGAGGATCAAAATTGTGACGGCATGTCTTCGGATCATACTCAGGGATGTTTCCCTGACCGTCGCCAATAGCCCATTGTGCAGCTCTAGTGCGACGTAAATTAACTACAACAAGAAACCATCACAGATCAAAAATAAATAAATAAATTGACGAAATAATTCATTACTTTTGACTAAATAAATTTTTTTGTCAAAATGTTCACTCGGAACATATACCCTGAAAAGGTTTCTACAAAACCAAAGAAAGTTTCATGGAATTTGAGTATTCATTGTTTTATAGTGCATACGAAGCGTATAGAGCAGTTTTCAGAGACAGAACGAGATTGCATCATTTCTTTTCCCAAGACATAACAAAAAGTTGCTCAAATGGCGTAACCACGATTCGTAACTCTCCGATTACCTAATTATTACATCAACGAAAGTAATGGAATCCTAAAATTGTGTTTGCGTGCCCTAAATATGGACTGAATCGATATTGATAATAAAATTTTCGTAATCACGATATAATCACGTAATTACGCTGCAAAGAGTAAATGCAAAGAGTGCTCACTGCACTTACATTCTGCAACAAAAAATTGTTCTTGTATGATTCTATTCCAGGCGCCTTTACCTTAATATGATTTTACATTCACTTTGCAGCTCTTATGCTGACTAGCTAATCAATAATCTGTATTTTAGGGCAAACTTCGTTTATCTATTAGTATAAGGATAAAATTAGGCATTTACTTTCGCCGTTTCAAATTCTCGCTATCTCGCTTGTGTACATTTCATTTGGAAAACCTTCCTATCTTTAACTTTACCATAAAATACTAAGACTTTTTATGTATAGATGATAACTGAACAATGAATGGCATAGTTTTTATGCATATTTTAAGCATAAAATACGTCTTGTTAGTAGATATTTTCTAATGTTTCCTAAAAAAATTATTTGTTTTGTGATGCGAGAAAATGTTGTTCAATATTACAATATTTTACAAATTCCTTTTGATAAAAAATTCAGTGAGTAATGCATCTGAATATTTGTTCAGATAGTATTGTTGAATATTTGATTATGTAGATAATATTATGTGGTGTAGCATTAAATATGTATTAATATTGAACATGATCATGTAAAGCCATAAGACGAAATTAAATGTGAAAAGTATTGGACACTTCATTATATGGGACGCAGTTGTTTATTTTCTTTGCATAATTGCTAATATTCAGTATGATATGTTACTGAATTTTGATGCTGCGTTCATTTATATGTCTTATTAACAAAATATTTTTGGGAATTTTTTAAAAAATGTCAAGAAACAGTGGTATCTAGTAGAAATATGACTTCCTAAAAAATAGTAAAGAATAGTAAATCATCTAGTAACAACACAAAATAGTGGGTTTAGTTAGAATGGTTACTTTTAGTAATGAAAAACTACAAAAACGTATAGAATATTGGACTTCAGTATTAAAATCTCAAGTAATATAGTTTGTTAGGTCAAAATTATAGCTGTCAAAAATAATAGCCACAGTGGTATCCATTAATCATTTTGTATTGTTTCATAATCAATGATTCAATTATACTCATTAATTTGGTCAAAAAAAGAATTTATTGTATTTGGATCAAAATTTTTTTTAATTAACTTGAAAACCCGTATAATCCTGAACATCAAATGCGCTTTTCTAAATAGTATTTAAAAATCTTTATTATGAGACAGTTTAATTACTTATGGTCCTTTAGTCTTCTTGCGCTTGTTTACATTTTTCAAACCCACATACAACATTTTTGATTGTAACGTAGTTACACTTCAAAGCAAATGTTTGCATGGCCGGCAAACACGACTAATTACCGGCAAGTGCTTCCGTTTAAGCATTCTCTTCTTTATTTGAAAGCTTCTTTTTCTCTCTCCCAATTTGATAAGCTTTTTACAAATTTTAGGTAACTTGGATTAGTAAACAGAGCTGCGAGTTAATTGGAAGCTTTTACTTTAGTGGCTTAAATAACATTGGGCAATGATACAAAACACCACCATCTAATTTAGAAACATATTCTGCACTATAATTTGTATAATGTATTAGTCATTTTATAATTCTGGGCAATATGTGACTGAACAATTTATTTATGTATTAAACACGTTCGTAAGCAAACGAGAAGAACAAAAATTTTAAACCCACAAAATGTACTTTTTAATAAAAAAAAGTTTTTTAATGATAAGTAGTTTACCTAAAAAGTTTAATTAAATTTAATTTAAAATTAAATTTAATTGAATTTATTTTAAAAAATCAGGTGCTGATCCAGAATTCAAGCGATGGCTAGTTGGTACGAATTCTGCTCCCGGATTACACCAACCGCAGTGTTGACGTAAAATATCATCGGTGGTAGTCAAAATCAAGGTTAGAATCCTTTTGCCATCAGACTAACCGTTAGATATTTTCGTGGTTTACCTTTCCCCGCAATGCAAATGCAGGTCAGTTCCATTAATTCCATAGTTAGTATTAAAGAGTCCTGTACGAAGGCTAACTTTTTTCGATGCTTGATCCAGGATTTCCCCTGTTTTCTGGGTTGGGCTTAAAAATACAAGGCTATGGAGAGAAGAAATTAATAGTAGTAAATTCTGAATTGGATTGGTTGTGCGGCACCAGTTATAGTATGATATTCTGTGGCTTTTAAATTAACAAACCTATAGTTAATTATATTAAATTAATATACTTACCCCCCCCCCTTCTAAGCCTCGATTTACTTAGGGTCAACTGTCTGATGGACATTGTTTAACTTCGTCAGGCATTGGAGGATAAACCACAACAACAACAAACATTGTCAGTGAAACAAGTTTACTATTTCATTTTCTAACCAAAATTGAGTTGAAATTTAAATTTGTTAGGGACATATTTTCTGATAAACTGAAATCTAATAATTCGGTAAACTAAAAACTTTATTAAAAGAGCATCAGATAACCTGAAAGGAAATACTGTAATACAATGACTCTGTTAAGGAAATAAATAACATTTGAATATCAACAATATATTTTTTTAAATTTAAGTCTTCTTTTAAAATCTTGGGGAGACGATAAGAGAAAAATATAAATATTATTTATTATTAAATTAATTTTAAAATAATATTCTGCTAATTACTTAAAATTAACAAACGGGGAAAACTATAAACCAACTATAATTAGTTAAGTTTGAGCGTTTAAAATGAGTAATACCTAACACAAATTCAACTGAATTAAATCACAATAAATTACAATATATTTTATTTTCAATAGATAGTTACGGGAAAACCGATTTAATTATTTTATGTCACTTGAAATATTCGAATGAACAAAAGTTTTCGTATGGAATTATATAAAACCACAAATGCTGATAAATTTAATTTGTGTGTTGCATCGCGAGCTTTTCTTTGTTATTTTGCAAAATTTGTTGAACTGATCCTTGAATAACTGAATATTATCTTTATTTATGAATCAATAAATAATACCATAGGTGATTCAGACAATATATATATATATATATATATATATATCATCAGCATTGGCACGACAGCCCTTTGTGAGCCNTGTTTTTTTGTATTTATTTATTTTGCTGTATATATATATATATATATATATATATATTGTCACTTTCATTGTCATATTGTCACTTTCGTGCAGTGCGGGAATTTTATCAGGATTTTCTTCTCCGTTTTGGAATTGCCAGTTTCTTGAAAAAAATATCAAAAACTCTTTTGCTTTTAAAAAATGTCTTTGATATTAATGACACTTCTAAAAGTACTTAAATGAAAGTAAGCTAAATAATAATTAATATAAATTATGAGAGGTTAAAACACTTTTTTTTCTATTCACATAACAAAAAGCATTATTTAATGAGAAAAAACATATTTATAAATATGGTATAAATTTATTGAAATTAAAGTTTACTTTTTTTACAGAAATCTGATTTTATTTTTATATTTGAAAGCAATTGAAGTTTAACAAAAGAAGATACTATAGAGAGAGTTTTATGAATGAAAAATGTATTTTTCATGAATTAAAAATGTATAAATCACTTAATTATAAATAAAAGGTTTAAATGTTTTACTATTTATATATCTCACATTAAATAACATATATCATTATAACTATTTCTATATTTTGGAAGTTTATATTTTTATTAGAAAGAATGCAACAAAAAATGGAAATTAAAGTGATTTAACTATCCATAAAATAACGAAACAGCAATTTACTAGGGCAGAACCATGAGAAATTCCAATTAACAACTTTAGCATCGGTTAATATAATTAGGGTAAGCTAATGCAATTTCTTCTTGCAACATCTTCCTTAGAGAAGTTGAAGAAGTTACTAACTTGTCGCGAAACTTCATTTAATCACCTCCACGAAGAGAAAAGTCGTTTTATGACGGCTAACTTTGAAGCTTTAGACTACAAATGTGAAAATAAACGCATAATTAAACAAGAAAGTCGTAAAAACTGTATTTTTACTCAGTACGTTTCAACTTAAGTTGTTTAGTTTTTTTTTTAACTGAATTTAAAAAAACTATTCAGTCTATTTCCATATCAGGCTCAATATATTAAAAATATTCTCTAAGAGATATTTTTATTCTTTTCCATGAAAAATTTCTTTTTTTGTAGCATGGAAGTTTTTTTACACATAATTAAAACTACTAAATCAAATGAAGTAATTATATTAGCAAAAGCATTGCGTTCATTGTGTAAACGATTATAACCAAAAGTCTTTTTTTATAAAACGGCCTCTTTTTTGTATGTAGTGGGTTCTGCCATTTATAAACGAAACTACCACAGCATGTGTTACAATAATTTTAAAAAAAAATTCAAACCCTAAATAGATTTGCAATGCCGGTATGAGAATTTTTTTGAACATTCATTTACTTTTCAAAAAATTAAACTTTCTAGTTATCCAGTAAGTAAATTGAACACAAAACATTTCCACTTTAAGCAATACAATAAGGAGATTATTGCTGATACTCTGACTACCATAGCGAATCTTTTATGTTAGTTAGTCGATGGGGCAGAAAATACGAATAAACCAACTATCTACACTGAGAAAAAATGTATGATCAAAACTAGCAGAACATGGTGAAATTTACCGTGTTTTTGGCTCTATAAGTACACCAAAATGTGCAATAATTTTTAACGAAGTGCTTTGTTACAGATTTTGGAAAATTAACAATATAATATGGTTTTATAGTATATGATAGGATAGAATAATTGTGGTTAAATTTTGTAAATTAATTTTATACCTTAGTGCATGGCATAAAAATCTTTTATTCGGTTAAATTTGCTTTTTAATTTTGCATTTTTTACTAGATATGTGGTAAATAAAAGATACAATTTTGAAAATCAGAATTTCCTATAAACCTCTACCACATTAATGGAAAAAGAACTAACTAAATAGTTTAAATATCATACATTTTGATAAAATTATGTCGTTTTTATTAGAAATGTCGTTACTATACATTTCGGTTATATTACCGGAATATTTTTCTTCGTTTATAGTATTAGAAATATAGGTCGAATGTTCTCGAAACTAGCATTCTGTCATCTCACCCATTCAAATTTACTTTTATTTACCATGACGCCATTACAGGATAAGCAATACAATAATGAGACCCTAATTGACCATCTTTGCCTTAATGAATGTTATGGTCTTGTTAAATGTTACTAGTTCAACATAAATGAAACTTCTTTTGATAAAACAAAAAAACTTATTAATCAAACTTTACAAATTATGCGATCAGCGTGTTCATCTATCAACAGCTCTTAAGCAACTGAAAGATGAAGAAATTATGAAATTGGCGTCACAAATTTATACGAGAAAATACAGGGCAACCTCAGTTCTCTTCATACAAACGATGTACAGTATAGCAGCGCCACGACAGGGAAACCCAACGCAGCCTGGAACACGGTCACACCGAAAATCTCACTCGATTAATCTTTATTTCAGAAAGTTGAAAAGCTGGGTGGGTTTAATCTGCCTATGCTAACAGTCTGCTTGTGGGATCAAACTTGAATCGTGAATTCCTTTGGATACCAAGATGGTACTAGATATGGTCTATTGTATGAAGGAACAAGAGATCTCTTTTTCTGTTCTGTTGAAAAAAATATGGGTATAGTTATTAAATTATTTATACAGTTTCTTTTTTTCCTGCAATGTTGTGAGTGAGGAAAAGACCTAACTCTCGTTGCAACGCCGCAAGAAAATCTCTAGTAACTAAATTTTTAGAATTAGAAAAAAAAATTCTTTAGGCAAAGTTAAAGGTGTACCATCTACCATCTCAGTGACAGAACACGATAAAGGTTCCTTCACTCTCAAAATATCCATTCGATTGAAGATGATGAGGTGTGGTATGAATAAGCATAATACCAAGAAGACTGATCAATTCTCGGAATCGATTACTTTCAAACTGTCTTCCGTGATCCCTAGTAAGCTTCTCAGGAACATGAAATCTAGGGATCCAGTTGGAAAAAAAAAGTCAAAAGCAACTAACTCTGTCTTTATGATCTCCAGTGGTATAACTTCAAACCATTGGGAAAAAACGATCCACGTATGTTAAGCAATAACTATATACTCGAGAAAGAGGAAGAGAGCTTACCAAGTTTACATGGATCTGGTCGAATCTTTGACGAGTTAAAGGATATGTACCAGGAGAACTTACCGCAAACCCCTTACTTACAATACAATAATCAGACTATTACTTATCATTATCTACCTTGATGGATGTTTTATGTCAGCGCTTCTGTCATAGCTGGTGACCCGGGAAACACGAATATACCATCCATCTATAGTATCAAGAAAATATGTCGTATGTTCTAGAAACTAGCACTCTATCATCTAAACTATTCAAATCTACTTTTGTTTACCTCAATGCATGATAAGCATAATACCTAATTACATGATAAGCGTTATGCATAATTACCACAATACATAATTACATAATAAGCTATACAATAATAAGACTATTACTTTTCATTATCTACCTTGATGGATGTTTTATGTCAGCGCTTCTGTCTTAATTGGTGACCCGGGAGATACGAATATACCATCCATCTATAGTATCAAGAAAATATGTCGTATGTTCTACAAACTAGCACTCTATCACCTAAACTATTCAAATCTACTTTTGTTTACCTAAATACATGATAACCATAATACCTAATTACATGATAAGCGTAAAGCATAATTACCACAACACAGAATTACATGATAAGCTATACAAAAATAAGACTATTGCTTATCATTACCTACCTTGATGGATGCTTTATGTCAGCGCTTCTGTCTTAACTGGTGACCCAGGAAATATGAATATACCTTCCATCTATAGTATCAAAAAGTAGGTCGCATGTCCTGGAAACTAGCACTCTATCATCTCAACTATTCTCATTTACCTTTATTTTGTAAAATAATTTTTACGAAATTCATTCACTAGAACTTTTAAGTACGCTTTTTGAAATAAGCTACCTTATGTATTATTTTCACATAAGGCTAACTAGTTTACAGTTTTTAAACTGTCAGGAAATTTATATATATTTCACCAATAAACATGCAACAATATTAATTAGTTTTTAAAAATGTTGCTGTTATTCTAGTTTCTTAATTCTGATTCGAATGTTGGTTAGTCCCTGATAAGAAAAAATAAACATTGTAATATTTAATAACCATAGTATTAATCTGATATATATTAAACAGCTTATTTAAAATATAGATAAAATTTGTAAGCATTCCTTTCACCACTGGGTGTTGTGGTTCAGAATGCACAATGGAGGGAATCTGCATTGAATTATGATAAAGTAGATAATCAGAGCTCATCAATCATATGTATGTCAAGTTAGTAGTTATTATCTACTTTTCAATTATTCTTGTATTATGTTCCCTTAGGAAATAATTGGGTATTTTCCAAAGAGATCATTATTTGATGATATTCGGTGATGTGAGTTTTGAAATTGGAATGTTCAGGAAGATTTATAATTATGAGTAAAGGTAGAAGATTTATTAATAGAAAGAAACTTGGCTTTTAAAATGGTTGGAAGTTTTTAAGCATCTGGTTATAGATCACGGGTAAATACTTAAAAAGAAAAGACATCTACAGTATGATAAACACTTAGTTTCACAAATAAATTTTCTAAAACGAATATTTTAAAAATTTAATTCCTACTTCTATTTAACTAATAATTATTCTATAGCTTTCTAATTTGGACGTAAGATAGAGCTAAGTGCTATCTGAAACTTCCATTTTGGAGTAAGTGTATTTAAACTCATAATACGTACTGAAAAATTTCAAAAAGTATACTAGTAGAAATTTATAGTGAATGATTTACTCGGTCGTGAGATACAAATTGCAATACTGATACTATTATTAAAATCATAAATCTTAAGGAATTTTAATTAATATCATTAGAGATTGGAGGAAAATTTAAGAAAATGTTATTTGGAGTAGTTTATACTACCATGAAATATATAACAAGCACAGACAACCTAAAGTTTTAAGAGTTATTAAATCATAGAGGATCAGATAGTTGGACCGAATTTTTCCTCACGAAGATTTAGATCCAGCCCAAAAATTGGCATTTTCACAGACTAAGGGTATAAGATGAAGCAGACGGGCTACGAGGTTGCTGGATTTAGATCTTCGTGACGAAAAAAGTGTTGTGATGAAAAAAAAAACGTTTACAAGCTGGTTGAGAAAGACTCAACCAGCTTGTAGACGTTTGAGAAAGACTTAAGAATGTTGTGAGTTGAGAACAGGTGGAGAAACCTTGCAGTAAATCGTTCTGAATAAATGAATCAGATTGGTAAAACTTGGCTCTGCACCAGGATATAGTGCTGATGAAGAAGAAGAACAACAACATTTAAGATGGAATATTTATCAGTGTATTTTCTTTTTTATCTGTGTGTAATTAGAAAGGAAAGAAAATGGTTGAATTTTGCAAAACAAAATTTTTTATTCCAAATACTGTTAATCACTGAACAAATTAAAAATAGATATAAATGGTAAAAAAAAAGTTAAAAATCTGAAAAACATTAAGCCTTTTTTACTTTTCATACGTAAATTTGAATATAGATTATTTAAATAATAACAGATATTCTAATTCGATAATAACGAAACAAAATATATGTAGCAAAATTATTCAGATAAAATAATAGGAGTTTTAAATATCCTCAAATACCGATTCCTGATATATATATATATANTATTGCTCAAATGTAAGGCTTATCCTATTTCAGCTTTAAATTTTAACAATCTAAAATACTTCAAATTCATACGTTGTTGTAAACAATTAATATTTTTAAACGCCTGGATAAAAATAAGGAATATAAAGAAAGGACTCATAAAAAATAACGAGATCATGCTTTAGCAAAGTTTTTAAATACACTAAAACACAATTTGCTGGAAAAAAATCTGAAAAGTGTTTTAAACTTTTAAAAGATTGTTTCAGCTGTTTTATTTTTCGTCATTTCTTACATTCTTGAAAAAATATTTTCTAAAATTACCACCTGACATGAAATGTAAAACAAGTTACAACAGGCAGTTTGTTTAATCTACGGATTTGCGTGATGAATTAGTGTTGAGATTTGAAAATAGAAAAATATAATACTTTTGTTCCGTAGCATGTTTTCTTTAACGGAAGGTTTAAAACCCCCATCTCAAGAAAAAATAAATATTTTAATAAGGTTATTTTCCAAACATAAAATCTAAGTGGGTTTAAACAACAAAAAAAATGTTGCAGAAAATTTAGAGAGAAAATTATATATTTGTTAAAGTGTTATAAAGAATGAATTCATTTATTTAAAAAATAAAATATGCATCATATACTCGAAAAATTAAAGCACTTAGAAAAAAACATATAATAAATATATAAAATATACAGCCCAAGTCAAAATTCCTGATGGTCCCATCAAAGCATTTTGATGGTTTACTTTGGTTTCAGTTCAACATCATTTGATGGTCACCATCATCCTACATTTTCCATTACGTATTCATGAGTTCTGATAGGCCAACAAACTTCAATCATTCCATGATGAAAAATGCTACTTTAATAAAAGAACTTTAATACTACTTTTGACACTCATGGACCAACAGTCCATGATGGTCTGTGATGGTTCATGATGGTTTTAACTATACTTTTCCGTGATGGTTTAATGGGAATTCTCGTTGGTTCTCAGGAATATACCGTCAAAATAAGATGAATTGTTTCATGTGGAACCATCGTTAATCAGTCAGAATTCCTACATTGGGATGATGGTGGTTCATAATCATTCCAACATTTGATTTTTGATATACTATGATGGAAATTCGCAATGGTTCAACGTAAACAAACCATCAAAATAAGTTGCTAATCTTAAGTTGAACCATCATAAATCAGACCAAATTCCTACATTAAGGTGATGGTTACTTATGTTGGTTACCATCAAAAATATTATGGTTCATGATGGATTATGTTGGTTCATCAATGGAAATCTATCAAAAATTTTGACTTGGGTAATACTTACTCGATAGATTGCATGAATAAATATGGTAACTATCTTCATAACGAAGGCTTATTTTCATCTGTACAAATTGTCAAAAATAATATAGAATAACTGAAATTTAGTTGTTTATGCATGTGTGTTGTTTCGTAACATGTTATTCAGTGCAAACATGCTATGCAGGCATACAGGCCTCTCCTTTGTTTTCAACACCATATTTTTTAAGAATAATCGTGAAGGGTTTTATACTTTTCAGTACACTTTGATTTTATTGGTTGTAATCTTGATTAAAAAAGATATATTTAAAGACATGCTGGCACAAATAATTTGGATTTACGAGACACAAGTTGTGTTAGGGCAAATAAACGTTTTGTATTTTTAAGCTTTTTTGATTTTGTGTATTGTATTTGTACATTGTGGAATTATTCTGTAATGATGTTCATTTGCAAGCCGCCATAAGTTATTGCCATCTAGCAAATTTCGTTTTAAATTAACTCCTCGGGTGGTGGCCAAGCCGGATTGCACGGCTGGGTGAATGACAGGCCTGTGTTTCTTTTGAAGGAGCTCTGTCGTGACGGCAAGTTGTTTTTCTGAATGACCTAGTTTAATATGGGTAGTATTTAGATTTCTTAAGATTTGAGTTGTCATATAACATTAGAAAAAATTATCTATCTACTGTCTTTATTTTGGTAGCGCATATTAAACTAGATTTTGCATATTAAACATACAAGTTATGCTAATAATGCTTATAATAGAGATAATATTTATAAATTAAAATAACATTTGTAATAAAAAGAAATATTATATAAATGTTATACACCTTTTCCTACTACTTCATTCGAACTATTTGTATTACAAATTCTTTAAAACAACTTTGATACCATATTTTTGACATTAGAAGTTAATAAGTTTCTCTAAATGCTTAATTGTTTTCTGCACTGAGAAATAAAATATGGGCAAATATGTAGCTATATATGGTCAAAATGTTTTTGACTATTGCTTTTTACCATATATAGTTCATCAAAAATAGTATTATCATCGCGCTTGTGGTTCTGTGGAAACACCAAAAAGCTTCGTAGTTTTTTCCTGAAGAGCTTTGATTATAAGTTTGGTAAAATCGACTATAAAATATTGCAATGTATTGTGTTTGATAAAATTTGGTAAACGCGATAAAACTTGGTAATTTAATCATGATGTTTTTAGAGCATTTATGCAATTAAACTAACTTTTCAGTTTTGTATTTTTTTACAAAATGCGTGGTAATACAATAAATGGTTTAAAAAGTATATTTCAGTTTTATTAAACAGAATTGTCATTAGTAGTACAATTGTTTTCGAAAATAATTTACACTACAATAATTTTATCCGAAATTTTTTCTCCATTTGGCAGTTATTATTTATTTTACTATATAGTGTTAGTAAATGCTTGTGTTTCGATGTTTTATCACCAGTGTAAATATTTCTGCTAAAGCTATCAATTTAATATTTTGTTCTTGTTAAAGCGGTACTTTACATATTTAAAAGGTTTATTTAATCTCCTAAATTTGTATTGAAAAGAAACTTTAAAATGCATCTAACAATTATATGATTGCATTTTTAATTTGAACGCATTGTTTATTTTAATTCATGCATCGAATGATGGAATTTTACACATGTATGCACTTTTAATTATAATATAAAACCATTTTGAAAAGTAAATTCTGTACAATGGTATTTAAACTATACTCATTATTTCTTTTAGTATTCGAGCTTGAAAATGTTTAATACAGACACAGAAAAAATAATTACTGAAATTACAAAATTATTTACAAAACTCAAAGGTTAGGCTTAATAAAGCAATTCTAATCAGAAAAAGAAGAACCAAGAAAAAAAAAGAACTAATGTTAGAATAACAGTCAAATTTAGTAATAGCATTAAAAGCTCATATCCAATTATATGTTTCTGTGAAAAATATTTAAAACAAAAAAATAAGAAATAAAATACCTTTACGTATTTTATTAATATAATTTAAATTAGATTATAACAGAAAGAATGGAACTTTTTATGTAATTTTTGCTATGAAATAAAACTAAATGCTTATTTATATCAAAAAATAATGCTTAGTTTCCTTTACAATTTTTTTTTACAAGATTCTATCAGTTCTTTGAAGTAGGATCACATAGGTATTTTCTTGAGACGTAAACAAAAAGATTAAGAACTCCAGCGCAGTTTAGATGTCTAAAAAATTCTTTTCTTTTAAGTTCTACTTACTTTAGAAGGTAAGTACAACAAATACTAAGAAAAAAAAGTTAGATAAAGTGTTTTTCTAAGATCATTGAATTAAGAATGTTTCTTAAAAAAAATGTGAAGAAAAAAACTTAGAGAGCTAAAAGTGTTTTTCCCTCTCATTGCAGCCTAGTTAGACATTTATTTTTTGTGCATGTGTAAGAGTAATAAAGTGTTATGATTCAAAAAGTTTTTATGGTTATAACTTTTTATGCCTTAACTTATAGTATGAGACTACATCAATTAATAACTAAAAGAACTGAGGCATAAATATTTTTTATCTACAATGATTTTTATAAGTTTAGTGCAAGTTGAAAATCATTTGTCGTAACAAAATTATAAAACTTTATTTACAAAACTTTATTTACAAAGCTTTATTAAGTCGATTTTTTTCACATAACTTTCTCTAAAGTTAATTTCCACATACTCAAAGGATTCTAAATTAAATTTTTAGTTTAGTTTAGTTTTAGTTAAAATTTTTGGAAATAATTTAAAGTTTGTTTTAGCAAACTACGTTTAATAAATAGTTGCACAAAAACTGATATGAGCTAATTGATAGGTTGTTGAAATTCAGTAATGCTTAAACTAATAACTTTTCCTTCGTAAATAGAAATGTAATTCGGTTTAAGCGCTTTGTTCTTTTTTATTTTAAATGTGCAATTTTGGTATAATATTAGAATTTAAAATTGTAGAACAAGTTAGAAGGATACTATCAATAATTAATAATTACTGTTATATATTTTAATGGAAGTATTAAAAACAAAAATACGTTTCTTTTTCTCAAAAATAATACTTTTAACTGTAAAATAACTTGATTTAATTTTTTATATTCTTTGAAATCGTAGCAATAAAAAAAAGTTTTTTTAGATAGTATTTTCATGGAGCTGAAATTTTTAATTCAAAATGTGTGATTGTTCTCCATTTTTAAATACCTTTTTTTAAATGTAACAAATGGAATTTATTATTTATTTTGATTATTAGTTCCTTTTAAAAATACTCAAAGACTATGCAAAATTATTTTTTTCTAAAATAAACGCAATGAGTTTCGTTAATTTCGAAGTGATCCGACTTATAAACTTCTTACTTTTTTAATTAAATCAATCGGGCTACAGACGTTATTTAAAGATTTGTGGAATAAGTGTAACATCTATAACTAATATAACAATATTGTTAAATTAGGAAATCATTCAAAAAAGGTTTTTATAATTGTAGAATAATTATTATAATGAGCCATTTTACATATTTTAAAATATTAAAATAAATTCAAAGCAAATATAAAATAGTATTTCATTTTTTTACTGTATTTTGTATAGTGCGCAAAAAAAAATGGATGACCCTGAATAACTTTTGATCTAATAATCTGATTTTTGAGTTCTAGGGCATAGTCTTGATGGCTCGAAAGGGTGACCTCAAATATGCTTTTAAAAAATGCAGACGATATTTAAAGATACGAAATTTGATTCAACGTAGTTTCTCTGTATAAAGATATCATTTTTTGATGGATTCTGATTTCCACCTGAACAAGTTTGCTCAAGAGAGCCTTCCAAAAATTTGGAACTTTAATGTTAATTTTACTTTTTCTTTATATTGCTATATCTTAAGATCTTTTTAAGCGAATTGAAAATTTTTTGCACACAATTATAAAATTCATTTATCAAAATACAATTCCATGAGAAAAATAACTTTCTGTAAATATTTATTATTTTTTATTATTTTAAAGAATGTACTTTTACATAGTAAAATACAAAACGTGAGCAAAATCAGGCTTAGAATTTCTAAGAAATCAAATTTTAAGTATCTGAAAATTTTGAAATTCAATTTCTCAAGAAATATTAGACCAATTTTCCTCAAATTTTGTATTTTGCCAGGCAAAATTCCATTCTTTAAAATAATGTGAACAATTGTACCTTAAAATGCAATTTTTTTTCGCTAAAGAATAAAATAATAAAAAATAATAAGTAATAATAATAAATAACAAATATTTAAAAAATGTTCTTTTCCTGCTACGAGTTATCTTTAGAAAAACGAATTTTGTAATTGTGTGCAAAAACTTTCAATTCGCTTAAAAAGTTCTCGAGACATAGCGAAAAACTCAAATTGACATTAAGAGGGTTAAACTTTGTAGCTCTCGCCTGACCAAACTATTGGGACCATATTTCCCTAATTGTGGTTACCCCCTATATTTTGTGGGTCAGAAATCTGACTCCGTAAAAAAAAAAATGTTTATTCAGAGAAAGTACAATTTTGTGTCTTATTTCGTAATTTAAAATATCGTTTGCACTTATTAGTTAATATCTTTGAGGTCCTCCTCTAAAGCTATTAAGATCTGAGTCCTAGAACATGAAAATCCGACCATTAGATTAAAAGTAATTCAGTGTGGTAATTTGTACTTCACTGTACTTCAGAATTTCAAATGTTGATAAAAAAAAAGATATCATAATAAATAGAATAAGCAATTTTTAATATTTTTCTCTTTTGATAGAAATCGAATTTTGTGATGTGATGAAANTCACTGTACTTCAGAATTTCGAATGTTGAATAAAAAAAAGATATCATAATAAATAGAATAAGCAATTTTTCATATTTTTCCCTTTTGATAGAAATCGAATTTTGTGATGTGATGAAAAAAAAAAAATTTCTTCTGAAAAATAAATACCTCTTAATACTTTTAAGCACGGCTCTTGTTAAAAAAAATTTTCTTTACTATTAATTTATCGAAAATATTAACTTAAAATGAATTAACTATTTTCAAAAGCTTACAGAAAAATAATTTCGTGTTTGAAATGAAGATATTTTGTATAATTTAAAGACCTTAACTGTTGAGTTCTACCGCTTTGATATTCCAAGCTCTATTAATGTTTTTACTTAAGCAGTTCATCTAAAAGGTTTATTAAGAAATAGAATAAAATGCAAGACAGTTTCAATTAAACATAAAAGTACTTAACTCAGTTAAAAGGCTTTAAAACTTTATATTTAGGACATTAATTGAAGCTTTTGTCCTCTGTCATGAGAATTAAACGAATATAAATAAGTTGAAAGCGCGGAGAAATCATTTTCATTAGTCCATTTTAGTACTTAATGTGCTTCAAACGTTTCAGTTATGTTCTTAAAACTTGCGGGAGTTTTCATACAAATGGAAAAGCACTGTAGAAGTAATAGTTATTATTTGTGTTAAGGAGATAAAATTTGAGACGTTCGTTAATTAAACTTACTGATATATTAACATTTTTTTTCGTTATATTTTTGTGTGCTACATATTTATTCAAATGTTGTGCTTCAAATCTTCAAATATAAAATAAATTGAATGTATTTAGCATTAGCTATCACATACTTAGTAAACAATTCACAAAAAAGTGTATACTTTTTTTAAAAAAAAAATGTCTCAGTCGAATTTAGGATGTTTTTAAGTGGTCCTTCTGTAGGTGTGCGATGCGAGTAAATAGAAAATTAAGAATTTTATTTTCATTTCAAATGGAAAACAATATATAGACCTGAGTTTTCAGTTACATAAAATGAGACATAAAGTTATGATTTAGAGTTTTTAAAAATATCATGCATAGTCTAAATTTTTATTCGAGTTTAAAATAGACAGTAAACGCTTTATTTCCATAAGGGTCGCTCAGATGAAAAGCAGGCAAATATGATAGGGCCAGAAAGACAGTAACGGTAGCCCTATCTGCGCAGAACGGATAAATTTATTCACATGAGAGCACATATGCGATTGTAAAGCATTGCTGAGATGGATGCGTCTAGCACTATTTATTTACTCAGAGCTGCGATGACTCAGGGGATAGAGCGTTTGCCTTCCAATGAAGTGAACCAGGTTCGAATCCCTGCGATGGCAAGTCGATATGAATTCCGCATCCCGCTTTGCGCTGAAGTTATAGACAAAGAGTCAATCCCAAAGTATTCTCTAAAAACTCAAGTATTTAAATTTCTTGGTATACACTGCCAAGACGTTAAAAGGCACTTGTTATTTGGCATTTATTTCTGCGCCATGTTTGACAATTTTACAGTTTTGCAAATGTTAATGTAACTAATAACTTCCATACTAAATTTCATCTAAACATAAATCTTACAATTACTAATTGTTAAACCGTAGTGGCTCAAGGGATAGGGAATTCGACTTCCATTGAGGTGAACCAGGTTCTAATCTCTGCCGTAACTGGTCAATACGAATACCGTATCCCGCTTACACTGACCCCAATGCTGACGTGAAATATCCTCAGTTGTAAACGGATCATGAGTTAGAGTCCCTTTGCCATCAGGATAACCGTGGGGTGTTCTAGTGGTCTTCCTGTCCATGTAACGCAAATGCCGGTTAGTTTCATAAAAGAAGTCCTCCATGAAGGCAAAATATCTCCCAAAGCTTGATTTCGGAGCTCTCTTGTCTTCTGGATTGGGTTCAAACTTACAACACTACGGAGTTGAACATTAGTAGTCTTAAATCCACAAATTGGGTGGGCTGTTCAACGACGGTTATAAAATAAAATAAAATATTTCTTTACTTAGACAAAGTGTTGCATAGATGTCATGAGTCATTTTCTTTCATTTTTTTTGTTGTTTTATGTGGCATCTACTTTTTGTTTTGCTCTGAAAATGGGTATTTTCTTTTCTTTTTTTGAGCTCTGGAAATAGGAGAAATTTTGTGTGTGTGTGTTCTGGGAAGGGGAAGGATATTATTTTCTTTTTTTTATGTTCTGAAAATGGGTGAAATTTTCTTTTCTTTTTCTGTGCTCTGGAAATGGGTAGCATTTTAGTTTTTTTTCCCTTTTTTAAAATTTTGGTGGCATCTTCCTTTTCTTCTTTTTTTACTCAAAAAATGGGAGCTATTTTCTTTTTAGTTCTCTTTTTTTTCCTTTTATCTTTTTTTTGTGTGTTTAAGACGTCAACGTCTCTTTTTCTTCTGTTCTGGGCATAAAACTTAGGGCGATTTGACATTCACTTTGAAATCTCTTGTGAGACTAGTTCACCCAGTTATATGCAATATAACTGGGTGAATAAATACTCATGTTGACGTACGTGCAGACTGGTGCTGAAATAACTACTGTATCTGTTGACTCATATTCACTTTTACTTCCGTCAGGACTTACATTTAAATACCATGCGTATTGCTAGTCTTATTATAACGAAAGAGAGTTTCAATAATACTGGTCTTTTATTATACGTAAATTTTACATATAAACGTTATGAATCATTTAATAATTTTTAGTGAAATACCATGCTATAGGTATTTATTCAAATATACCTTTCGAAAAAAACAATTCTAAATTTGATTAAAAGACAATTACAACAAGCAACAAAATAAACAAGTATTATTTGATTATGTAATGATGCATGTCTTGATGTATAAATATGCAACTAAGAGGCAAGCTGCAATAAATATTAGATATTCCAAAATTAAAGCTTGGTCTAATGATGCATTAGATATTTAAAGTTTCGTTTTTAATGATATTAAGGATACTGCCAGTTTGTAAATATTTCGTGATCTTGTATTTTTTCACTTTATTCCCAGTATAATTTAGTACATAATTAAAGCAAATAAAATATTTAAAAAATTAATAAAAGTATAAAACTAATGATTTGCATGACAAAGCTCCATCGGCAAAATATTGAAAGATAATAGAAAAATTTTTTTTTAACAAATACGTTCCAAATTTTAGGATTTCTTCCTTTTACTTTAAAAATAAGCGTTTTAAGCGTTTGGTTGGTAATTTAGTCTGGTTATTTATTGAGTCAAAACTAAAAGAGATAGTTTCAATATAAAATACAAAAAAATATTAGTCTTTTTTGTTTGCACGCCTGGTTTCAGCAAATAATTCAATAAATTAAAATGTGGTATTTAATTAAGTTTTGACATAATATCAGATTGTAATAGCTTTTGGACATTTTGAAAAGTATTTAAAAACTTAAAAAAAAGCATTTTAAAACATTTAAATTTGAAAAAAATGTATTTTTAAGCATGCTTTGAAGTTTTTACAGCCTTAAATAGAGATAAACATTTTATGTGTTAACTATATTAATTGCATTCGGTGATATTAATGACGGTTGAAAGCAAAGAAGGGTGAACAAAAAGTTAAGATTCCCTTCCGAAAGAAAATGGAAATTTTTGCCAGACAAAACTAAATTCAATATATTTATGTTTAAATTGAGAAAAAATACCTCAACTTAAGAAAATTCACATGAAAATTTCGCATATAGTAAACTCAAACTATCATAAAATTAAGGGTAAATAAAGATTTAAAATCTTAAAGAAAGGATTCAAATAAGGGAGTAATTGTAACATTACACAAATTGTAACTGTGACGCCTTGTTAATGGAAATTGATTAGATTTTCTTTTAAATATAAGATTCTGAAATTAATAAATAAAAGAAAGTGAGGCAGCACAATGTTTGGATACTGCACGGAGAAAAAAAAATTCTGGCTAAATTATTTTACTGTATGGTAATATCATTTGCGGTCCAGGGAATCATGGAAAAATTACTAAATTTTACCACATCTACCAAATTTCATCGCACATTATGAATCATATTTTGTTGTTAATTTTTGCAAAGTCATTACCAAAGTGCTTCGGTAAAAATTACCGAGCTTCATAGTGTTTCCAGAGAACCAGAAACATGATAAATTGTACCACATTCTGGTAGTTTTGATCATAGCGTTTTACTCAATGTATTTAAAGCATTCGAATTGGAAATGTCTCAATGATTTCTAAATGATGCCAATAAAGAATTTTTACAATACCAGTTTAGATAAGGACTACTAAAACATGACAATAATCCTATAGCCATTCATTTATTTTACAATAACCTTAAAAGCATTTTTTAAGATCTGCATTGTTTTTGAAGCTTTGGAATAGAGTATAAAAACACATTAAGACAATTACTTGCAACATTCTAATTTTTTTTCCTAAATATTTATTTAAACAATCTTTAATCTTTCAAAAAGTTAATTAAATGGACTTTAAAAAAATTCTTGATCAAATCATGGTAAAATGTACCGCATTCAAAGTGCAGTTACTTTTTACCGTTAAATGTATTTTTACAGGTAAATATTACAGAACAAAAAATCTGATATACCGTAGTTGTTACATTAACAATTACTATGAAATTACTGCATCACTGTAATAAAATATATATTACGTTATATCGTATGGTATATATATTGCAGTAAAAATGATTTTAAGGCAAAATAGATTTTGCGGATGATGCGTGCTGGCACTTGAGGCCATAGTTTGATCGGAACCTTTTTACAGTGTAACTCAAACGCACTTTATCAATTACTGGTGAATCTATGTCCATATTCTTATAGAAATGGCGTTTTTACGTTGAATGTATAAAACGACACATCATTATAAAACATGCATTATTATAAACATGCATTATGAACACGCTGTTTGTATTGTATTAGAGACAGTGTGTTTTTATGTACTGTTTAAAATGTATTTAATAATTTTTTTTACCTAATATTGTTCCTAAAAACAGAATTCTATTCAGGCCAACTAAACACAGCTCATAAAATCATTTTGTTCCTGGCAGCTGGGTACATACTGTTGCTGAGAAGGCTGAATAAAGGTTCGAATCTCAGCGTTGATACCACAATATTCACAATATAAGACAACCAAAATATATGATTCTTTCCCTCCATCTATACATTAAGAGTTTTTAAGAGTCCCACATTCTACAATCGGTCACTAAAGACTATAAGAATACGTTACTGTCTTAACGTATTCTTATAAACAGCACCGCATCCACAAAGCTGCAATTTCCGTTTAAGTTTCATTCTTATGGTTTAGAAACTAAGCTAGTTATAAATGGTTACTAAACCGTAAAGTTTTGTATTCAAGGATTTTTAACAGTATCAGTTGCATACAGTTTCAAAGCCGGAAATGTAAGAAAATATTCCTAACCATAACCTTTACAGTTAATCGTTTATTTTACGGCAATTTTAGAATGAAAATTCTAACAGTACAAGAATGAATTCATGGTTATTCAATAGTTTTTTTCAGAACAATTTTGTAAAACAATGATTTGTTCAAAATTGCAAACGTAATGAGCTCTTTTTCATCTGTACAAAATATTCCTAAGATGCTTTCAAGTTTATAGCTTTCTGCCGTAATTTTATGATATTTCCTTTTATAAACTTCAAATAAATTTGAAAATGAACTGCAGTATCCTAAAAGGAAGTGAAACACCTTTAAAATTAAATGTTCAATAAATGAAAACTGCATTCTCGAAAACAGTTGTTTGGGATAAGGTCCCTTCGGTGAAGAAGATTTTTCTCCACTTTTAATTAAAATTCGAGGTTTTAATGAGGAGCAATCAAATGTTATTTAATACGCTTCTAAATTCCAATAATAGTGGTCTCAGTTTACGTTAATGCGTGGTTCTCATTTGCAATGCGAGGCTTCGATATTCGATAAAGCGGCTCAAAGTACACGATCTTCTTTATTCTAACAATCAACTACCTCCATTGCTATTTATATATTAACATTTAGAACATAAACCAAAGTAGATAGAACTCCTCGTTAGAATTAAAGCAATATCTCTATTTAACGTATTAAGAAATAGTACACATCGTCTCTTGTTTTAATGGCAATCTTTAAAAGGGTGAATAAACGGAAAAGTGCTTAAATTTCAAATCAGTTAAACACTGTTAAGTGGAAGTTTTAGATCATATTATTTGTGGGCTTAGTTACGAAAGTATGATGAGGGAATATGTTGTATATCTGCGCATGAGTACACTTGTTTGAATTAAATACTTTTTACTTCACTTGTATGGAATAAACTGCATTTTTGTAGTATTACGTGAAATAGTTTTAAATTTTATTTTGGTTGCGTGTTTTATAATTAAAATAATCTTATTTCTAGATTTCGTACAATTTCGATACTATATTTGCAAAGTTAACATCATCTTAGTCAATAGAAATGGTGTTTGTATATTTGATCACAATATTTTTTTAGTTCAAATTGATTAAATACTTTAATGCTTTTAGAACTAAGAGTTTTGAATTCGATTGATGTGTTATACAGCATAGGCTACTTATGAAGTGAACCCAATGTCGAAGACTTGTTTAAGGCTAGTATATCTTTGTCGCAGGATATACTAGTTTTATGTTGTAATGCATACTAGATTATGTTGCTTTGTATACTAGATTATGTAAGAAGCATATCTCATATAATGCGGCTCAAAAGTTGCTCAAGTTCACGATCTTCTTCAATCAAACAATCTTCATCATTCTGACGATCTTCTCCAATCTAACGATCATCTCCAATCTATCTCCATTGCTATTTATGTATTAACATTTAAAGCAGAAACAAGCGTAGATAGAACAGCTCGTTAAAATTAAAGTGATACTTCCATTTAACCTATTAAAAATAGTACACGCCGCGCCGTCTCTTTATTTTACAGCACTCATTAAAAGGGTAAATAAATGACAAAAGGGTTAAATTTTAAAGCAAGTAAGCATTGCTGAGTGGAATTTAAGATTATATGCCGTGTGGGCTTAATTTAGAAAGTATTATGAGAACACATGAATTCGATTGTGGATGTTGATATGCACGTTTGAATTAAACCATTTTTACTTCACTTGTTTGGAATAAATTGCCCTTTTTGTAGTATTGCATAAAGCGATTTTCAATTTTATTTAAGTTAAGACTTTTATCAGCAAAACAGGTTTATATCAAGATTATACAATTTTAAAACATTATTTTAAAATTTAATATCATCTTAGATTGTAGAAATGGTGGTCATAATTTTTAATAATTTAAATTGAATTTATTCTGAGTCAAAATGTTTTAATGTGTACTTTTGAACACTGAAATATCTCAGTGTTCAGCCATAGTTGATCAGCTATACACGATACGTTGCTCTAAAAAGGACTTCTTGACAGCTAGTATATATTTGTCTAAGATTTTGTCAGAAGTATATCTTCATCCCATAATAACTGAAATTATAATTTAAAAAAAATTATGTAAAATGCATGCAGATCTTTTTTGTATTGACTAAAATTGAAGCTTCCAGTATGAAAAAGAATTTTAAAAAAATATCCTAATTACCTTTTGCGTTTAAAAATATATTTGTTATTTATGAAACAAAAGTAATGCTAACTAACTTTGTACATCCATTAAATTGTTTTTAATATATATGAAAATTTCAGCGAATTTAAATCACCAGCATTTGCATATTTTCTATTTATATATGAAACGTATTGCACAAAAACTTACTCCTGAGACACATTATATTATAATTTTTACCTGAATTCCAATTAAACAGGATTCATATGTTAGACCCAAGTTCGTTGAAATTTCAGCTTCTAAAAACTTTTTATGATTAAGTTTATAACTAGCTTCTTGTTATTACCCGATTAAAAATTTTATTCGCTTCAAAAATACATTTAAATAAAATCGACGTATTTCAAGAGCTTCAAAAATAGAACTTCCCATGTGAGAATTAAAAGAAACAAAAGTGATTAGAATTATGAAAAATAAAGTTGCCAACTGAAAATGGAGAAATGAAGATGAGAAACAAAACTAGAAAAACAATAGTAGCCGAGAGAGTAAAGGATGAAAAACGGAACAAGAAAAGTCACAGCGGCCGAGAGAGGTAAATCAGATATACTCCATTTCCACGCATGTCGTTTAACAAGGGAATCGGCATTCACTTGAATAAAACAAGATTCCAGAGCATCAAGATGAGTTTATGTGACGTGGACGATTTATTTCCTCCTCATTTACGTCCGGCAACTCTTGAAAATAGGCGCTTATTTTTGAGGCCTATAAAACACGTTAACTGTTATCTTGTTTTTATGTATTTTTTTTAAGCGAATGAAGTTTTAATAAGGTAATATCTTACCCCCCTAGTAAAATGTGGCATACATTGAGATGTACGATAACATGATTTAACATAAAACCATATAAAAATTGACTGAATTTGAACAATTCTGTGGTTTAACGCTCTCTAAAACTTCTAACAGTATAATCAATAACAACTTTGTTCGTATAGAGAAAGCGTTAACATCACACGTTCAATTTCTTAGAAAGAACTATACTCGCAACAGTCAGGTTTTTGATCTTTGTTTTATGTACAGTACAAAAATTGGATAACAGATAAGAAAACTCTTAAAACTCGCTATTGCACTGACACCCCTTGGATATTCCACAAAAAACACATTATTTTGTTTTGACTTATCTGGAATGATTCTTGCGTTAAGGAGAAAAATATTTTTTTCCATTAAAAACGAATCACTTTAGATCTTATTGGACTTGGGTTGTAAACTTTGTTTACCAACTACCTTTTTATTACTTGGAAACTATCAAAGAAAAGTTATAGCTATTATACGATTCTGTTTGTATCGCATTCAATCATTTAGAATTTGGAAAGTGTAACCTTTAGTTTTCACCCATTTATTGTTTCAATTTTACATGTGGGAGATTCTTCGTTCCATTTGGGAAAAAAAACTAAGTGTTTAACATATATAAAGTATTTAACAAGATATTTTGAGTGAAATGAAAAAAGAACAGAATATTTTAATTATTTTTTATGGTTCAATTACTCGATATATATATGCATAAAGAAAAAGAGGAAAAACATGTAAAAAATAACAGAAAAATAGAGAAGAAGAAATGCATTTAGAAGAAAAATTAACTAATATTCAGAGAAAAAAAAAGTTATATCTTCATCAGCTCACACGATTATATACGCAAGAAGGAGNATAAATACAAGAAAACATGAAGAAAGTTAAGAAAATCAATAAGTTTCATTTATTGCGCTTAAGCTGCAAGTAAACAGAACTCATTAGATAAGTTCAAAATGAAGATAAAACAAAGAAAAATTATAGACATATGAAAAAAGGGGCGGAATAATAAGTAAAAAAATAGCAAACAACAGTTTTAAAAAAAAGAAAAAGGGATGAAATTTTATTTGAAAAAACTGGAAAAGAAAGATATAATTTTTTCATCAGCCCACACGATACAGCAAAACAGAGAGAAATTTAGTAAAAACTTCTTTGAATTAACATAAAGGTTCTCGGTATTAATGTATGCCTCTTATCCATGAATTGCCAAGCAATCAACATGGCATGACAATTAGGTATTTAAAGATTTTAACACTACCTGAAATACCTATTCGTTCTGCTTAAACAAATTAATTTTCTGCTTAAACAAATTAATGTTATACTACCCTGTACCATTTTAATTTTATAACCACTACAAAATAATCTTGAAATATTCTGATACATAGGTTAATTACCATTTTAATTTTATAACCACTACAAAATAATCTTGAAATATTCTGATACATAGGTTAATTATGTTTCTAGTATCGGTTTCCTAATGTTTGGAAACTTATTTTTGAACAATGCAACATCTGGGGATTTAAATTTACTCCTTCATTTGAGTCTTATCTCCATTCTCTTAATAAACTTGTTCACTCCTGTTAACTCTACATAGTTTCCCGTTTAATTCTAGTTATAACTTGGTTGTAAATTTCATTGCTTTGTGTTTCCCTTCCAAATAAGTTTCCTCCATAGTTTCTTCCATATGACATTTTTTGCATTTTATCAAGTTAATATTTATTCGAATGTAGAGTAGAGTTACATTTTGGAGTGATATGTTACTTCACTGTGTATATTGAATTAAGAACATAAATTATTTAAGTCGAGTGATAGCAAGAGGTATATTTTCTTTTTCAAATTACATAAGCTACAGCATTTATTGTGATTGCAATTAGTGATATGTTGTAAATAATGCATACAAATTAGTTTATGGTTTACAACGTATAGTTTACAACAATGTAATGCATGTCTAAGGGTTTCTCAAAATTGTGATAAATTTTCAAAGTTAATCCGAGACTAATGTGGGAAAAGTATTTGTTCAAAACAGCATTTTTTATTGTGTTGTGTCATTTTGCCCTGTAATAAGTACATAAGTATGATACATACAATAAGTGCATACAAGTTCGACTACATTTATTAAGGAGCTATTTTGACACGTTTTTGCACAATTTTTAAAAATATTTTTCACAGTGTATTTTTGACAGTAGTTTTGAAAATTACAGTAGTAGTGTAAAAGTAGGCAATAATTTTGTAGAAAAGTAAAGTAAATAGAGCAAAATAGACATTAGTTTCCGAGGTATTTTTGCGATGCAAGATGCGATGCGTTTTTAAGTATAAGTTGCACTATTTTTTAATTGTGGACGCTATTGAGATAACACTACATTTAAGCAAATTGCTTGAAATATTTTTGCTTCACCATATTGATATTCACACTCATTCAGTATTTACTATGCTTGTTGTTCCAGCACTATTTTAATTGGATACATTACTCTTTCTATACGAGCGTATTTTAGTTTTGCTTAAATGAGTGATAAGATACTCAAATTTAATTCACACATTAATTTCAAAAATGCCTACGTTTATCTATGAACTTTTTTATAGATTATCCATGAACTATCTATGACTTTTTGATCTATGAAATTTTTTATCGATAATTTTTTATAAATTTAAAGTCATTGTTCTTTTTTAATTTAACTATAGGTGAAATAAACCAATACTAATACTAACAAAAGCATAGTAAAAAAAATACAAAAAAATATTTATGAATTTAGAGATAGAAGCCTTGAATATTAAAGTATGTATTTTAAATGATTCATCATATTTCTAACCATTCTATAATTCAACTTTTATTAAACTTTAGTCGAAAAACAAATCTGAAACTAGAAACCCATAATATATTAATAATTTTTAGTAATACGCACTATT
Organism: Parasteatoda tepidariorum; assembly: GCF_043381705.1. NCBI lineage: Eukaryota > Metazoa > Arthropoda > Arachnida > Araneae > Theridiidae > Parasteatoda > Parasteatoda tepidariorum. The sequence continues at coordinate 52,600,015 of NC_092211.1, forward strand.
TTTCTTTTAAGTATCGATATTATTATAATATCCAGGAGAAATTTGTCTGTATTGTAACTAAATTTATTTTATTGAATTTTATTGAAATAAAATTTTATCTGCGGAACAAAAATTTTTTTGAAGTATAAGTTATGGGGAAACTGTATCCAGGGGATGATTATTATGTTAATATACAATAGCATGTTTAACAAAAGTATTAAATTTACCATCCAAAAAATGTATTTTTTATAATATGAAAATCGTAAAAAATTAGTTTAAGATCATTTAAGTAGCTTTTGAAATACCAAACAATATCATTAAATTATTAATTTCAAAACTTCTTTTTTATCTAAAGGAAAATGTTGCTCTCATAAATTGCACAAATTCGGATGAAGGCCTGAACATTATTAGTCACAGCTTTTTATAATTTATTGAAAAAAGTCTGGTTAAAATATATTAATAACTACTTTTGAAATGTTATTTAAACATAAGTTAACTATTCATAATCAAAGCCACATTAGTTTATTCTATTATATCAATGTTTCAGTTAAAAATGTTCCTACAAAATCTGTCACTAACTCGACAACCATAGTATCATCTAGTTGAATGCTGCAAAATTGCTACAAGTTTAAAATTTCTGATAAATTACGTGCTATAGCTCTAAAGAATGTTAGTTATAATTAATTGATGCAAATTGAGGAACAACTGATCTTCATTGAAACAAAAAATGAAATACAAAAGCATTGAAACAAAAAATGGAATTTGATATTAAAAAACTTCAGTTGACTCAAATCTAAAAATAGAAAAAGTCGATATTTCAAGCACTCAAAAACAGACGTCTATTTTCAAGACGACTTTTCTAGTGCTCAAAACATGGCAAAGTCTGTCATATTCATATTTTTAAAGGTAAGAAGGAAAAATTTTTTTATATCTTTACGCCTTTATTCATCTTTACTCCTTTATTCACTCTTTATTCATTCAATTTAAAATATGCCATTCATTAAAAAATTTCATTTATTTAATAAACAAAATTCAATCAGTTTTTAAACAAAAAAATGTTATAACTTTTCATTATTTAAAAACAAGCTCACAAAATAGTTTTTTTACAAAAATATTGGATCTTTTGATTTATTTTGTCAGTTTTATGTTGGTTACAAAAATTAATGAAAGTATTTCCGAATATTAGGAAGTAAAAAAAAGTACATTAACAATTTAATCAATAGATAAATACAATAAAAGCAATAAAAATGAAATTAGAAGTTTTTGTCAAAATAAAGCGAGTAAAAATTTATTACGAAATTGATCTCACGCTTTCACAAATGAAAAATTTCATTTCGAATCAGACAGACATCAGTTGAAAATAAATTTAAACTAATGTGCATCACTTATTACTCATTTCAAGTTTCAGACAAGTCCCATTTTCAAAATCTCTATGTTCTTTTCTAGAAAATATTTTCTTTTTTTATGATACAAATATTAGCAGGGAAGAAATTTATAGTCAGAAAATTAAGATTGATTATTCTTTCTGTAGCATTTTACCCTTATAATGATCAGTTACTGTCTCCATAATTGGAAGAACGTGCCAGAAAAACTACAAAAATGTAGAATAATTTAATTCTTTCTGGGGCAGTACAAACTAGAATATATTATCTTGAAGTAGGACCAATATTTTACAAGTATATGCAATTTGTTATAACCATCACTAATACTTTTTCGAAATAAATATAATTGGCAAAAAAAGAAACATTTACGTCTGTAAAATGTTGTTGTATTATTTGATTATTACAAATAATTTGCAAGTATATGCAATTAGTTATAACCATCACTAATACTTTTTTCAAAATAAACATAATTGGCAAAAAAAGAAACATTTACGTGTGTAAAATGTTGTTGTATTTTTTTATTATTGCAAATGTATGTAATTAGTTATAACCATCACAGAAACTTTTTTCAAAACAAATGTAATTGGCAAAAAAGGAAACAACGTCTGTAAAATGTTGTTGTATAATTTAATTATTGCAAATATTTTGCAAATATATGAAATTAGTTATAATGATCACAAGTACTTTTTTAAAAGAAATATAATTGTAAAAATGAAATATTTACGTCTGAAAAATTTTGTTTTATTATTTGATTTTAATATTGAATGTGTTCAAAAATTAATATGTTTACATCTATTGTAGAATAAAAAAATATGGTTAAAACTACGGGAATACTGTAAAATTTGCAATGCTTTTGACTACATGGAAACACCGAAAATTCTGAAAATTTCACCGAGGTGATACTTGTAATGATATTTGTAAATTTTATAACAAAACATGTTTTCATAATGTGTGTCAAAATTTAGTAAATGCTTTAAAATTTTGTAGTTTAATAATGAAACCTTAGTCTATGTTATAAGTACTATTTATTCATTTAAATTTACTTTTCATATTTTTCATTTTTTACTATAGATATAGTAATAAGAATTAAAATTTTGAGAACCTGTAAACTGTTAACATATGAACGGAAATATTATCAAATTAATGGTAATAATATCATGCCTTTTAGTTTTTAAAGCCAGAATTATTATATTTATTCCATTTTTACCGAAAATTTCACGATCATACAGTACGGTTATTAAAGCCTTAAACCTTACGTAATTAGGTTATAGTAATTAGAGCCCTATACCTTAGAGTATGCACGGTAAAAATATTTCCCAAGATAAGGAAATAAAATATATATATATATATAAACAGTTTAATCAATAAATAAATGTACCAATAAGGCAATAGTTGTAACAATGAACTTTTTCTTGGCATAGAAGTTATTAACATTAATTTATTGTTACTATTTGAATAAGATAGAAATGTAAAGACAAAAAATTATATAAAAATGCATTCGGACAGGATTTTTAAATACCCGAGACTTTAAAGCCCAGCTCACCTTTTCAGAATTTTTAGAATTATTAGCATTTTTTATCGAAGTCCATGTTATAGCTAAGCTGAATATTTTTTTAATGTGGTTACGGAAAAAGATTCACAACTTACAAAAAATTCAAATGTTTCATAACTATTTATCATTTGTTCTGTTACAATCGATTAAAAATAGAATAAAACCAATTTTGAGTGGCTTTCAGAATGCTATGCAATAGTTTTTACCTTAAAGTTGCTAGCAAGTTTGCACACGTATTGAAAAATAATTTAATTGAAAGATGCAAAAACTTGTCTTAATGCAGATTTATGCAGATTCAGTCTTATGCCTCTATCTTAATGCAGATTAAGTACTCAAGTCTCTTAGGAAATCATTTTGAATTTCATTTTCATTTTTCTGGATAACCATAGCAATTTCATTAAAAATTTTATGCATCTTAAATTTCTACTTAATTTTTTGTTCATATAAAGTTTCCTTAAACGTTTATCTCCAAATATATTATTTAGTAATATTAGAATTATACTTCACACATTTCTCTGTATTATTCTAATTACATATATTAATTGGACACAGTTTTACATTAAGCTTATAACAAGGGAAAAGAAAACTTTTTTACTAATAATCGTGGGACCGTTAATTAGTTATATATCATTTTAAATTAGTATATCATGGCAATTTTAAATTATAATAATGTTACAAGATTGCATTATAACAAAACAACGCCTCTTTTAGTCTTATTAACTTTAGTCGGAATGATAAATGAAATATTAAACAGAGTAATAGTAAAGAATCTCACAAAGAGAATAAATAAATAGGTAGTAATAAAAACATCTATTTTATATTTTAAACACTTCGTTTAATTTTAGTAATTTTATTCGGAATGATAAATAAAATCATAGTGAAAGGAAGGAATCTTACAAAGATAGAATGATAAATAAAAGGCAGTATATTGCTTTTATTTCTTCTGCTAATTAAATGCAGATGACAACCAAAAATTCTAGATTTTTGTTAATGTGATGATTTTAATTAATGCCAAGTAATGTTTTTAGGCTTGACTCTCCCTTGAGAGTCCTGCATTAATCTGTCACGTACAGGACTTAATTTTTTCGAGTAGTTAATTTTCAAAAATTACTATAAATATATATATATATTTATATTCAAATTCTATTAATTCAAACCACAGAATATGCAGACCCTAACAAGAACAAATCTCCAATTAAAAAGTTTCATCAAAATTCGAAAAACCAACTGCTCCTTAATCAGAACAGATAAGATCATACAGTGGTTAAGACATTAAACTGTGAGTTTGGACTTTATCCCCAAAGACAGGATGAAGCTAAAAAGCCGTATATAGATGGTTTACAGATTTAATGGGTGATTGGTGCTCTTCCACGGTAATGCCGTTCGTTGATTTAAAAAGTACAAAACCCTAACCTACAATACTCACTTGGTTAACTACTGGTCGTTGTGGGAATATTTGTTTTACTTTGAATAATAAATACCTATAATATATAAAGTGATCCGTTCAAACCACAAAAGGAGTGTAAGCTAATGGGAATAAATGACCAATGAAAAACTACTTCGAAATTAGGAATGCGAACTTTTATCATATTGTGGTTACAGCAGTTATCTGTCCTTTTATTGAGCCGGGTTGTTGATTTACAGTCAAGCTGCCTTTAATGACTTACTCTTTTTTGGAGAATTTTTTCTTGCCTGTAGTTCATATCAATCATCACGCAAATTTTTATTTCTTCTAAATTTTTTTACCTGAACTACAAAAAGGGAAGAATCAAGTTTTTTTTTTATATTTAAGAAAATGCCAAACATAATTGCAGGTCAATTGTAACGTAGATCAATTCTAACGCGCATTTTTATTTCTTTTAAATTTATTTACCTGAACTGCAAAAAGGGAAGAATCAAGATTTTTTATTTTATTTAATGAAATGCCGAACATGATGGCAAGTCAAANGAGCTTCAACAAAAAGTGGCCTTTTTTTTTATATTTAAGAAAATGCCAAACATGATTGCAGGTCAATTGTAACGTAGATCAATTCTAACGCGCATTTTTATTTCTTTTAAGTTTATTTACCTGAACTGCAAAAAGGGAAGAATCAAGATTTTTTATTTTATTTAATGAAATGCCGAACATGATGGCAAGTCAAATGTAACGCAGTTCAATTATAACACAAATTTTTATTTCTTTTAAATTTTTTACCAGGTCTACAAAAAAGGAAGAATTAAGTTTTTTTTTTGTTCAAAAAAATTCTAAACAGGACGGCAGGTCGTTAAAGCCACTCGATTGTAAAATCACGTTAGTTCAAGCAACCCAAAAGGACGAAATTTAATGGGAATAAAACGCCTCTTAGAGCTTTGTCGAAATAAAAGAAAACTCAAGAGAATGAAAAATAAAAAGGAACTTAAACGAGAACTTGTACTTATGGTCTGGCAGAATCTCTCTTATTCGCTCTTTTATAATCTTGGGAAAAGTAAATAACCGAATAAATAAGCCGCTAACAAGCACATCAATTTGTTAGATTTGAGAAGATAAATAAAATAAAAATTCTGAGAATTGAAAAGATTTTAAACAATAAAAGTCATATGTTCAACAAGAACTTTCGGGTAGCATTCATTGACCTTTGCTTTTTGAAATTATTGGATTAAAAATGTATGCAACGCCAACTGCAAAATATATAAATGAATATAAAAACTTGACCACCCCTAATTACTTTTAAATTTAATTTTGCATTTGAGAAATCCTTTGATTTATTTACCTCCTATCTTCATTTGTTTATTTTATTTTATTGTTACAATTTTACTTAAAATATTTCGAAAACATCAGTACTTATTGTCCAGAAAAGTAACTATTTTAAAGGAGGTATATTAAAATGGTATAAATACATCGAAAGTTTATACGTTAAAATATCCGTTTTGTCCATTAAATATCAAGAATTACCTGTTGTGAAATTGTAATACTGTGAATATATATTTATTTATTAATTTTAAAAAAATGGCTGGAAAAAATCATAAATATTTATCGTGTTTTATACATGTATTTGTAAAAGTTGGACATGAAATTTTAAAGCTCATATTTTGCATAATACAGAAAATTTATTTACTCAAAATTATGATGCTCTTCTTAGCAACACAGAGATTCAATTACGCTTTGATATTATTATTCAATAATGCTTTGACTAACATACTTTAAAAAAAGTTTTAAAGAAAATAGATTGTTAGAAAATGTAAATAAGCAATTTGCATTTCCAATAATGTTTTTAAATTACTATGCAATAGATAATAACTTACGAATAAAATAAATTTATTTCAGAGAGCTTCAACAAAAAGTAACCTCGCTTCCTAATATTTGTATACGTCTTTCTTGATTTTTAATATATAAGCAGTTACATAAATTTCGTTTTCATTTAATTTAATTCATTTTAAAGTTTTTTTAATCAAATTTGAAAAGGCAGAGGGCAATGAAAATAGAACAAACAAAATTCTAAATTATTAAATTCAATGATACCATTTTTCTCAATGAATAAATATGTTTTTAAAGTTCTCATATTATTTTAAATGACTCATGTTGCAGAAAACTCATTATTTAGATATCATTTAATGAAAGTGATTCGAATCATGTTGCTTGGTTAAATTTATTTTTACTATTGATCTAATAAAAGTATTGTTCTTCAATAAAACATCAATAGCTAAAATTTAAATATAAATGTGACGGATTTAATCCAATAATACAGATAGGTCTCAGATAACATCCTTATGAAATAATTTTTTACGTATAACTAAAATTTCTTATTAAAAGAAAATAGTTTTAGAAGTAAACAAAGATGTATAATTTCATTTGTTCATAAAATATTTGTACAAGTGTAATAAAAAATTCCTTATGAATGCATTATAAATATTTTATTAATGGAGCTAGTTTTCTAAAAATGATAGATATTTTTAAGTTTAGCATATTCATATAAATTACGGAATTATTAATATTTTGCTAAGTATTTGTTTAAAACTATTTATTCAATACAATAATTTTTAGCTCAGAATATCATAAACCACTCGCATTTAAAAAGCATATGGTTTGTTTTATTATATTATGGGGTTATATTATAAGATTTCATTTCACATGGATAGTTTTCAAATAATTTCAAAGAGGTTTTTTTTAAAAAAGCTTTGACTTGCATAGTTAGACTGACAAACAGTATTTTTTAATGAGAATTACTGGAGCCTTTCCGCAGTCAGTGTAGCTCTGAACTCCATTGACTACAGAAAGGCTCCAGTGTGCTAACTGACGGTGTGTCCCTTGATGAAGTGCTGTTTTTGCTAACATATCTTTAAAATTTTGCTCTGTTTATTTTTGGTTTCTAACTATTAATTTAAATTATTTACGTTAGACAAATTTGGTTTCAGCTGCTTTTAGCACTTTTCCATTTTGGCTTATTATTTTAAAGTTGCATTCTTGAATTTTTATCTTAAAATTTGTTTAAATCAATTTCATATTTTGATTGGATTTAAGTAGAATATGTAAGTTTGTGGGCGATTTAGAAAATGAGTGTTTTTCTTGAGAATTGGATGTCTGTTCACAGAGAGTGGATTTTTGAAATTTTGCTATATTTTTAGATTGTTTTTAATATTATCGTTTTCTTCTTTTAAATTGCTCAAAATAAAACAGGTTATAACGTACATTTTTTTCGAAGAAATGAAACTTTTGATAAGAAAAATCATTAAGGGTTTTAATGACTCTGCTAAAAGATAATTTTCTTTCATAGACTCGTTCATCGTAATTTCTATACTAAATTGACCAAATAATGCAAATCTTTAGTCTCTAAAACTCAATTAAATGGATAAAAATATTGTTTAAGAACTTTTACTGATTTACTGGGAGGCTCCAGATTTAATCTCAGAGTTAACAAACCCAAATGGTTGTTTTTAAAAAACTTTTGTTTATTCAAACAATTACGAAATATTTCTAATTGTATTCATACAAAATTAACTTTACTGATTCAGTTTTTGATTTAATTGGGATTAAATTCGAAGCGAAATATTTTATTCGTTGCTTTTGCATTTTTATAGGCTTTTTTTGTAATGCATTTATATAATTTTTGATGATTATAAAAAAAGTCTTTAGTAATTTTTGCAAGAAATCAATTCTTAATATTGTTTTAGAATTTTATTCAGTTATGAATAATTTTGTACAGTTTATCTCCGCATATTTTAATGTATATATCATTTACTAAACACAATTCTATATATATATATTGAAATAATACTTATTAAAAATGAAGTATTTACCACTTAAAAACTGGAAATAACAGTACATTGTCATAAATTTATATCAATCATTTATATATTTCATGATAAGGTGCTATTATGAAATTATTTTATGATATAAATTAACACGTTTTTTAACCTTGATTTTGAACAATAATCAAAATTTTGAATANAATATTAATTTGTATAAAACGCTTTAAAAAAAGTTTTTAACACTTTGTTTTACGCGTATTATGAATTTCTAAACACGCATTTCAATAAATATTTTAAGTAAGATTTGTACTTTGTAGTCAATTCATTTAATATCTTTCTTAAGCAAAACATATATATCTTCAAATTTATAAATTGATTTAAACCAAACTGAGTATGAAGTTTTGATAGAAATCTGACTTTCTATGCCTTACAAGTAAATGAAATTCAAAAATACTATATCGCGATACATCGCTATATCGCGATGCAAAACTGACGATGCATCACGATATATAATTTCTAATATCACCCAGTCCTAGATATGAGTAATTTTGTACAGTTTATCTCCGCATATTTTAATGTGTATATCATTTACTAAACACAATTCTATATATATATTTTGAAATATTACTTATTAAAAATGAAGTATTTACCACTTAAAAACTGGAAATAACAGTACATTGTAATAAATTTATATCAATCATTTATATGTTTCATGATAAGGTGCTATTATGAAATTATTTTATGATATAAATTAACACGTTTTTTAACTTTGATTTTGAACAATAATCAAAATTTTGAATATAATGAAGATTGATTAATCTGATTTACTGGCATTTAGCTTTCAATGGGAGTAATTATTGAATTTACTCAAAAAGCTAGAACACTCATTTACTGTAAACTGATAACACCCATAATCGTCTGATCTAAAGACAATTTTGAATATTACACATCATGTCATGTGAAGTTTTTTTTTGTCGAATGGGAATGCATGAAATCTTCATCAAAAGAGTTGTAGGTTATGTTAAAAATTTGAAATAATATGTTTTCTTATTTAGTTACGGTTCTTTTTATTTCGATAAACATCATACGATGTTTGAATAGTATTAAATTTTATTTTTCAGGGCACATCATTTTGATTTCTTTTTAAAATAATTAAATTAAATGAATTATTTTAAGGACTAAATTCAATTAATTGCTATATATCGTATTATTTTCTTACTAGGATTATCACATTATGAAAGTTGTTAAAAATCCAATAATTTAGACAAATTTTAATGGAAGAATATATAACTTTTAAAGAACTGCTCCGGCTTTAGTTTATTATCATACATTTTTTGATAATGACCTCCCCCCGCGCTATGGACTAAATTAATTATTTCTGAAAAAACTGGGCAAAATTACATTTTAGGACTCTTTTGTCATCTTATAACTATAGCCTCACATTTGGCAATTATTGAACTGCATGCACATAAGATTAATTTCTCATTAACTTATTAAGAATCAATTGTTTATATCTAATGATTTTGACGCATTATAAAGGTAGTATATAAAACATATGAAGGACAACTCTAGTTTAATTAACTATTGTCATTTTAATGATAATAAACGCTGTTTTGACAACTTTTTACCTGTCATGAATATGAACACATTTACAGTTTTAGGCTCTCATATCCTGTGCGGTGAGCCCCACATCGACAATGTCAACATTCATCTATGAAAAGGTGCCCCATAGAATAGAGTTAATATGTCTTATATAATAATGAATTGTAATTGTACTTTTTAAATGGTAGACACACTTCAGTACTCCTCCATCAGAATTTTATCTGCGATAGAATTAGTTACCATTAGCTGATTTGGGAGATGACAGGAGAGTTGTATTAAGATCACCGGACTTAGTATGCCTGCTGTGTGATGCTATATTAAGATGACGAATGTGTGCGTTGTTGATATTAGCAGCCAAGTGTGCAAAGATTCTCTATGTCACAAATTGCAAGTCAACTGCTCAATGTGAGCCATCCTTTCGAAGTAGGCGTTTCTGTCATGGTAGGCACGCCCGATAGTCACCAATGTGGGAAGAGTCACATCTACAATGTCAACCTTCATCTATGAATAGGAACCTCAACATAGAATAGAGTTAATATGTCTTATATACTAGTGAATTGTAGTTGTATTTTTGTAGTGCTAGACACTCTACAATCCTTTGAAAACTATAAGTCCGGTTAATCATTATAAAATTTTTGTATGACGTTTTAAAATCATTAAATCTCATTATTTACAACATGTCATATCAATTTATCTCTCAAATTATCAATTTATGGCAAATAAAATATAATAATTTTGACACATTTTAATGAAAGTATATGAAACTTATAGAAAATAATTCCAGTTTTGATTAATTATCATCTGGATGTAGATAATAAACAATCTAGGAACAATTACTTATCTGTAATAAAACCGGACACAATTACAGTTTCAAACTCTTTTATCAAATTTCATGCGTCACAGTTCCTCATTAAAGTCACTTTAGAATAAATTTCTATGCATTATTCACTAAAGCCTTACTCTCACTATAATGTTAAGCATCAATTGACCTTAAATTAAGTAGCAAGTAAAAGCAATAGATGCAATTTCAGAGCTAATCTTAACCCAATATTTTTTTAGTTATTAATACCGATATCCGAATGAGTTAGCATAATAGTTTAGAAAATGTTTATTAAATTTTAGGAAACGAAAAAAAAAAAGATGAAAAACAATTCAAAAAACAATTTTTAGCAATATTTTAAAAAAAAATATATTAATTGATAGCTCAGAAAAAAATAAAAGTTACGAGTAAGAAATAAATATTGCATTATGTTTTACTGAATGGAAAACTGTATTATGTTTTTCTTTAATTATACTAATTTAGTACTTCTTACTGCTTGGTACAGCGAGGTCGATTGTAATTTGAATTACAAAATAGATCATCTGAGTTTCCCGAAAACTTCGTTTTAGTTTCACAAAATCTTCGTTGTAGACTTCTTCGAACAGTTGCATTTTCTAAGACTTTTGCCCCCAGATAAAGAAATATTATTTTGCTTTTTCACTTTCACATATTTCTTCTGTTTCTCCTTTTTTGGTGCTTAATTATGTTTGCTGCACTATTAGAAATTTCTGGAAAAAATGGTTAAATAACAATTAATTCAATTTTCACTTTACCATTTTCAAACAAAACAGTCAAATAACAATAAATAACACGGTATTAAAACTGTTAACCGTGATAAAAACCGTTTATTAACTGCTTTCACCTAATATGGTTAAACAACCAGAATTTTATCTCGCCAACTAGGTTCATCTAATGAAGCCACTTAATTCCTTGCCGACGGGTGCGCGTTTCAGCAGAAACGGTCAATTTGTCGATCTCTTGTTTGCCCGAATGGGTGTTTGAATCTCAGTGTTAACACCACAATATTTCCTCCATTCTTTTTAACACATGAAGAGTTTCCAGAGTCATGCACTCACCAACTTATGACCCTTGGCTATTAGAATAAGACACTCTCATTTTCGCATAGATGACAGCACCATAAAACTGATAAAATATCTGCAATGTCCAGCTAATTTTGAAACCATGATAGTTGTAAATGGTTAAAAAAAAACAGTATAGTTTTGAAATTATATTTTTATAAACATACTAGTTTTAAGTGGTTTCAAAACCGTGAAGTTAGGAAAAATTTTCTTTACCCTAAAGTCTAGGGAAAGAAAATTTTTTGATCATCGACCCCTACGTAACTTTTCGAAATCTCCATCGACCCCCATAAAAGTAATTTTCTGTTAATTAAAATTGAACTCTATTAGATACTGTGTTTGTACATTTATTTTATGATTTTGAACATTTATTAAAGTAATAGAACATTATGTAACAATAGTTTTATGAAAAATTTATTAATGTTGAAATATAAATACCTTAATATTTATGAAATAATAAGTAATTATAAGTAAGTAAAAATAATAAGTAAAGTAACTACGGATTTATTGCTTCTTAATCAATGACATGGGTGTGCCTGGTGTTTTTTTTCCTGCAAGGTTCGTTATATTGGGTTCAAAATTGGTCAATTTTAATCTTAAATCCCCTCGAAACT
>NC_092211.1:52612541-52731302 GCF_043381705.1 Parasteatoda tepidariorum
CAGAAACCTCTGTAAATCATTGGCTTGATTGTGGAACTGGCAAACGTCATATTTGATTCATTTAAAAAACGCAGTACCCTCGGATAACTTGACATTCCAGATAACTTGACCCTTGTCATTTAAATTATTTCATAAAAAAAATACTAGGGTACTATTGGTAACATAGTATTTCTTTTATTACTGTATAATGTAATCCTAGTAACTACTAATTCATTGTGCAATTTATATAAATGTTTGTAATAAATAGGAGAAAATTATATTTTTATTTATTTAAAAGCGACGGGTTAGTTTCAACGGAGGACGGGTGCATTGTTGGACAAGGCGTCCTCGGGGACGGGTAAAATTTCTGAGTTTTTTCGAGCCCTGATTTACGTGACTGAAACCGGCTTCAACCATATAGGAACTTGTAAATGTCATAAATGGCTGAGCTATTTCGTCAAGTCTTACATATTTTTGCATTATATTTATATTTGTCCAAAATTTGCTTATTGTTAAATTTTTAAAAAGCGTCTTTGCTTCAAATCCCCATAATAATTCAGCAAGCAATCAGAAATGTCAATGTTTTCCAAATCAACAAAACGCAGTTTAAAATCGTCGCTCAATTTCTGAAGATTATCCGTATATATTTCCAAGTCTTCTTTTATTTCTAATTGTCACATATCTGAAAAATCCTTCTACCAATCGACCCTTCCTGTTCGGATCGACCCCCATTCGACCCCCTGGCTCAGATCGACCCCCGCTTATGTTAAATAGACCCCTGGGGGTCTATATAGACCACTTTGGCGACCTCTGCCCTAGACTTTATGGTTAATTGGACGGACAGACTGCAGCCGTTTATTTTATCATTATTTTAGAATGAAAATTCTAACAGTGTGCACGGAGAAAAGAATACTGGTAAATTTACGGTACTGTGCGGTAAAGACATTTATGAAAAAAAAAACATAATAATTCTGGAATAAAACCAAAATATACGGTATTTAAACCATTCATCTGGTAATTTTTCATTCATCTGGTTCAGATTTTTTTAAAATTATTGTTATTACTATCACAAATTTCGTACCAAACACAAAACTAAAAAATTAACGTAATCCCGGAGGTCACGCGGATGTCATTTTATGACTCCATACCTTCTATATGTTCTGATTCCTAAAAAATTAGACTACTGTTCATTCCACTTTTATTAGTTTCAGTTTTCCCTCCTTATAACATTTTGTGAAAAATTTTAAGGAATTTCCGGCATTTTCCTAACCCCAATAGATGTTTTATCAGTTACTTAGGTCATGGAATGACCCCACGCGTCTTTTAGTTTGTTCTAGAAATCAGTTAATTTTCGAGGCTGCCGAGTTAAGTGCGTTATTTTTTGTTCCCAATTTAAGTGATTTCTACTTGTTTAAAATGTTCATGAAAGCTTTGCTGAAATAAATACAAGATTTTCTCTCCCATCAAATAAGAACCTACTAACTGCGTGTAAAAACTGACGGCGTTACCCGAGTACGAAAACCAAAGAACTTGCTATGTCAATTAATGTTCAACGAGAGCAAATGCGCATTTAATGCGCGTTTGAACCATGAACTGCAAGTTCAAATGTTAAAGAGATTTTGTCTGGAAACACATAAAGAGAAGCTTAAAGAAATTTTATCTCGAAAACAATGAAAACCACTGGAACTAACTATTTGTGCCAATCTTTTTCCCAAGGAACGTACATTTTCTAACTAAGAGAACGCAAATTTCTCCGCGAAAAGAAAACATAAATAAATATTAGTGTATGCATTCATGTGTGCATTAAAACAATTGTACCGAGTATTATATACTTATTTATATTCTAATTATTAGAGAAATAAATATTACCATGTTTTGCTAAAATTTATTCAAAAAAGAATGGTAAAAAGGATCAAATCGTTGCACAATAAATATCCAACGCCTAAGATTCAAAAGAGATATAATTTTAATAAAAATTATAAATTGTTTAGCAGCACATTAAAGAACTTAATTTAATTCATTCAATCGTATTTTAATATTCATTCAGAAGGCGTTCTCGTTGTCCACTCGGATTTGCCGAATAAATAATTTTTAAGCTATGCTCTTTAGTAAAATGAGAAAACTACCAAATGTACCCGATTTTGACACATATTATTAAAGCATATTTTTCTAAAATCATTACCAATTTGGTAAACATTACCGTGTTTTTTGATGTTTCCATAGAACTAGAAACAATGTAAATTCCATCACATCCTGGTAGTTTTGACAATACTTTTTTTTCTCAGTGTAAAGATAAACTGGTTTCTTGAGTACAACGAAATTAGTTTTCCAAACTTAGTACCAGGGACATAAAACTAGCCATCTTTAACATCTGTAATAATAACTATTATTGATTTTAATTTATCTATATTATTTATTTTTATGTGACCAGTTTGCCTAAAAGAAGATTCGGAAAGTTCGTCAGAATTCTCATCCTCTTTGCCTACTTCTCAAGTCCTTAGCTGCCTCTCAAACAGAGCATATAATTGGGCCTTGATTTTCAATTTTAACTTCAGTATTTACTTCCATAGTTAAGGATATATATTATTATTATGCTGTGATTTTAAATCAAATGTTGTTTCAAGATTAGTTCCTTCTGTTTCAGCATTACTCTGTATTCTTTATTAAAATATATAATGTTTTCTAAGTCCATTCAAGTGACCATATTACTAATCAAATTACTTAGCTAAAATATAATTATCAGGTCCTAGCTTCATAAGACGTAAAAAAAAGTCTCGCAAGGTGAATATTTGACTAAAATATAATTATCAGGTTCATAAGACGACAAAACATGGTTTAATGAGGCGAACATTTGATTAAAGNCCATTCAAGTGACCATATTACTAATCAAATTACTTAGCTAAAATATATAATTATCAGGTCCTTCTGTTTCAGCATTATTTTGTATTCTTTATTAAAATATGTAATGTTTTCCAAGTCCATTCAAGTGACCATATTACTAATCAAATTACTTAGCTAAAATATATAATTATCAGGTCCTTCTGTTTCAGCATTATTTTGTATTCTTTATTAAAATATGTAATGTTTTCCAAGTCCATTCAAGTGACCATATTACTAATCAAATTACTTAGCTAAAATATAATTATCAGGTCCTAGCTTCATAAGACGTAAAAGAAAGTTTCGCAAGGTGAATATTTGACTAAAATATAATTATCAGGTTCGTCCTAGCTTCATAAGACGACAAAACACGGTTTAATGAGGCGAACATTTGATTAAAGCATGATTATCAAGTCCTAGCTTCATAAGACAACGAAAAATAAAGTAAGTGTTTGTTTATTGTGATAAACTTTGTTTTTTATCTTTTGAGCAAATTTCAATCCTTCCAACCACTTTCCTGTCTTATTTGCTTTCATCCATGCTACCAACATAACGCTAGGCAGAACCTTGCGATTCATTGTGCCTCGGTTTACTGCGAGGTATTTTTATATCTCACAGCATTTCACATTAACTGTTTATGATTTGGTTGCAAAAATTCCTCTCTTTGTCAGAATAGAGAGTTTTTGGAGCTTCAACAGCTGTGAAAATATCCAGAAAGGGATCTTCCACTTCATCATATCTTTTACTGCGTAAACTTTGGAGTAAAACGAATTTTTTGAAATGATCTTGATACACAAAAATAAATTTCATATCACAAACAAGATTGGGCTGCATATATACAATGTCTAATTAAAGTAAAAAAGTCATTTCGTTTTGCACAAATTGTTTGATTGTCATCACCTTTTTCACAGTTATCTTTTTATGACTTGATTTACATAATCTCAAATACGTGAATATAGATTCTACTGCTGCATTCGTGCACTTGCGAATCAGTTCCTTAATCATGGTTGTTCTTCATGGTTGGCTAACTGCGATATGAGAGTCGCATATTGGGTTGAAGACTTCACAAATTATAACATAAGGCAGGGTTTTTGCTTTCTCCAGATAGTGGTGATATAAGGTAGTACTTTCTTCTATTATTTAGAATATCGAAGCAATTCAACTGTTTGTAATGATCTGTTTGTTACTTTTCACCTTTTTGCTTCTTTCACTTCATTTATTAAAGAAGCGCCTTTCTAATAACTAAAATTAAAATTGTAATCGTGCTTACGTTTTGCTGATTCAGACAAAATGTCGTAAACGTTTTTATACATAACATTACTCATTTTTGAAGCAAAATTTAAAAAAAACACGCAAAACATGTTTAAACGCAAATAATCTGGTTTTAGTTTAAAAAGTAGTGCCTCATACTTGTTCAAATCCCTTCGAAGCTTGACTCCAAATGGTTCAAATAAGAAGAGTCAAGAACAGAAAAAAGTAACAATGAAATTTGCGTGCACAGGTCTATTGTAAGTCGATTTGAATCGAGTTCTTATCGAAGGACATAAGTAACTCATAGGTTTTACCGAAAAGGTTTGGTAAAATTCTGAAATAGAATCATATTAAAGCACAATTCGAACTTTTACCAAGCAACTTGAGTAAATCCTAAGTTTTGCCTGTAAAGTTTAGGATTTACAAGACTTCAGACTTTTAAGTAACATCAATATACACTCAGAATAAAAAAAAATTTCATACTGACTTTGTTTCAATGTTGTTTCAAGTAAAATTCTATGAAACTCTCTATTTTGATTCGTGTAATTTGATAGCACTGACTTACAAGGATTAAGAAAAATTTAAAAATTACACATATTGGAATGTTACAAAACTGAACCTTTTTATGAATGGATCTTGCAATGTTATAACTTATGTTATAATGTCCTTTTACCTTTCATTAATGCAATTGGGTATTCGCGCTTCAAGAAGATTATCACAAATATTCACACATGTGGCCTATAACGCTAGAGCCAGCTGATCTTTTATAAGCAAAATGGCATAAAGTTGAGTTTCTCTACATAAGTTAGAATGTTAATTAGAGTGAAGTTAATTAAATATAACGCCGTATCGCACATCGAATTCACTGAAATATAATTCTTTCTTGTCTACGTCTTTCACTTAACTTGGATTTTTTATTTGTCTCTATATTTTATTGTAAACACGATATATTTTTGTTTTGTGTACCTGGCAACTTCGATGCATTATTAGTATGTTTATGTTCTGCATGGCTCAGTGCTTGTCTATGTGTTAGGTAAGAAATATATAGTGAAAGAATTGAAATATTTGTGAACGAATCATCGTGGAAGAATATAGTATGTGTCACTTACAAGAATTTATACTTGATAGGTTTGACCTACTCAAAATGAAATGGAAAGAATAGTTGCTATCTTAAGCAAACATCACGTTTTAACAAACTATCAGAATCGAGATACCTACACTCCATCATTTTCAGGTATCCCATTAAAAATTACAATTTGTTATTTTTACTGACGCATAAATATATACAATAAAAGTATGCATGATTAAATGAGATTTCCAAATAAAACATGCATAAATATCCTTAAAACTGAACTGCTGTTTAGAATGTCTTAGATAGTGTTTAGACAACTAAATAAGTGTTTAACAGATCAAAGTAAGTGTGTAGACAAGAATACTCGATGAAAACTGCGTGGAGAAATATGGAAATGTAACTCATTTAGGTTTTTAATGGCAGTCATTCAACATTATACGTTCAGAAATAGGAATAAACGACATTTGCAAATTTTCAGAATATATTACTTTATTACCATCTATTAGAAAGAATTCAGATATATGATTATAAGGAACGAAAATTTCAGAGTCCAAATTTATTATTCTCGGAGAATGTAATGGATACTTTTCTAACAGAAGGCTTTGGAACTGTTCCAAAAGTAGAAATAAATGTCATTGATAGCTGTAAAATCCTTTCTATTATTTATTAATTTGTTCCATAAAACAAAATATGTTTTTTTTTGGTTTAGTATTCTAGTAACATATTACTGTTCTCTATTTCGAGATATATAAAATAAAAACGCTAACTTAATCATAAATATAATGGGCATTTCATTAATGTGCAGTGTTTTAGACAAAGAGATTGTACTCTCATGTAAAGACATTTGTTCGCAATACTGGAAAAGTTTATATTTTTGAAATACTTAAGCAAATTTAGAAAAAGATGAGCATTTAAAAAAAATACTAATTGGCAAAACAACTACGATTAAAACAAATTATTGTTTAATCGTAGTTATAATACAGTAATTAATAGTAGTTATAATAGTAGTAATTAACAATTGTGTTATTTTCTACGCCACAGAGCAACCTAGTTGAAAATCTGTTCTATTTATTTTATTATGATAAATGCTATGATCATTTCCTTAATGCACAAGTTTTATGCAAAAAAATCCAGTTTTATGTAACTAAGAAGTATTTAAAGCTGAAAGCAGCTTGAATAATACACAAATGAAATTAAAATAAATGATATACTATAGTTTCATTTCTATAAACAAGAATGTTCCTCAGCACCTAATTGTCGAATAATTGTAGAGAAAAAAAGATACATACAAGTGCAAAGTGGTTTAACCAATAGGGGCAGGGAACAAGTTTGAACAAGGAAATAAAAAAAACGAAAGATAAAAAAAGAAGAAAAAAAAACATGTATGATATGATTTGATGGGATCCAGGATACAGCCGAATGAAAATAGCCTTACAAGTACTTGAAAACTTTGAGAGACTAAAAAGATCATTAATTAAAGCGTTAGAATTTCGCATACAGTAGAAGGACTCCCATTAATCAAGTTCGGTAGGTGAAGAGAAATGCTAAAGGACTTTTATAGAAAAAAAACTCAAACCTGTGATTTGAATTCCAATTTTGCAGAGCTATAGAGGATCGGTTATTGTTCTGAATTTTGACACATCTTTCATGCTCTTTAAACCGATGTTTAAGAGCAAGTTTAAATTATTCAATATACGCAAGAATTTGATAATTACCCCAGCTATTAATATCAGCCGTAGAATCCTTAAAATTAGTGAAATTTAGTTTATTTACAGGGAGAAGAACAACGTTAAACTCAAGTTTATTTCAAAAATTATCGATTTGGGAACTGGTTTTCAGATCGTGAAATGAAACAAATAAATTTGTTAAACTTCAAACTACAGAATTTGGTGGATTACGATATTAATTTTCTATAGCTGAAATCAATAATATAAGAAGGAACAACGTGAAATACAGCTATAACTTATTAGTAAAGCAGGTCTTTATTGAGGAGATAAGTATTTGAACAAACTGAATAACAATTTGAAAAAAATGGGCATTGAGTAGATATCTATTGGAATTTGTTGGATAAGAAACTAGAACGAAGTGAAAAATTCGTGGATTTGTTAAAACTTTATAATTATCAAAGTAATTACTTTCAAATTAAATAATATATTCTCCTTTTGTGTTGCAGTTAAATTTCAAAACCTATTATTATTATTATTTTCAGTTACACATCATTCCTTCGGGTAAAATATTACCTCTTTTTACTTATCCATAATATTCACTTTAATTTTATTTAATTTTCACTTCACTTTACTCCTTTTCTTAAAAAAAAACTATTCTATTCTAATTTTGTAAACTATTTAATCACCCTGTAATCCAAGTTTTCACGTTTTGTCTGAAAAATAATCTTTACATTTAAATAAAAACTTTTCACCTACGTCAAAACTCAGAGATCACATAAGAGAAAGGTACCGTCATTTGGCGTCTTTTAATTAGTGTAAATTTGAAACTGAAAGCAACCTTTTGAACTTTAAAAAAACTTTACTTTAATACATTCTCCCATTCCATCCTAAATGATGACATTATCCCATATTTCTTGAAAAACTGAAAAATCAGGAATGTTGTTCTTGCAATGAAATAGTTAAAAATGTTCATTAAATTAGAATAAGAATAACATTTGCTGAAAGCGAGTTTTCGTATTATGTTGACTATATTACTGGTCTCAATTAACCACTGAAGTGTAATTTATTAAATTGATAGAAATCCTGTAGATTTATACCAAATATTTCGGTAATAATTGTTAAATGTATTGTTTATTTTATACTCTATGTCATAAATTTTGATATAACTTTTTTATAAAGATCAAACAATTCAGAATACATGGTAAATTATTGCTTTTACTCTTGAAATTCAGTTCCTTTTTTACTTCCAACTAATATTTACGGAACTTATTTTACATTATTAGCTGTTAACATTACTTTCTAATTATCTTAATTAATATTAAATATTACAAATTATTATAACTATTATTCAAGCTTGAAATGGCACAAAAAATTTACTTTACATCGTGATTTAGCAATGATAAGAAATATGTTAGTTTAATGCTCACAACTCAGTAAATATTTTTTTTTTTAAATAATTCCTATTTATTAGTCTATCAATTATAACTGAAGCTTCTTTGCTATGTTGGGCGTGGTTTATCGACAATATCAAACTTTATCTAGGAAACGGTAACTCAACATCGAGTCGAGTTAACATGTCTTATATACTAGTGAATAAGAATTGAAATATTGTAGCAGTAGACACGCTACAGTACTCCTACACCAAAATTTTATCTGTGATAGAATTCAATGAACGGATACCCCTTATTAATTGTTTGCTTTTTCATGGGAAGCCGGGAGAGCTGTATTAAGTTCACCTGACATTGAGTGTTGATTGTATGAGCTGTATTAAGATCGTGGTTGTGGGCGTGGTCGCTCCTGCGCTGTTATTAGCAGTCGAGTGTTTTCAGACCGACGTTGTGTGTGATTGGGATTGATTAGCAACAGCGTCATGAGGACAATGTTACAGTCTCAAATATCTAGTCAACTGTTCAATATGAACCATCCATTGAAGTAGGCGTATTCAAATCGAAATAGGCGTGTCTGTCGAAGTTGGCGTGGTCAGACCACAGCCGAAGTTCACCAATGTGGGGCAATGTCTACCTTCCTCTATGAAAAGGTACCCTGGCATAGAATCGAGTTAACATGTTTATATTGTCAATATACGAGGGTTATAAATTAAATAGTGGCAACTTAATCTTGAAACTCACAGAAGGGCGAGCATGCGCAAATAGGGTATGGGTGCGGTGAGGTGGCACTGTTGTCGATGTGTAGAGTGCAAAAAATAGTCGCTCTGCTTAGAAGGGTAGTTGTTGCGTGGCTTTAAAGTGAGGAGTTTCGTTTCCATCGCTCTAAAGCATGTTGTCAAAAGGCTTAATGACGAAAAGAGACGATATGCTTGAACCCATTGTGCTACTGTCCTATTCCTATACGGTAAAGCATTTACGCCACTGGCTTCCACTAATCCTCGATAGCATTCTGTTACATTTTTGCCACGGGCAACTTCGATTTTGAACCACAACCACTGATCACCTTTTGAAAACATGCTTTATAGCGATGGAAACGAAGCTCCTCACTTTAACGCCACACAACAAGTACCCTTCTAAGCAAATCGACTGTTTTTTGCACTCTACACATCGACAACAGCGCCACCTCACCGCTCCCATATCCTATTTGCGCAAGCCCGCCCTTCTCTGAGTTTCAAGGTTAAGTTGCCACTATTTAATTTACAACCCTCGTACATTGTCAATAAACTAGTGGAATTAAATAATAGTAGAAGTATACAAGCTACACTTTAATGATAGTCACAAGACAAAATTTTTCAGTTGTATTATAGAATTTTGTTGAAGAAATCTATAAACAAGAAAATTCTGGAATTTTATTTTCGTGAAATACACTTGGTATATACTTTGACTATTCCTAACCGATACATTTTAGTTCAAAAGATAGTTTAATTTTGAATAATTTGCTAGTCAAAATGATCGAAATCACGTCTAAAGTATTAATCACCGAAGGTTTCTTCGACTTAGTGACAGGAAAAAATTACCAATGAAACAGTATTAGAAATCAAATTGAAAATTTTATTATAGATATGAAGTAGTTATGTTAAGATCTATACTTTTCCACTTTCATTTTTTCAAAATAAATTATGAAAAAAAGTGCTAAAATCACTTATTTTTATAATAAAAACATAGTTTATATCTGAAACTTTATGCATGCCGAAGATAATAAGAAGAAAATACTACGTCGAAATATAGATGTTGATTATGCATCGAAGAAAGCAAAGAATCCATAGATATACTAAAAACCAAGGCCTGTATTCAGATAAAAAGGGTATAAGACATATTTCTTTGAAAATTTGCTGTCTGTGACATCAATACGACAAATTAACTTTAAAACATAAACATTGCCTTAAACGAAAATTTTGTCCACCATAAAATTAAACGATAAATAGCTATAAGAAATATTTACAATCTTTTTTAAACTAAGTAAGTTATATAAAATCTAAACGCATCTACGATATCAATAAAAACTGCTAGTGAATAAGAATTTTAGAATGCTATAAAATATAACAATCAATAAACTTTCGTGTTATTTTATTGCATAAAAATCTAAAGGTAATTCAAAAAATCATAAAACGTTGCTTTCGATATATTCATTTTTAAGTATAATTTAGATATCTAATATGTAATAAAAACCTCTAATGTGCAATAGAATGCTATTAAATTCATAAATAGGTAATGTTTTTTTTCTAAACAAATATCTTTTTGAAGAGTATCAGGACTTAACGCCTGTTGTTAACGTTCTTCAAGCAATTTTAAAATGTTATTTTCTTCTTATTCACAATCGACCTTTTTAGTAATACTTTCCATAATTGTGATTTATGATAAATTCTACCATAAAAGGGAGAAAAATCTACATTGATAATTTATTTACGAAAAATTATATAGAAAATATAAGAAATTGCACGCATGAATTTATGTTTAAAAACTAAATATCCATGTCTAATTTATAAATAGATATTGTGCTCAGAAAGATAAATTTAAGTACAAAGAAAATAAATCTTTGCAAAAATAGAAAAATTGAATTGTAATTTACTTTAGATGTTAAGATAAAATCCAATACTCTTCAAATTGAAAAAAATATTCGTGCATTTTATAAAAGAAAAATGAATACAGAAGCAATTGTAACATTTGATGAGAATGTCGTGGAATTATTTTATAAACAATGACAATATAATTTTTAACTTACCGTACTTGCATGGCAATGATGATTATGTTAATAAACTAAAATAGAAGGTATTTGATTCATTTATTTAGCAATTTTGTGGTTCGTTTAGCACCGGTATATTAGAAGTTTTGTTACTATAGTTCTTCAAAATTATAATTCTCGTTACCACACATTTATTAAAAATACGAAACTGAAAACTACATTTTCCGAACAAATGCTTTTTATATCATGCTCTAAAGCATCATGACAAAATTTCCAAATTTCATCACGTTTACTACCAAACACATTATGGTATTAAAAACATATCTTATTAAAACTTTTACAAAAATCATTATTCCGTCAAAACACGGTAATACCATTACAGTATTCTGATATCTTTGACCATACTTTTTTCAGTGTAGTAATCAGATTTATTACAGCATTTGGATGCAATTCTAACATTTTTAAAGTTTTAACACATTTATTTTAATCTTTAAACAAACTATAAGTTTTTTAAAACCTTCTAAATAGATTTTATATTGCTCAAAAACATTAAAACAATTTGTGCAATAAGTACAAAACGTTCTTACAAGTTCCATACCCATTAATGATTCAGAAATAATTTTAGAGTCCACAATTATCAACTATGTAAGATTCTGAACATACATATATAGGGCATTTAACATTTTTCATAAAATGAGTAATTTAGAGAATTTTATCTTGTTTCACATACTTTAGAATATTTAAATTTACTTGAAAATGTTTCCATGTTATGCATTAAATTATTACAACGATAGACTGAGTTCAATGCAATCAGAAAATAAAATTGCTTTATTCGCTTTTCTTATATTTTTAGAAAAAGATACGATATACAGAAAATTAAAAAATATTATTAAAACATATAAATCATATAATATCAATAGAAAACAAGTAAAGATAAAGGTAAGTTTTGAAACAATGTGTTTTGAAAATTAAACGTTTTGAAGTTCGAATTCGAACAAAACCAAACAAGAAGNATGTTTAACCAATCGATTTCTCATCAAGTAGATTACAAAGATATTTCAAATGCATAATTGGGGCTAAAATTCATTCCTTACTTTTATTTTTCAAATGATTGTTTCATGCGAAGCTCAATTAATATGCCATTATCAAACTTTTCAAACAGATAAAAAAGAGTAGCAGTCTTTGACATGGTTCGAAAATTTTTTGCATTTTAATTATTATTTATAATATTCGGGAAAATATAGAAAGTGCTAAAGCCACTAAACGTAGAGAGACTAACAACATTTTCAAAAATACGATTTTTTTTTTGCAGCAAGCAACCTTCTATTCGCACAGTTATGAATTACTCATAAAATATTTCAATTCAGGTTTCGGATTAGTAAAAAAACTCACTCATGAAGTTTTTGAAATTCATAGAGTGTGTGTCACTAATGTAGTGTCACTCATGTAGTTTCAGAAACATTTTTATAGGACGGGCTTATACAGTGCACAAGAAGAGCGCAACACACGCGATAACTTTAGATCTAATAATCGGACTTTGACGTGCTGGGATTCAATCTCAACGCTTCAAGGGTCAATTAGTGAAGACGTTGTCTTAAGTTGCTAAATCATACACTTTCTTTGAATAAACTTACTTTTTTGGTGAATTTAGATTCTTGACCCTGAAGTCATGGGGTGCACCCTTGATTTGAAAAGTGTAATCTAAATAGTTTAGGTATAGGAGTAGTCGACTAGTCGACCATTATGTTAATTTTAATTTTTGAATATTGAAATTAACATATTGAATTTTAAATGGAGCAAATTAGACTAATATCTGAAACAAGCGAAAGGGCGAAAACAATTTTAATTGTAAGACAGGCAAAGTTTTACGTTACTTAAACTTACGCAAATTTAAATGATAAAATTCGAAACTTTAAGGTAATCAGTTAAATAGTTCTTTCAAAATGGAAGCTTGAAATTGTTACTTTTTCGAGAAGGAAAACACGCAAGAAGTAAAATTTGCATTAAAAGGCCCCAACTTCTGACCCCCTTTTGCCTGAACTTTTGGAATATATTTTGTTTATTGCTGATATTCCCTACATTTTACAGGATCCAGAAATTAAATGAACTGAAAAATGGCTTGTTTATTCAGAAAAAAATACAATTTATATCTCAAATTTCGTAATTTTAAAAATCGCCGCAGTTTAATAATATTTTTAAGCTTGAACCATTAATATTGGGACCTGATAACTAAAAATCCGATAATTGGATCAAAAACCATTTAGGCTGTCAGCCTTTTATAAGCACTGTGTATAAAGAATTGAATAAATTATGATGATCCGAAATATAAATCCAAATATGTCCGGTTTAGGAAATGAATAATTTCTTACGAGTATCATTCTTTCATATTAATTCCTTCTTTTATAACTATACAAGACTTTTAACGTAAAATTCAATTAAAATATCCTTACCAAATCTTTTGAAATTTTTAACAGAATTTCGGTGTCAATATGAAATTCTCAAATCACTAGATTAAAATTATGCACAAAGCCAATAATTTTAACAGCTTATCTTTTAAAATATTCACAAAATGAGACTTAGAGAGGCATGCAATTTCTTTATTTACAAAATAAATTGTATTATTTGTATTAATTTGAATTGTTATTCTACTTTGTATAGAAAAACTGCGTTTCCTAAATTATATTTATCATCATTTAATTAAACATATATACAGTGGCCGAAGAAAATAATGGAAACATTTCAAAACTAAACATATTTTTTGATATTTCTCAAAAAACACTCAGATAATCACTTTATAAATTTAGAATTGCTTAGATTGTGAGATTCCTCATACATAACAATGAAGTTTTAAGCTTTTTGAGGTTTTAGGGACCGACAAGAAATTACAAACGAAAAATAATATTTTTTAACTCCCTATGCCAAAAAAATGTAGTAATAAATTGGTAACTTATAACTATTATTTAAGTTATTATATGCTATAATTATAGAAACTTTCGTAAACTTAGCTTAAATTCACGTGGAAGTAAGAACATTTTTATTAAAAAATAAATTTACGTCTTACGTTTTTTCGTTATAAATTTAGAAACATTTAATAAAATTAAACAAAGCTTTCGGATGAATTTCAAATTGATCACAAAATTATTTCTTTAAAATTTTTGAAAAATTTGATAAAGACAGCGCAGAATATTAAAGTTGTCATTAAAGTTGTTCTTTTATACAGAACATGCACAGAAAAATTTAAAAACAATTTTCTTAATTTTGTCGTAAGTCGTATTTGGTAAGTAATAATAAAGTCCGAATTGAATATATATTAAAAAATTAAACAGTTTCAAGCAATGTTTTAAGTAGTTTGTTTTTTAACTTCTAAGAAGAGATTCAAAATGATAAGGCTTTTTCCACAAATATCATTTTGTACAATAAAACAAGATTTATTAAAAATAATACCGGCATTGTTGGGAATCATAACCCATAAATGTATATTTTCATTCGCATGTTTCATTCCTTTATATCATCACACTTTGTTATCCGGACCATAATTATAAGGGTATTATCATTTGTTATTATATCTTGCTTAATAGTAAATAATGAAATTTGTGGAAAGCCCCTGATTATTTTGAGCTTTCCTTTAAAAAGTTAGAAAACTATTTAGGAAATTGCTTGAAACTTTTCAAATTTTTAAGATATTTAAATTTGACTATTTTTATTAGTTACAGAGTACGATTCGCTACAAATTTAAGAAAAACTATTTTTAAACTTTTTCTCGCATGCTTAATAGAAAATAATTACTTTAATTACTTATATCTTGCGCAGTTTTTAACGACTTTTTCTCAAACGTTAAAGCAATAATTTTGCAACCAATATTAAATTAATTCAAAAGTTTTGTTTAATTTTGTCGAAAATTTTGTATTTAAATTCTTATTTTATAAAAATGTCTATAATTTCAGAAATATTTAAGCCAGGTTTACGAAATTTTATTTAATTATTGCACATAATGACTTAAATAATTGTTATAAGTTACAAATTTATTCAACATAGGTTGTTCAAAAACATTTTTTTCTGTTTGTAATTTATTGTCGGTTCCTTAAACTTAAAAAAGCTTAAAATTTCATTGATATGTATAAGAATTCACAAGATCTAAGAACTGATTTTATTAAGTGTTTTTTGAGAAATATCGAAAAATGTGCAAGCATTGAAGTGTTTTAATTTTTTTTGTCCAACCCCTGTATATATTCTCACTAAATCGTATCTCTGATTTTATTTTTATTTTCGAAACGTAAAATAATCGCAGAACATAAAACAACGTTTGATCAAATGTTTTATTTTTTAATATCACCTGAGAAGAAAGAGTTAAGTCCGTCCTACATAGATATAAATTAATATGAAGAACACGAAAAAGCGGATGCAATTTCACGTAAATAAAGATACTGCAGTTCTGGGTTTATAATGAAGAACTTACTCCTGTGTCGAAAAACAATTTAGGAGAAAGAAATACGTGGATGTAGAAAACAAACTAGAAACAAGTTAAAACGAGAAAATAATAAATTTGATCAAAGGAAATAATCTCGTTCAAAACAAGATGACAAAAGAAACAAGCCCTCTGAGGGGACTTGCTCCCCTAATTTTTTGGTCAACCCCTTTTTTTTTCTGAAATTTCTCCGTATGTTTAACGGTTCCAAGCCGTTTTGTTAAAAAAAACCTTTCCTGTTTTCTTCCTAATCCAAAAACGGATTTGAAACATTAGTTGAAATTCAAGTTTTAGCCTGGCAGTTTAGCTGTAAATATAACTTGACCTTTTCTAAAATCATTCTACGATTATTTTCTATACTTGTTTATTTAGCAATCAATTTATGGTTTTGAATATCGTATGAATAAAACTGCGGATTGACTTTATCATTAAATTGATACAAAATTAAGGTGAAATTCTCACTATCACAATTTCTTCATAATAATGCACTTATACCGCTGTTGCTTAAGAGACACACCACAAACTTGTTCCCATTTGGTAAAAATCTATTGAGATAATAAATTGATTCTTGCTGAGAAAAGTTGTTTTCTTACGGTAAAAATCCAGACTTATTATGGATTTTCTTCGTAGATTTAACAAAAAAAACTTGTTCTTGTATGGCAAGAAAAAAAAACTGTTGAGACTACGGATTTACTTCATAAATTTTGCGGTTTTGCACAATGAACCCAGCTGCCTCCAAAATGGAACTATAATTAACTATTTACAATTTTGTTATTAGAGTAAAAGAAGGCGTTTAAAGAAAAGTACATAAAAGTCATATGCTTATGCAAAAACATACTAAACTTCAGACTATGTATTAATTTCTGGAGTAGTATTGTTTTAAGAGTTAAATGTTAAGATTTCTGCATTATTTTATTTCATATTTACTGTGTATTCTGATACAGTTGTGTGCGGCAAAATGTGTGGTTTTTAATACTTTTTCAAAACAATATTTTAGATGCTAGCAAAAAAGACTCATTGTTTTAATACTAATCTCAAAGAATTACTACAAACCCGTTCAAAATACACCCATTTAAAAAATCCTGCACAAGAATAAGTTTAAAGGAAGAGGAAAGTTATTACTGTTAGTAAAATATGAGACAAAATGTGGATAAAAAAGTTTTATATATTTTTTGCATAAAAATAATTAGTTCTGAGTAAAATAAATCTTATCTTTATTTCTTTAAGAATTTTACGATTTTATTCGAAATAAATAATAAAATTCCAATGTAAATCAAACTATTTTTAGAGAAACGAAATGATGGTTATTACAGTAAGCAACAACATTAATATTTTTTGGCTTACTTTATTATTTCTGTGAGTCTTGTTTACATTAAAGATTTATTATTTTTCTTACTTTTATAATAAAAGAAAGTTTTAAGTATAAATATTAATTTTTATGATACGCTTCAATGATACGTCTTAACCTTTGTCTGCTGTTTCATTGTTATTTTCAATATTTCCCTTCCATAATTTTATTCCTTAATAGGGATTTGGATGCGAGTTTGAATTTCGATCGCAAATAATAAGAAATGAAAAGATATATTATCTTCTTAGAATTATAGCTAGATATAAGAATTTTATGCTCATTTAAATGCCGTACTTTTGTCTATAGATTATACAGATAATAAGTAGGTTGACCTTAAACTAGACTTATAAACTAGTATAATGAAGTATAGTATTACAGATATTAATAAATTGCTGTAAGCACGATATTTAACTGCGATAAAGCTGATTTATTTAACTTCAAACTTAATATTTGCGATTTATTTTTAACATTTTCTTTTACTAAATTTGATTGGAAATTTGCCAGATAGGTTAAAATCATATACGAATTGTATTCTATTTAAGTAATTCTGCATGCACGCATTTTAGTTCTGCTTAAACAATACGCTCTTATATATTCATGTTAAAAATATGTTTCCATTAATTTCATTAAAAAATTTCGAAAATTTAACAGAAGATGATTTTTATAACTACAAAAAATATTTATTTAATTTAACAAACTTTAGTATACAGTCTCAATCAACTTCATAACATATTTAATATATGCAATGAAGTTAAGAAAAGCCAAATGTTATTTATTAAAAGTTTTGCATTACGCAAGTATAAAAATTGGGGCGAAATTTTCTTAAGTGCAGGACGGTACAATAAATCTAATAATTTTTCTCCGATTGTATTTATACTGAGAAAAAAGCATTCTCAAAGCTACCAAAATATGGTGAAACTTTTCGTGCTTCTTGCTCCATGAGAGAACTTAAAAGTTTGGTAATTTTTGTTGAAGCTCTTTGTCAGTGATTTTGATAAAATTAATGATAAAGTATGGTTTTATAATGTATTATAAAATTTTCTAAATAATGCAAAATATGGTAATTTTATCATGATACCTTAAATCCTTATGATACATTAACGTTTGCAAAACTATAAAATCGTCAAACATGACACCACAGTAAATTTCCAATAACAAGTGTCATATGATGTCTCGGCGCAACGTATACCATGAAATTTAAGTACAAAAGTTTTTTGAGGAATACTTTGGGATTGACATTTTGCCTATAACTTTATATTTTGAAACCAAAAAGGCTAATTTAGCACATACATTTTTGATAGAGAAGGAAAAAAAATCTAATATAGATTGAAAAGTGAGATAATCTGACAACTATAAATTTCATTAGCTACTGTAAATATTCAGCGAAACCAAGTATTATGCGAAATTTTAAAGTGTTTAGTCATTGAGTTACTCGTTATATATTTTACACAGACTTTTTTTCTCCATTTTAAAAACAATTCAGAAAAATATCAAATAAAACTTTCTTTTTATTTATAGCAAATTTTCATTCAGATGAATACATATAAACTTATTTATCACAAACATTAGTACAAAATATAAATACATGTTGCGAAAATGGATTTATTAATCAAATAATTAATTTAACAAAAATATGTACATTCATAAATGGCGATAGGATATATTTATAAAATTTCATCACATCTTCCACGAATAGTAACAGTCAAGTGTGATACAATGAATATTTCTTTCCCAAAATAAAACTAGAAGTTATTTTTTGCACCAGAGAGGGAATCACGGGACTCAAAACAGAATCCACGGAGAATTGCGTTGACGTCACAGTTCCATATTCTTTCTGACTCATGTTGTACATTCAAAACTTCATAAAGATGGTGAGATCTGTAAAAAAAAATACATAAAAACAAAATCTGTAAAATCAAAACTGTAACGGGAATTAAAACATTCATTTAAACGACCAACCTTAATCTATCTGAGTTCGACACAAATGAAACAAATATCTAATATTATATTTTTGGGGGATCTTTGCAGAGTTTCTAATAATATTATCGGGAACTGATTTGGTGGTTGAGTTTAGGATTTCCACTAGTCATGACTGTCTCCCAAGGCACTTGCACCATTTCTGCATTGCTTCAAGTCCTATCTGCAGTCTCTGTATTCAGGGACAACCCTCTGACATCAAACATTAATCAAACATTCTCCTTTAGACAGCTATTGGGAGGCCAGGGGCTTTTGGGATTTCCACACTATAGCTAAAGCTGCTTTGCTTGTTCTTTGTTTTTTTTCTCTCTCTATGTTTGTTCTATTCATGGTTTGATGTATTTATTACTGTGCTTTTTTGATCCTGCAATTTGAAATGAAAGAAATCTGGAATTGATCTTTTATGTGGAACCGCAATCTTTATCTGTTTCCGTAATCTCAAAAGAACCTCGAGATCCCTGCTTGCTTCATTCCTTAGCACCAACAATTGTTTTATAATAATACAGAACTGAAATGTATCCCTTTTCATATTTTATTCTATCATAACCAATGATGCATTATTGTGTGTCTCTTTATTTTTTGCTCTTAAATTTAGAAAAATCCTGATGTGCACTTAAATGCAACTATTTGTTATTTTCATAAATAATATGTGTGACCTTGAAGCTTATATTTCTCGACTTTAATTTTACGTATGATTGTTTCACAAAAAAATCAGCCTTTCTTCGTAATAAGCATATTTGATTCAGTTAATATCAAATTTACGACGAAAATTGAATGATAGTTTTTTCGTGTTATTCCAGTATTGCAAAACATTTATTTCCCCCTGCTAATTTAGAAATATAAAATAAATTTCGAATGTGTCAATCTAGTTATAGACTGAGTAGTAAACGTAATAATTTAAAGAAAAGAATCTTGTCTTGCTTAACATGTTGCTCTCAGTTTTTATTCAGAAATGATTTCGTTATTTTTCCTGATAGGTTTGTTTTGAAAACAAGTATCGCTTTTTTTATGATTGACAATGCAATGAGTGCAATAATTAACTATTCAAAGTATTTTTGAAATAAGTCGGCAAATAAAAACAGTGATAAACGGTGTTTACATTATGGTAACCCCGTCTATGGCAATCCTTTCCTTCACTTTCAGCTGAAACAAAAAGAGCTTTCTTATAAAATAAAAATCTCGAAAGATAAATAACTTATAATACCCTCTTACACCTAATAATATATAGAGCAACTAATTAATAATAATACTATACAATATATATTTTACGAGACAAGTTAGAATTACAGCTATCACTTATGGCTGAAGACAAATTATTGGTCATAAATGGCGCCACTGAAAAACAAGAAACGCACCATCAGGCTTGCTAGTGTGGCAAGTGGCATTAGAAACAACAACAACAGCTAACACTATATAATCATTGCTTTAAGGAACAAGGGAGAAGTTTTTTTTTAAATACCGAAACATTCGAAAAACATAGAATTTAGAAAAACTCAATGCCAAATTCATCAACTGAATTGACTACTTCAACTTATCAAACTTTAACTCTGAAGCTTCGCTATAACGAAGCTTCGCTGGCGTGGTTAGCGTGGCAATTTTTACTTCAATTTAAAGAACTAAAAATTTTAAAACAAAATGTCATGTGTCAGGTTTTTTTTATTCCATCGTTCTCCTTGGACAATTTTTATACAATATTATATATGCACTATTATATATATATGCGCTTTTAAGTCTTACAGTTTCTGCACAAGAAAGAACAGCGTAAAATTCATCACCAAGCAATAATATGTAACGCAAATTTGATCACATAAAACAGCAGCGGTGGTGCGTCCGATTTAGAAGGATACTCTTATAATCAGAATCAAAGAATTTGCTTTAAATATATGCAGGGAGATTACAATTTTTAAAAGGAAGGATTTTGAACACATCATACGGACCGAGAATTGGATACCTGCAAGCAATGCCATGCGTGGATCAACACTCAAGTGTGATATCGCTTGCAGATATGTAATTAAAGCTGAAACGTTAACACCCCATGAACAACCACGTGATTAGACGCATCAATGTGCTCAGCTACAAGATCCAAATTGTATATCTACCCATGGCCGGAAAAGTCATCGTTGGCAACAAGAAGCTTTTCTCTATTATGAGCTTTCTGTTCCTGTACTTTCAAAATTGATATTTTTATTTTATAAATTATCCTACATTTATGTTTTCTTTTAATTATTGTCGAAAGTGGTATAAAAATAGACTCTTAAACAGTTGTATTATTTAATTTACTGGGTTAAGGATTAAGTAGATTAGCTCGCCTAGCTATTAATTTAAAATATGCTGGTTTTTTTTCATTGTAAGGTAAAATGAGAAAAAAAAACATTGAATAACAAAATTTGAAATTACGATGCAATCATCGTAGGGTTCATGAAAAATCAAAATTAAAAGTAAGTTTTGATTTGAGATTAAGCTTTTAAAGCAAAAAACAAATATTTTTCTTGTTTGCTTTTCTATTGTATATCTATTGTATATCTATATCTTTCTGTTGC
Organism: Parasteatoda tepidariorum; assembly: GCF_043381705.1. Lineage (NCBI taxonomy): Eukaryota > Metazoa > Arthropoda > Arachnida > Araneae > Theridiidae > Parasteatoda > Parasteatoda tepidariorum. Next base: position 52,633,849 of record NC_092211.1, read on the forward strand.
ATATATTAACGATTCAATGTAAAATATTTAAATATGTACAATTTAAATTAAGAGTATTTTAACTTTACTTACAATTACTCACAGCTATGAAATTTATCAGAACACGAAATCCTTCTTCCCATCTGCTAATTTTTTGACATGATGGAACTTCATATGTTTTCCCTGTGATATATCAGACATATTTAATCAGAAAAACAATAGAATTTTTCTCTTTTTAAATGAATAACATAATACTCTTTTTCATAATGTACGAAAAATGTTATTTCTATTACAAAGCATTTTATAATTCACGGAAAGTATATACAAGTGAGACAGCTGAAAATCAATAATAATAAAGAGATTTAGTTTTTTTAAGTCGGAAACAACACCTGCACTTCCGTGTGTACTGTGCTTTGCTTTCTTTTCTTGTTAAAAAAAAATAAGTAAGTGAAAAAGTGAGATGCCGCATCAAAATTCTGAATTTATCTAATACAATTACAGGCTCGCACCGACCATAGTACTGACGTAAGATATCTTCAATGGTAGACGAATCATGGTTTAGAGTACCCTTGCAATCAGGCTAACCGCAGGAGGTTTTCCTTACCATGTAGAGCAAATGCTGGTTAGTTCCATCAAAAAGTCCTCCCCGATGACAAATTTCTCCCAATACTTAATCCAGGAGTTCCCTAGTCTTCTGGATTGAGATCAAAGTTACAAGAGTGTGGAGTTAAACATTGTTAGTCGTTAGACTGAAAATTGGGTCGGCTAATCAAAGACGGTTATAATACAAATTATAGGTGAAAGTTAATCAACAATATGTTAATCAAGAAAAAATGAATAGACATTCGCTCTAAGCCATTCATTCTAAGCGATTCATTCGTTTCGATTCATGCTAATGCACGATTATTACTAATAATTCACCTATGAAATTTTTGAAACCTTTTAACTAAGTATCTATAACAATCTGTACCCATATATAAAATAAAATTCATTTGAAATTACGAACACCATTAATCTTTTTTTTAATTTTTTATCTAATATGCTTAAAAATGTACGAAATGAATGTTTAGATAGGCTATTAAATATTATTAATTTATAATGGATTCATTATAATTTTTTAACCTTGTGTTATTTCACTCTATTATCCTTTGGCTAACTATATTTTTAATGAAACTATTTACAATGAACAATAAAGTTGATAATGTTCATTAATAAACGTAAAAAGGAATTAAATGTCAAGTCTAAATGAGTTTTGCTTTCCACATTTGCAGATTAGATTAAAACTATATTTTTCGCACATATTTAACACAATGCGGTAGATTTAGTTTAAACAGTTATTAATATATTCTAAATAACCTATAATAAACTATTATTTGTTGAAATTATTTAAAATTCTGGAAACATATGCCATCTAATTTAAAATACAATTCAATGTAAGAAAAATTATGATTTTATTTTCTATATTATGCATTTAACCTTGAGCACTTCGGTATTATTAAAAATCTAAATATTTATTAAACTTAATATCTTATGACTATAATGACCAAAATGACTATAGGATAGAATTTCAGCTTACATATAACATATTCTTTTATAATCACGCATAAATTTGTAGTGATATTGTTCTTTATAAAAAGTTCTTAGATATATTTTCAATGATAATTTCCGATCAAAAATTATTTTTAATATAACAGAAAAATATGAATTTATTTCCAAAATTTAATTTAAACTTGAGCACTTTCAAATTTTAGTATAAATTTATTAAATAAGTTTCAGATTAAAATAACTGTAGAATTCCATTTAATATATTCTTTTGTAATCAGTCATCGAAGTTTTCATTGACTAAAAAACTTTATTCTCTTTAAAAGTATTCAAATTAGAAATATCAGTCATCATGTTTCTAAAGCTCAAAAATAGGCACCATTTTTAAGACTTGCCAGACATGAATGTGAAGAAACGGAAGTGATTTGAAATAGAAAACTTAAAGTTGACAACAAAAATGGAAAAAAGAAAGACGAGTAGCAAAATTACAAAGTTTTGAGTAGTTAATTGAGATTAAAAACAAACAAGAGAATGCCGAATCAAAAACCATTGAGACTGGGAGGAGCAAATCAGTAAAAAAAAATGCATTTCCACGCACTATGTAGAGTTGGTGAGGAAGTATTGTCGTTAGCGTGGTAATCGGCATTTATATGAATGAAACGAGGTTTCAGTGCATCAAGATGAGCAGATGTAACAGGGTTGGAAATCATTTTGGTATCGTCGAAATTAAATTTATCCCCCAATTCCAACAATGAGCAGAAATTCATGAATTTTTCTCTATTGCTGCACATTGTAGGAATATTGATCTTTCTTTATTTGCACTCAGATCTGTCAAGTCTTAAAAATTGGCACTTACTTTTGAGTACTTAAAACATGTCCACTGTTGTCTCCAACCCGTAAAATTTTGAAGCGAATGAAGTCATTTATTGAAGTAATATCTCACCGCTTCTGTTTGTTATGATTATTTAATTACATATGTCGAACTAATGTGGTTTTTTTCAAATAAATTTTTCGGATATATTTCAAATGATAATTTATAATGAAATATATTTATAATAATTATATAGATAATTATAATAATTTAAATAATAATTTTTAAATATAAATTTTCGTAAATATTTCATAGTCTGTCTATACTGGTCAGATTCTTTAGTTTCTATTGGTGATAGTTTTGGGGGTAACTCATCATAAAATATAAATTTTCGCAAATCTTACATAGTCTGTCACACTCTGTTTCAGATTCTCTAGTTTCTTCTGGGAAATCTATTTCTTCAGAAGGGTGTAATGAAAATAAAGCAGCTTCATTCTCTGATTCAGTACTTGAATTTCTGAGGGAAAAAGAACTTATTGAATAATTAAACTAAAGGAAGAAAACAGTTTCACTAGATAAGACATGCAATGCATTTAAAAAAAATACATGCCATTAAGACATACTGAAATCAAAAATTAAAAAAAATTTTTCATTAAATATAATGCCGTTATAATAATTCAAGTACTTAAGAATTCAAGCAAGGTTAAAACATGTTCTACTTTTAAAAACCTGTCAAAATTATTACAAAATATTAAAGACACCTAAGGAAAACTAGTATTAAACAATTCGATTGAAAATAAAAATATCTAAAAAACAAATAGAAAAATAACAAAAAATATGTACTCAAACATCAAAGCGATATAGTAATAATATGACATCTAGATAAAACAATCTAAAATGGAAAATGTTTTTCTTTTTATCAGACGTAAAACAGAAAATGTAAGGCTCATCACTTCCAAACAATGGAGGGGGATATTTGATAATAAAAGAAGTTATCAAAAAGTGATGTTTTGTTAGAGTTCTGAAAAATTTAAAGTATTCTCTCCATTTTTACTTTGCGTGTGAAACAAAGATTTTTAAGTACATAAAAAAGGGGTCAAATTTTTTATTTGAAATAAAATAGTACTGCATTTTCCTGTAACAATTAAAAAGAGATTGAAGTCTGATTTGTAACTACTAGGGAGCTAAGACCCTGTTCGCTGCTTCTCATCAACCCCTGCGATTGCTTCGCAATAATTTTTGTTTCTTGGCCGAAAACAGTTTTTCTACTAAAGATGAAATTATTCAGTTAACATATTTGTACTGAAAGGAATTCTGCTTGTTTACGCTTGTGCCTCCACCCCCTACATCCAAATATTATTATCTATTAGTATTTTGGATCTATTGGCTATTGATCTATCTTGAATCATTTATATTGTTATAACATTATATCATTCAAGCAAATTTGATGAGTTCACTATTGTAATTTAACATTTTTGCTTATACAAACGGCTGATATGTTAAATACTATTTTCGCGTGCTTCTCATTGTGCATAAAGCTAATCGTTAAGTTCTAAATCATTTAACAGATCTCTTTAATTGTAATTTATAACAGTATAATAATGTTATTTGCACAGAAAAATAATATTTGTAAAGTGATTAAAAAGATTAGACCACCTTTCTAAATAACTTTATCTTAAAATGTAGCGCATAATTACGTTATAATAATAGTAATAAAAAGAAGCAAGAATTCTCTTAATTTTAAACTCTTAAATTAAAAGCATAATAATAGCAGTACGGGGAAATAATTTTAAATTAGGGATAGAAAAACAATTATAGAAAGCCGCAAATTTATGACTTAATTTTATGAAGACATTTTATGAGTATTAATTTTATGAAGACAACTAAAACAATATGGAAATGAATGAGAAAAAACCGGATGGTACCACGTGATTTTCCGGCCAATAAAAATACACGGACAACAAGGGAAACTGTGACACAATAATAAGATTTCGAAATATAGTTAAATGCGCAATGCAACAATGGGGATTTCAGAATCCTAAATATAGATTTGGATTATGGTCAAAATTTGAAAGCTTGAAAAGACCTTTTTGGTAACTGTTACGAGATAAATTCTGCTTATATTGGTCAGAGGCGGTTAAAAATTATATTGTACTTTAGAAAAGAACATTTGCTATGACTTAAGTGCTCTAGTTAATCAACAGAAATTGAAAATTTTGTTTGAAGTTAAATTATCGTTGTCGATAATAAGACAAATAGGTTCTGCTGTTAGATGTCACAGGAGAAAAAGAATTTGTAACATTACCGTACTGTATGGTAAATAGTATGCATGACTCCTATTAATTGGTAAATAAAACCAAAACTATTCGTTTGGTAAATTTTCCAATGATATGGTAACGGTTTACCTGAAATTCTGGTTTTCAAAATAATAGCTCTAATTAGCACACACTTAGTAAAAACGCAAAACTGAAAAATAAATTTAACCGGATAAATAGTTTTTATGCTATGCTCCAAAGAATCATGATAAATTTAACAAATTTCATCACATTTGTAAAATTTTAACGAAGATTATAAAACCATATTTTATTGCTAATTTTATCAAAATCATCATGTTTTATCAAAATTACCTAGATTTATGGTGTTTCCATAAAGCCCGAAACAACTTAAATTCTGCCATATTCAGGTAGATTTTACTATACTTCCTTTGTCTTTGCAAGAAATGATTAAAACTTTCATATGAGGCACAGAATTTCATTTAAAATTTGGGCATTTTACATTTCTTTAAAGTGATCAATATATAAATTAGCAGTAAATTCGTTTTAGATGTAACAGGCTGATATTTTAATTTTCCAAAGGTAAAAAAAATTGACAAAAACTTGAATCATCATCAGCAATCTACCTCTAGATGAGATTTTATTGTCCTAGCTAGTCGAAAAATTGCTAAAACTTTAATTTAAATGTTCTACAATCAGAAACACGAAAGCAAAAACTACTAAAACCGTAGTCAAAATAAAACAATGTTTTTCAGCAAATGATAATATAATTGGTAAATATTTTTTCCAACTCAAAATTTTAAACATATGTTTAAAAGATCCATAATTCTACTTTATAAGTTTATCAAATATTTAAAAAAAAAGTTTTAACTTTTTTACTTAAAATAAAGGAATTCCGTATATTTCGATTCCCTAGCAATGGTTGGAGGCAGTTTCAGTAACAGTTACAAATACCTGTTATGTCATCTAAAACACAGTTTTAATATGTAGTTTTAAAGCAATGTTTCTTTTTATTGGGTACTGTAAAAAACTGAATTAAATAATCATTGATTACTGTTTGTGCTTACGTATTATAGCATTCATTATACACATAAAACGTGTACTATAAATTATATGGATGGAGACAGTTTTTGTTACATCTACAATAATCGCAAGGCATCTGAAACGCTACATAATTTTAATATGTAGGTTTAAAACTGTGTTTCTTTTTATTCGGTATTGTGAAAAACTATATACTTTGTGACGTAACTACCACTACGAAAATTAAACATGAATTCACTAGTATATAAGATGTGCAAACTTGAATCAATAACCCAATAACGTCATTCCTATCATCAGATTGTGTTCCTTCAAGGCACTACAAATAATATATCCCCTCCCCTCATCCAACTATGGATACTCCCAGAGACCTTCATGTGATCGCCGACTCGGGAGTATCCACCCCTAGTATTATACCTAACTTGTTCCTTTTTTATAAGCACGACAACAAGTATAAACTTACGTCAATCAGTGCTTCTGCTATTTCCTTGTTTTTATTGCTACAAACACAGTACTCTAGTTGCCCACGGGCCTCAATACAGACGAAGAAGTGGAGTGTCCGCTCTGCGGGCAGGTACTTCGTACTACATCTCAGCCTAAGCCTAAACTTGAATCAATCTTGAGGTACCAGTTGATAGATGAAGGTTGGCATAGTCGTTAACTCCACCCCTCACAAATTTATTCCTTGATTACAATTTGTGCTCACATATTATAACATTCATTGTACTCATATAACGTGGACTATAAATTATATCTATTACAATTTGTTCTCACATATTATAGCATTCATTGTACACACATAACGTGTAATATAAATTATCTTTTTTCATCTATCGCATTTATAAATGAAAGAGACTTACCCGTTGTAAGAAGGCACCCAAAGTTTATCTTCATAAAATAAGCTCCTATCTCTATCTGGAGCTTCGTAAATGACGTATTCTTGGCGCATCCTTAATTCCATTCCTGCGTACATCAAAACTGTCTATAAGAAATTTCACATGGGGCATTTATTTTACTATTTATTTCATAATTTGTCTAATCACTATTGAAATTATAACTAAGTTTGAAACCAACCATTAAAGTTCCATAAGTATAATTCAGGAAAATCATAAACACTGAAGGGATTTAATTAAAATTCTCGAAGAAGGCTTTATGGTAACAAAAAATAACTGATTTTAAAGATTTTATAAACCATATACTTATACAAAACTTAAGATCTGTACGAATTTTGTTTTTGTTAAAATGCACGCATAGAAATATGTTAAGTTTTATACCTGTATTTTGATTTGTTGATATTATTGATGGGGTAGCATAAATACATTCCTTCTTTTCCGCCTGAAAATAGCAGAGTTCATATAATTCTCATCAAAAATGAGATTTTTTAGTTTGAAAAAAAACTATAGCATATCATTAGTTTAAAAATAAAATCATTAGGAGAAAACGTCTGTTAACAGTTTTTTTGAAAAAAGTCAAAAATACATCGAAATAGTTCAGTAAAAATACACTGTCAGAAATTTTTCAATGGATAAATAAAAATGTATTTAAAAGTTATTTTGCCATATTCCTACAAAAAACTCAGTCAACCATAAATAAACCGTTTATGAACCGCTTTCCCCTAATACAGTTAGACAACCAGAATTTTATAGCATCAACTAAGCCCACCTAATAAAGTTACTTACAGCAGGTTCCTTACAGCAGGGAATATATTACTGCCCAGTCGAGAGAGCTAATTTGTTATTATCACGACAGACAGAACGAGGATTCGAGTCCCGGCTATGACACCACAAGATATTTCCTCTATGCCCTTCAACGCTTGAAGAGATTTAAGTGTCCTCCTCGATTATTGACCATGGGCTATTAAAATACGATACTCTCATTCACCAATAGATGTCAGTCCCATAAAACTGTTCAACAGCAATAATAAAGCTGTTCAAAGGAACTTAACAACGACTTGTATCCAAATGCTCATCAACTAGTGAAAAACATAGTTTCAATGTCCAGTTAAGTTTCTTTTTTATGATTTCGAAACCAGGCTAATTGTAAATGGATTGAAAACCCTATAGCTTTGATTTGTGAGTTTTAGTTGTAAACGGTTTCAAAATTAAAAGGTAAAAAATTTTCTTTACCGTAAACCTTAAGGTTAATTCGATGTTCAGACTGTTTCCGTTTATTTTACTGTGCCGAAAGGGTTACTGCAGCGGAGAAGGTTAATCTGCCAGTCCCTTGACCGACAGAGCTGGGGATCAAGTCCCAGCTTAGACACTACAGTTTCTCCTCCATTCCTTTCAACACATGAAGAATTTCGGTTTCAAGACCGTAAGGGTAAAAATGATCTTCAAGGTATACTTTATGGTTTATTGGAAGGACAGACTGCTGCAGGTTTTTTTGCCAAAATTTTAGAAGAAAATTCTAACAGAGTGTAAAATGGTATGAAGAAACAATCGTTCTACAAAGCAATCAAAAGCTATTTCGATTATTTAAAACAAAATTGAAAATTAAGGATGTAAAGTAAGAGCAAAAAAATATGTCACTAGAACTTTATGACAGGAAAATAAAACTAATTATAGGAATGTATAATTGCATTATACATTCCGATAAGGTTTTCAAAAGTAAGATAAATTTTTACCGTCTAATTCGTAAAATAATTAAGTAAAAACCTAGGAATAAAAAATTTTATTTACCAAAAAACTAACTTATAAAATTTTCTTATTTTCTTAAGCTTCATTTAGCTTATAAGTTTAAAAAAATTGCCCATACTCACTGCTCTCGGTGAAGCAGGTGATTTGTATAAATAACTACTCCTTGTGCTGCCTATTGTGCCATGATTTTGTTGATTAGCTTCGCCTGCTGTTGTGTAATGATCTCTGTCGTAATTTTGAACTCTACCAGTTGCATATGGAATGGGATAGTAAGCAGGTTCTTGAGCATTGTCATAATTTGTTGAAAGAGGAATATTTTCATGCTTTAAAGTACTATTGCTATCTGAGCCTAAGAAACGAAAAAAAAATGATAAACTTAGCACGAGTTATATCTCCAAGGTATTCATATTTCAAAATGCAAATTTTTTAAGCCATAAAACGTAAGATTTATGATGAACAAATCTCTTACGAAAGAATGGATTAAAATGAATTATGGCTAAATTATTTTACTTGAAGAGGCTGTAAATTATTTTTGTAAAATAGAGAATTTTGTATAATGCTATTCTATGTCATTTTACTCTTACATATTGCGTCTATTGCATAATGCATGGATAAGTCGTATGTATGTAAAATAATGATTATATTTTATTTTATAAACGTCGTTGATTAGCCAACCCAATTTTCAATTTATGATTACCAATGTTCAACACCGTAGCCTTGCAATTTTGAACCCGATCCAAAAGACAAGGGAATTCCTGGGTTCTGTTGGGAAATATTTGTCTTCGAGGAAGACTTTTTGATGGAACTAACCCACATTTTCGTTACATAGAGTGGAAAACATCGAAAACCTCTCACGGTTAGTCTGACGGCAAGGGAACTATAATCCTCGATCCGTCTACCACTGAGGTTATTTTGCGTCAGCACTGTGGTCGGTGTGATCCTTGTGTGGAATTCGAACCAACAAGCCATCGCTGAGATTCGCCCTCTGTTCACCTCACTAGAAGGCGAGAGCTCTATCCCCTGACCCACCAAGGTTCAATCGTAAGTATAATAGACAATGTTAATTACCTATTACTCATTAGATCTTCTTCTCCGTGGGTTGCATTTTTCTAGACTTGTTTGGGTCTAAAACTGCTCAGGTACGCATGCGTATACAGACAGTAATTAACATCAAAACAAAAATCCCATTCTACGAAATTCATACGTGTGGTTTAGCACTATAGTTTGTACGCATGTTTCATAAAGTAACTGCTCCTACTTGCCGCCAGATACGTCATATTTGTGCATGTACATTTACTTTAGAACGTATGCAAGTACTGTATTACTAATTCTCCCGGAATTATTAAGATTTCGAAAACTCATCTAATGAAAAAAAAATGGAAAGAGCATTGTTTATATTTGCTCCCCCCAAATCTTAAAGTCAGTGCCTTCTGATACAAAATATGCATGAATTTGTGTTTTCCTTTTGCAAGTGAAATGAATCAAGCTGATATAATGGTATGGGCGTACGTTATTTTTGTCTTTTACACTGGTGCACCACACAATTGTTCTGCAACTAGTATTCGTTCTAAAAATATTGTTTGATTGGCTTTTCCAATAAGTAGCGCCACCTGTTGGCAAACTTTATGAATAATTCTTATCATTGATGTGAATAAGATTTCGTTTATGTAGCAAAACTTGGCAAATTGCGCATTACTATCGTTTTCCGTTACAAATTTACATCAAAATTTAAATTAGTTTAAAATTATCATAAACTCGGCAATTTCGAATTTTAATTATTTAAAAAGCGTATTACGATCATGTGGGGTTTAGGACAAAATTTTATTCCTGGCATAAGAAAACGGAAGAACAGGATTAATTTATTTATAATTTATAGAAACAAGTTGTTTCGCAAACAGTATTTTTTTTATTTAAAAAATATTTGTGTTTCAAAAATATGTATATATTTCTTTTAATATCCAAAATTTTTACTTTTCAAACAAATGCAATTTAATTTTTTTTCCATTTTATTTTAATTTACCATTAACATGCAACAATAAGCTAATGAAATATAAGATAAATAATTGAATAGCATATCACAATTTTAACTTACCATTATGAGTTTGTGGTCGGCATCTTGGAGATCTCCTTTTAGTTATAATACAAACTGCACAAATAACAAAGAGAAGAACGATTATAGAGCTGACAACAGGTACCGTAATAGTCAAGTGGCGAAAGAATGAGGCAGGTGAATCATTTCTTTCTGATAATCGAGGAGGAAATTCTGTTAAAACAAAAACAGGAAATTTGCTTAAAAAATAAACAGCATGAAAAGAATAAAGATAAATATTATAATAGATCCATTGTATAAGTTTTATTTTATTTTATAACCGTCGTTGTACAGCCGACCCAATTTTTGGGTTTACGACTACTGAAGTTCAACTCCATAGTCTTGTAATTTTGAACCCAATCCAGAAGACAGGGGAACTCCTGGATCAAGTATTGGGAGGAATTTGCATTCGTGGAGAACTTTTTGATTGAACTAACCCGCATTTGCGTTATATGGAGAGGACGAACACGAGAACCTCCCACTGTTAGCCTGACGGCAAGGGGACTCTAACTCATGATCCGTCTATCACTGAGGATATTCCACGTCAGCACTGTGGTCACTGCAAGCCGGATGCGGAATTCGTATCGACCAGGCATCGCCGGGATCGAACCCCGGTTGACCTCGTTGCAAGGCGAACGCTCTATCCCCTGAGCCATCGCGGCTCAATGGTATAAGTTATAAATAGCGGTTTTAAAATATTTGAGTTTTCAAAGGAAAAGATACTATTTTAGGCCATTTAGCAATGCAATATTAATTTACACTGGCAAGTTAAATTTTGGAAACTTCAGTGATTATGCGTAGTTGCTAAGCTAAAAACTTAAAACAGATTTTTAACAGCCTTGAATTCTTTAAGCAGTCTTTTTCAGACGACTCAGCGTTCTAAATCTTTGAAGAATGACCTCAGATCTCAGAGTGACCTTTCTTGACCGCGAATTAAACACCAAGGAGGGTGAACGTGACGACGAAATCAGTTTAAAAGAGTGTTAGCGCTTATGGAGCTCTAGTTTGTGGTTAAAAAAGAACTGAAGTGACTGCAAACTGGTGGATATACGATAAATATGTACTTTTCACGTATTAAAATACATTCATAATTTTTTGAGGAAAAGATTTAGACATTATTTTCAAACGACTCACATAACTATACTAATCTGGGAACCTACTTTCTACACTGAGACTAGCTACTCAATCTACTTCAATATACTTTGCAGGTCAAGAAATAACCTTCCGCAAGATTACCTTGTATGTAAAAGCATGTAGATTGTGTATGGAATCCCGTAATTTAATAATTTATTTTACCTCATTAGAAATCCTATTTAATGAACCTTTTCTCAAACTATTAATATATGAATTCAGTTCCTATATAAAAATCTATTTATTGGATAAAAAGTTATTAATTAGATTAAAAGTTGAAGTAGATTACTTAATGATACAAGCAAAAAATTCCGGATCTAATTACAGAGTAATAAACGGGCGCTTGGGAGCATCATCCGTAAAATCATTTTTACCATTAAATCCATTTTTATTGTAAAATATTCTACAGTAAATTTTTCAAGTAATATTTATTTAATTAGAGTGAGTAAGTGGTTTTACGGTAATTATTCCTGCATTAATTACGGTACATCATTTTTTTCCCTAACATGTTCCAGTAAAAAGAGATTTCACGGTAAAACGTAGTGGCACCCAGCGTGTCGGTGCTTTTTAACGTAATTTGATCCGAAAATTTTTGCAGTTCATTCCATTTATCAAAAGAAAACATTGCGCGGAGACAGTTATTTGTGGCAAACTAAGAATGTATTGCAATTATCTGGTATGTTCATTGAAAAATAGTTAAAAGTTTACATTGCTTTGAACTTTAAATTCGCAAATCCATTTCAGAAAAGTAATAAATGCACAAGTATCTAAGACGGAATGTTAACAACTAATGCCTCATAAGCATTTTGTTCTTGAGACAAATAATGGTAGAGAAATAAAATTTCGACTGTATTTCCAGCTAAGATGAGCCAACTGCCCAAACTCTTCTGAGAAGGGTGTGTAAATAAAAAATTAATTATTTCTTAGTATACTGAATTGCTCAATCGCTTTTATGCAAATTTCATTTATTCTATTTATTTATTTATTATTGTGGTGCTCATCATAAATTTATTTATTTCTGTGGTGCTCACCAACCTGCGTACTTTAATTATAAAGGGTTCACATGGTTTTCAAAATATTTTTGTCGAATATTTTGTTTGCTTTTCATTGTAACGTTTAAGAACGATAATCAGATATCTTACGATCAGTTTTATGAAAACGAAATTAGTAATTTGAAATTAAATGTACAATTTCATGCAAATTTTTTTGGACAAAAATTATCACTGGTCAAACAATACCTTAAGAAAAAAGTATGGACAACGAAATGGTTTTTAGCTCCATAGGAATACTAAAAAAACTCTGCAATTTTTTCGATGCGTTTTCGTAACGATTCTAGTAAAATTAACAATAAAATGTGGTTATGTAATTTGTTACGAAATTTGGTACATGCGATAAAATTTTTAATTTTATTATGATACCTTAGAGCAGGGGTAGGCAACGCGGCGCCCGCGGGCGCCATGGCGCCCCCAAGCGATTTTTAATGCGCCTTTGCTGGACTAATGTAAATGTATGATAGCCAGAGCGATTTACTTACTCTTGTCAAATGGCAAGTAGTCAGTTGAGTTTAGAATTGTGCATAGATTAGCAGTTTGCTAACCTTGAGCGTATCTAATAACAAGCACGTATTTTTTGTTAGTGTGTGATCGTATTTCGAATAGACCAAGCGTAGACCGTGCTTTTAAAACTACCAAGTAATCCGAAATAATTCTTTTCTTTCAAAACCCTTTGTTGAAAGCGATGAACTGGATCCTAAATTAAACAGTGATCTAGTTTGGATGGGTGATCTAGTTTCGCCACTGATGTAGTTTCTGACGCATCAGCTAGGTTAACTGTGACTGTATTGTAACTTGCCGTTTTGGTTTCAGTTTGCTTTTATGTTTGAGCTTCTGTTTGTTTCATCATCAGCATTGGCACAACAGCCCTTTGTAGGCCTGGGCCTTCCTCAGAAGCTTTCCCATTCTGCCCTTCTGTTTGTTTATCTTTGGTATAATGCTTTCGTTATGTTTTAAATAATAAATGTTGTTAAGTTTAATAACGTTGTGTTTCTTTTTAAAATAGAGTTGTTATAGCTCTAGTTTTTTGTGTTTTAGCACCCTTCATGGATAAATGTAAAAGAAAAAGAACATATTATTTTAACGATGAATGGGAACATCTATATTGTTTCGTTGTTTACAAAGGGAAGTGTATTTGCTTGTTGTGTAATAATAGTGTTGCGATTCGAAAGAAAAGTAATATTGAACGACATTTTGAGACCGTTCATACCAATTTTGATAGTGACTATCCAATGAACTCCGAAATTAGAAGAAAAAAAATTTTTCTTTAAAATCTTCAATAACTAACCAGCAAAGTTTTTTTACTAAACCACTGCAACAACATAAAGCAGCAATGATCGCGTCATATAAAATATCGCATTTGCTAGCTAAGAATAAAGAACCATTTACAGATGGAGAATTAGTGAAAGAAGCCATGGTAGAAGCTGCTGATTCACTTTTTGAAGAATTTAGAAATAAAAAGGAAATAGTTTCAGCTATAAACACGTTGCAATTATCAGCACGAACTGTTACTAGAAGAATTGAAGTAATTGCGGAGAATTTGGAGGCAGAATTAGCAAATTATATGGAAAATTGTATTTTCTTTTCGCTACAGATGGATGAATCGACAGACGTGACAAATATATCACAATTAGCAATTTGCGTGAAGATGGTATTTTCTGATTTTACAAAAGAAGAATTCCTTAAAGTTCTGCCATAAAAGGGAAGCACCAGAGGAGAAGATATCTTTTCTACTTTTAAAAAGTATATAACAGACGTTAAATTACCTGTACAAAAGTTATTGTCAATTACAACAGACAGGACACCAGCGATGACTGGTAAGAAAAAAGGATTTATTGCCTTATGTAGACAGGATTCCTTATTCCCGAAATTTATTTCTTATCATTGCCTCATACATCAGGAAATGTTATGCGCAAAAACAATCGGTTTTCAACCCGTATTTAGGATAGTAACAAAAATTATTAATTCCATAAGATCGGGAGCTATGCAACACAGATTGTTTAAATTACTTTTAGAAGATGAGGACGTTCAGTTCACAGATCTTCTTTTACATACTGAAGTGAGGTGGCTGAGCAGAGGTAAAATACTTGAGCGGTTTATCATGCTTTTGCCACAAATAAAGGAATTTATTGAATCAAGAGGCGAATTTTACGAGCAATTGGAAAATAAGGATTGGCTAATCGACCTCGGATTTCTGACAGATATAACGGCAAAGTTGAATGAATTAAATTTAAAAATGCAAGAGAAAAATCAGCATATCGCTGACATGATTAGTGCAGTAAATGCATTCTAATGCAAGTTAGTGTTGTTGAAATCCCATCTATTGAAAAAATCATTATCACATTTCCCAAATATAAAATATACTGTTGAGAGCTTAAATTTGAATAATGAAAATTTTACTGCTACATCATATTTAGAAATTATAGATAAGCTAATGGAAAAGTATTCTTCTAGATTTGAAGATTTTGCATCATTAAAACTCGTTCTAAGATTTTTCATAAATCCATTCAATGTTACTAAAGATGATGTCCTTGAAATAGTTTCAGTGTATTTCGAGCTTCATAATATCGAAGACCTAGAATTAGAAATAATAAACTTGCAAAGCGATATTATTTTAAAAGCGTATAGTAATGATAAAATGTTTTGGAACTTAGTCGATGAAAATAGGTATCCTATTTTAAAGAAATGTGCGCTAAAGATTTATTCATATTGTGCAACAACATACAATTGCGAGTCTTTGTTCTCAAATATGAAATATTTGAAATCAAAATACCGAACAAAGCTTAATGACTCACATTTAGATAATTGTTTAAGGACCGAGAACTCTAAATATATCCCCAATTATAAGAAATTAGCTGAAAATATGGACACCCTAGTTTCACACTGAATTATATGTATCATTATGTATGACACAAACAAAATAAAGTTATAAAAAATCTGCTTTTTTTCAATGCCTATTTATACCTGTTGATTATCTGTAAAATATATGGCCTCTGTGATTTTCAGATTTAGTATTGCGCCCTTAAGGACAAACAGGTTGCCGACCCCTGCCTTAGAGCATGGCATAAAAACCATTTATTCGGTTTAATTTACTCCTCAATTTTGTATTTTTTTTACTAAATAAGTCGTATTAAGAACTATAATTCAGAAAACCAGAATTTTTGATAAACCGGCATCTTATGAACGCAAGAATTTCTAAATAAAAGGTTTTATACCGATTATGGTTTCATTAACCAGAAATATGTTTTTCTTACTAGAAATGTCTTTACTATATGCTACGATAATTTTACCAGAATTTATTTCTCCTGGTATGTAGGCATTTCTTCTAAACATTTTTTTGGATGCACTGAATGCTAATATTTAATGTCCTAATGTCTGATTATCCGTATATAATGTCTGAAATGACATGTTTTTAAAAGTTTAATTTAAAAGTTGAAACAAAATGAAAATTTCCATTATTTTAGGTACTTTTGTCATCCAGTGTGCTTTGATGAATAAAGAAATTTCAGTTGTAAAAAATAGTACGTTTTTGGAATATTTAGAAGGATTTTAAGAACTGCGATGCTCATCGAATAAACATTTAAAAAAAAAATTAAAGTGCTTCATAACAACAAAAAAGTGCTTTGTAAGAACATCATGCCTTCATAAATGCATTTTATAATTGGTAATTAAAGTAACAAAATTCCTTACTTCCAGAAAGTGTCAATGTTGCAAACACGTACTCTGCATCAGTTGAGCCTGCGTCATTTTTTGACGTCATCAAAAGTGAATACCAAGTACCGGGCACAAGATCAGTGATTGTAACTGTTTGTTGTTCTGGAATCACATTGTTGCTGACCAAAGTCCATTCATGCTGACCACTAACTTTGTACTGGATAACGTAGAACCTGATTGGACACCCACCGTTATGCCAGCTGTTTAGATTGACTGTAACCGTACTTGAATTGACTGACAGTAAAACTCTTTTGTCTGGAGCTAGTGGTGCTAAAAAAAGTAACCAAAATTTAGTAGCAGTTTTGACAATGGAATTAATACTTAAGAATGATGACAATTTAGTTAATATCAAAACCAGATGCTAAAAATTTTTTAATAATTTTTTAATAGGATAAAAAGCAAGTTATCACAAAAACATGCCTTTAGATTTATCACAATCTGGTTAATATGATATATTAAAGGCAATTTTTTACGCGTTTAATTTAGAAATTTTATTTGCTTTAAAAATATCTTTCAAATTTTTAAATGATTGGGGATATAATAAATAAGCATTTTTCGTTATGAAAGTTGTCGGGAAATCTTATTGTCAACAATACAAGAGGGCGCAGAGTTCGTTGGCTGAGAGAAATATTCGAACCAAGGACCTATATATTCATATAGAAGGACGCTCTAGCCACCATAGTTGTACAACCTAGTCAAAGCGATTTAGAAAGCTTTATATAGTGGCTACCACAATGAGACATCATAAAATACATTTCATTCTCTTAGAAATGTTAAGATATAGCGAATAAGAGAGAAGTAAAACTGCAATTACAGATCCTTTGAATAAGCTATTAGGGTCATATTTTCCAAATTAAATTCCTTTGTGCCTCCAAAATTGGAAATCAAAATGTCATGACCACTATATAAAGCTTCCTATCATACCCTGGACATGGATGTACAGTGTGCAAAATAAAAAACGGACCACCCGTAATAACTTTTGATCTAATCATAGCACCGTCACGTTCTGTGACTTAATAATTATCTTATTTGATCTTCATGTTTTAAGATTCAATCTTAATTTCTCCAGGCGCTAATCTCAAATATGCTAATTTATTAATGCCGACGATATTTTAAGTTGCAAAATCAGTCGTAAAAGCGAAATTCCACTGAACAAACAAAAAATTTTCTAGGCTGATTTGGATTTCAAAATATAGGGAGTAGCTTCAATCTGAGATATATGGTCCCCATAGTACGATCCGGAGAGCGGTCTAAAGTTTGAAATTCTTAATGTTTAATTTATATTTTGCTTATTTCACCATATCTCGAGAGCTTTTTAAGTGAATTCAAAAATTTTGCAAACAATTAAAACACTTATTCATCCAAAGATAATTCCCTGTATTAAATATTTTTAATAAATATTTATAATTTTTTATTATTTTATTTAATTTTAGTTGAAAAAAATAAGACTTGTAAGGTATGCAATTTTTTGCATCGTTTTAAAAATCTATTATTTTGCATAGCAAAATACAAAATTTGAGTGAAATCGGTCGAACAGTTCCTGAGAAATTTAATTTTAAGAATACGACTTTTTAGAAATTTGATTTTTCAGAAACCATTCGATAGATTTAACTCAAATTTTGAAAAATAATATTTTTCAAATGACGTAAAAAATTTCACACCTTACAATTCAAGCTTTTTTCGACTATTATTAAATAAAATAATAAATAATTACTAAAACTTATTTTTGCATGAAATTATCCTTGCATAAACGAATTTTATGAATGTGTGCTAAAGTTTCTCAATTTGCTAAAAAAGTTCCCGAAATATAGCGAAATACGCAAAAAGCAAAATTAACATTTAGGGGTCCTAACTTTGGAACGCTCTCCTGACCGAACTATGGAGACCATATTTCTAAGATTACTGCTACCCTCTATATTTTGAGGTTAAGAAATAGGAATCCGTTGAAAAAATTGTATGTTTATTCCGAGTAAGTGTGTTTTTGTGTCTGATTTCGTTACTTAAAATATCGTCTGTACTAATTAATTAGCATATTTGAGGTTACCCCCTCAAACCATAAAGATTGAGTCCTAGAACGTGAAGTTCTGATCGTTAGATCAAAAGTTATAAAGGGAGGATTTTTTTTTATTTATCGCACAATACAGCTATTATGGTTGGAGCATCCTAATTGTAAATTCCTTAGTTCGAATCCTGCCGGCAGTTAACGACCATATCTCTCACGCATACTTTCATCCGCTTTACTTTTTTGACTATGCATTTTGCTGTGAAATAACTATGTACTCGTACATTTTTGAGTTCACGTATTTTTCAAAATCGACTATTATCTATTTTTGAACTATTTTGACACATTTTTACTCACTTTTTCTTTATCAATACCACACAGTAATGATATTGGTACTAAGCCGCTAATTGTAAAGGACTTTTTGAGTGGTGCCGGAGTAGGCTTCATGCATATCAAATCTTTTGGACATATAGTCGAGGACAGGACATATGGTCGAGATTACGTCAAAGGTATCGACCATTATGTGATAGGCATGTGTAGACCTTAACTACCATTACTTCTGGGATACACAATCTAGCTACAGACATAACACATCTTTTAAAAATTGCCTTATTGTAAATATCATGATACAATATATTCATTCAGGGAAACAAATTCCAGAAAAGTTCAGTTGCATATGGTTATGTTTTTTGTAACCGTCATTGCACAACCGAACTAATTTTGAGTTTTACGACTACTAATGTTCAACTTCGTAGCCTTGTAATTTTGATCTCAATCCAGAACTCCAGGATAGAGTATTGGGGAAAATTTTGCCTTCGTGGTGGACTTTTCAATAGAACTAATCCGCATTTGCGTTACATTGAGAGGAAATCCCTGAAACCCTCCCACAGTTAGCCTGAAAACAAGAGGACTCGAATCCATAATCCGTCTACCACTGAGGATATGTTTATGTCAGTATTGTGGTCGGTGCGAGCCGGGAACCGAATTCGTATTGAAAATGCCATCGCTGATGGGATTCGAATTCGGTTTAAATTATTGGGAGGCGAATGCTCTATCCCTTGAGTCAGCATGGCTTCAAATATTTTTTTCCTGCCTCATTGCTGGACATTTAGTCAAGATCACGTCAAAGGTATCAGCCATTATGTGATAAGTATAGGTAGGCCTTAACTACCATTATTTACGGGGTATACAAACTAGCTGCCAAGGAAGACCTTTACTTACTACAATAGTCATTTCTAAAATTTATACCATAAACAATATAATATATCATAACAATATATGTATACCATAAATTGCATACCATAAACAATATATTTATTCAGGAACGAAAATTCAAGAAAAGTACATTTGTGCTTGATTTTTTTTTTTTTTTTTAGTGGATGACTTGGAAATTCTTTTCTCCTATACTGGTACAAAATGATGCCACTAGATGCCTGAAAAATTTCCATACGCCACTCGAATGTTGCACGGTAATTAAGGATTGTATCAATTCTTAACATTTCATGCGATGCACATTGCCAGTTTTGTAAATTCCGTCACCTATGATGAGCTGGGGAGAGAATATTTCATATCTTGAAGAACATGATATGATGAACTGATAGATGAGCTAAAAGAAAATACAAGATAGGGTTTCTGAACAAACCACTACCGATTTAAATAGCTTTTGGGCGCATCAACTTCCAATCGATGACACAGATTGACCATCTGAAGCAGATTCTCGTTAATTTGGCTTTCTTTTATAAGATAAAAGAGTAGCATTCGTACTGACAATTAAAATGCTTTTCTTTAGCTATGCACGCTATTCTAATGTGTAGTTTTTAAATCTGCGTCATATATAGGAACTGAAATGGTATTTGGGAAAAAAAAATTATTTTTTTTACTCTCTAACCCTCTTAAAAGCATGTCTAGAAATTTACTAAGCAAACTTTTATTTGTTTTCAATATATGACGCTAAATAAATATTTATCAATTACACTGGGGTATAAATATTTCTTTGAATTCATACAAATACTTGATATTACCTGATTAGGTTGTAGTGATTTCAACTCTAGCATTAATTTTGCTCCTTAAGCAGCAGATTTTTTTAAATTACATTTTTTGTCTATTTTCTCAATTTGTGTACAATAATTGTAATAATTTTATTTAATTAATAAAAACTCAATTTGTTACATATTTTAAAATTCTTCTTATGATTTTAAATAAAGTATTAACTTAGTTTAAAACTAAAGTATAAGTAAGCTTGATGAACTTGAAACTTTATTTAAAAAAAAAAGCTAGGTGATAATTTTTTGAAATATCCATGGTTAGTAATAAGGTCAGCATCATTCAAGTACTCTAAAATAGGCTCCCTTTGTGGGTCAAAGCCTTCCCTAGAACCTTCCTCAATTCTGCTTTTTCTGCGATTGTTCTCCAGCTAGTAATTCTTAGGATTTTAAAATCCTTTTGCTATATTATTTCTCTATAATTATTTTTCACTATAATAATGCTTTAATTATTTCACGAAAATTCTGGTTTTCTGTTTCAAGTTTTTTTTCCATTAAACTTAACTGGTAAAAACCTATTTACATTTATTTAAAGAACCAAAAATAAATAATTTTAATCTCATAAAACTGTAAAACTTTATTAATATTTCATTTCCCCATGAGGCATTGAAATATTTTCTTATATTTCTATCATCATTGTTATAATAGCTAAAAATATCAACAGAAAAGAGGGGACTTTTTACCGTAGAATATTGTTAGGAAAAATTTGCAATCTGCACAAAACATTTAATTTTTAGTTACTCAAAATTTATTTATGTAAACAGATTTCCTAAAATAATGAATAATATATTATAATATCTAGTTTGAAATTTATTTATAAGAATATACTTTATTAAACAATGAATCTTTAGAAATTATTAATTGAAAACGCAAAACGAAAAAAACAGAATTAATTACGACTTAAAATGGATGCATTTAAGGCATTATTTAATATATTACTCAGTTGGGAAAAGATTATCTCATCTAAAAATGTTACCCGAATAAAAACTGATAAATTTTTATAAATGTTATCGAATGAAACACATGTTTAAAAGCATAAAATTTCATCAACGTAGTTTTTTTTTTCTCTATCATAAATTTTATTTACAGCTTTCAACTACGCAGTTCATCTCATTATTTTCTTTATACTTCTTTATAAATAATAATTTTATTTAATTAAATAAACATCAAATATATATATTTTACTTTTTTGTAAGGATTTCCCTTGAGCGTAATATTGCGCATACTTAATGGCATCTCCAATTAACGTGTGTTTCTCAGTAATTCTTTCGAGATCACGCTTATTCATCTACGTTATTTTTTCGAAGTTAATAAATTATTTTTAGAATTATGAGTAATTAATAAGATTAGAATATTTTCTCAAACTAAGCCTAATTATTTCCCAAAAGTTCTAAAAATAAGTTAATTGTATTGTTTTTTGAGCCTTTGTATTAAAAATAGTCTTTTTCGATAAATTAAATCTTAGCATGCAGAATTCTAATTTGTTTTTCAATATTATTCATCTGTACTTCTTTCTTGTAATATTTTGCATTTATCGTAAATTGAATTTTTTTTTATCCTTTTTCAAATAATTTAAATTATCCATCATTAAACAAGATTATATTTTTGGTTCTTGCAAAAAATAAAATTTTAAATCATTCTGTAAATAATAGAGTGTTTGAAAATGTTATGGATTTCACAATTCTTTTCGACTCTGAAAGTTTCTGAAAGTTCAGAACCTTTCAGAAAGTTTTTCTAGCTTTGTTTTATAAATATAGATTCAGAGTCGATATAAATGCTAGAATGCGCGTCGAAATAAAGTTTAATGTGACCCTCATAGCACTTAAACTAACAAAGCAATATTTAACATTTTCTCAAGTTTATGTGGTTTTATTTGACCTAATTATTTATAAACCTTGTTGAACTCATATTAATGTTGTTACTGATATTAAAATTAACCTTTCACTTCTATCAAGATTGTGATCTGAACCATTCTCTGTAGTATTTCATGACGGACTGGTCAAAGGTACGAGAAACAACTCGAGTGCGTTGGGTCTGGGAACTTAACAATTAAAAATATTGATGCTCTTTCTGAATCAACAAGTTGTCGAATCATTCCAATAAAACATTATTCAGTATTACGTTTGTGATTATTTTGGGTCTTGCAGGCTAGTTAGAAACTAAGCTTTTTGTGCATAAAGACCCAAATTGAACAAATTTAATAGTTTAGAAGAAAAAAATACTAAATTCGTGCTACCCATGGAGGAACATCCAGTATCGCAAGTGAGAACATGTGATGGTCAATGCTGTGCCTGGGAACAGTTTTTCTTTCTTTTAAAATAAACTATAAAAATGACTCAGTTTACAGAAATTACTTATAATCACAAAATTAAATAATAATCCATTTCCTACAAAATAATTATCTTAATAACAAAATTACCGCCGTATACTGTATTCTTTAAAATTACTGTTTATAAATTATTTCCTCTACATAAAACAAAATAAACTTAGCCTAATGTGCACTCTTTCATAGCCAATTAAAACGTCGTAGCAGGATATCATCATCATCATGGTTGGCCAGACAGCCCAAAGTGAGCCAATGCCTTCCTCTGAAAATTTATCCACGATGACTTCCGATTTATCTTTGATCTCCAATTTTTTTCATTAATTGCGAGAAAATAAGACTCCACTGAGTCATCCCATCTCAACAGCGATCTTCCCCGCTTTCTTTTTCCAGTAGGTTTAAAAAACAGTATCTTTTTTACTGTGTTGTCGTCGCTCATTCGAATCACGTGGGCGATCCAATTCATTCTATTCATTTCTATGTACTTTATAATATCAGGTTGTTTATAAATCTTGTACAGTTCAAAGTTAAATGTCCTTCTCCAGTTATTGCTTTCATTTACACCACCAAGAATACCCCGCAAAATCTTTCTCTCAAAAATTGCGATACAATTTTCCTCCAGTTTTGTCATTGTCCAAGCTTCAGAGGCGCATGTCAAGACTGGCCGGACAAGAGCTTTGTAGATTAAGAACTTTGTTTTCCTAGAAAGAAACCTTGATTTAATAAATCTTCTCAGCCCATAGACAGCCCTATTCGCCAAATAGAGTCGGTCTTTTATTTCAGGGGTAATTCTGTTGTCAATGATAATAATTGATCCTAAGTAAGTAAAACTTCTCACTGTTTCAAATCTATAAGAATTTATTTCAAGATTGGGTCTGACTATTAATACTACTANTTATTTTTATTTCCTTATTTTTTTCTCTTGTTTCTAGTTTTATTTAGCAAGTTTATTTTAGAGCAAATGTATTAGTTTTTGCGAAAATAAAGAATATTTTGTGCCTACTACGGCAAAGCTTAAAGACTTGTACACATAAATTGAAGTAAATACTTACTAATACATGTAACTTGAACCTGGGAGTAGATAACACTAAAACTGATGGGATAAAAAATAATAAAAATTGCAAGCATGCTCAGATAATCTGGCTCTACATTGACCATTATTATCGGTACCATAATATTATTAAGATGTGCTTGAACCTTTAAGTAGTTAAATTGAATCATTTTTCTGTTCAATTGAACCTTAATATCACTTAAACTTAGGATGGTTTAATTTACATGATAATGTGGTTAACTAACACCCTTTTTAAGACTGCAGAAAATATGCATGAGACATTGTGGTTCAAATAATCAGAAGTTTCTAATTGTGATTAAAAAAATCTGACTGCGAAAAAATAATCTGCTAATTAAAATTTCATTGTAAATTTAACAGAAAAAATTGTAAGTAACATAACTATAATTATGAATACTTTGTCTAAACTAGAAATATAGTATTTTTTTTTCTTGTATAGCGATGTTAAATAGTAAACACGCCTATAAGTTAAATATGCAAAAAATACTTAATATCGTTCACATTCACTGTAGTCTTTATATGGTACTAATTTGAGCCCAATTATTGTTCTCTTTAAATTTTATTACGCAATACAAAGGTCTGAATTGAACAAAATCATGGTTAATTTAATCTAGGTTTTAGAAAATTTTTAATCTGTTATATTTTATCGTTTAACCCATTATTCAGATAGTGCATAGGTGTGAAGTTTGTTGAGAACATTTTTTTTACCCTTAAGAAACATTAAATAAGCATAATTATTTTATAAAATATTTTTTATTTATCATCTACGTAACTTATGAGTACATGAAAAATCATTATAAAAAGGGAAGCAAAGCTAAAAGAGATTTTAAGTGATTTACTAAATCTTAAGTCTATCGATTTTGCGTAAAATAATGTGCAGCTACTTAAAAATATCTCTGAGACCAAACACCATTTGTCTTTCAGCAATCTTGTAGCATATTTTTGCACTCTATTATTTTCTTTCTTTTTTTTCCACCCCAAGTTTTACTTTTTATCTTGCGCTAAAATTATCACTCCTTTGAAAAGTGACATGATAAAAAGTGTCTTTCATTAAAGTTTGTGTCACACTTCATGATAAAGAGTTTTTAGAACATTTGTTTTCATACTACATCAGGTAGTTCGTGTGACAAGTTAAATTTTTCACGTTCTGCTACGTATTTCATTTTACCAAGCATCAAGTAAAACATGTATACATGTTTTTTTACAAAAGCGAATTAAATATTTGATTTAAATATAAATAAAGTAAAAAGACAACATCAAAATGATGAAAAATCAAAAATTTAATTTATTTTTAGAAGAATTTTAACTTACAGGCTCCCTTATCTGAATTTATATTTTAAATTTCTAAATGAAGTTTTTCAATAAACTACTACAAATACCAGTGCTAACTGTAAAAAAAGATTTACAAAAATTTCACGAAACTTTCTTCATTTTTGACGAAACCATTTCCTGGTATATGCTCCGAGCAAATTTTTTTTCAAAAGTGACGACGACTATCGTTCTTTCTTCGAGGAAACAAATCTCGGGAAAGTAAAAGAAAAACTTAGTCATTCTAATTTCGACAAAAAAAATATAAATAAGCAAATAAGGAACCCTCGCATGAAATGTTCCTAATAATCACTTTATCGAAGATTTCATATAGTTGAATCAACGTCACCCAGACAACACAAGAATTGCAGATAGAAGTGAGAGATAAATTACACCTAGGCCCGAAGCAAGCTTCGAACCCATGATCTTTCTGGAATGAAACCAGCTTCTTGACCACTATACAGGCAGGTCGGCTTGTCCAATAATTTTACAGCCCAAATTTCAAGTTTCGTTTTTCTAGTTAACAATCTCCCAATGCACTACGATGAGATTTCAAGTTGAGAAAATATTTTAGTCATATATTTGAAACTTCACATTTCGTCACAAATCACGCGATTAAATGACGAAATGATCTACGAAAATCCAGAAATACAGCTGAACGATTATTGAATCGCCAAACATGAGATGTTTAGTTTTGAGAGAATATAGAACAATTTAATTTCTTACACAGAAATAAATAGGCTGGATAATGTTTTGATAAGAATGAGCCATTACGCGAGGTATCGTGAAGGCTTCTCTAAGAAAAATAGTCACCATTAAAATAAATAAAAAAATAATTATTGTTCAAAACCATGGAAGCAAAAAACTTATCAGGATTTTAAAACGGACAAATAGATTAAATGTGGAAACATTTATTAAGTTTTTTAAAAATCACCAATTTGACGAAATGTTTCTTTCAGATAAAAATCTTAATATTTAAATTAATATCCTTACTTTCTATATATTTTATGAAAAAGAAAATTTAGCATTGTAATAACCATATATATATATATATATATATACGTACATCACAAACCATTCTAATTTTTTTCAAAAAAAGTATGGCTTTTCTATCAATTGAAATTTTAAGATTTTTTTTTAAGTTTAAAATATACTGTAAAAAATAGCTTGTTAAGTTTGCAGAAAAAGACTGTCAACTGATGTGCCAGTGTAAAACCGTTTATTTCACAGGAAGATACTGTTATTGAAAAACGGAAGCTAAATTTTTAAGAAGAGAAGTACTGTTATTACAACGAACAAACTCAGTTCTTTTAATAAGGGTAAAACTGTATAAAATAACTGTGTCGGTATTGTGGTTCGTGCAAACGATTAGAATTTGCTAGACCAATAAACGCCAGAAATCAAACCCAGGTCACGTCACCTAGAAGCGAGTGCTCTGTCCCATTAGCCACGGCAGCTCTAGTGTTTGGTGTTAAAAACTGTAGTGGCCAACCCTAATAAAATTGTTTGACAGTTTAATCAAATTGGAGAATCACATGTATGTGAACGCGATTTAGCGATTTAGCGAAAATTTCAAAACTTGAATTTTAAATTCCGGAACTCTTTCATTTTTACTTTAAGTCTTCACTCTTGCTTTGAATTTTAGATTGCAGTGAAAATTTAATCATATTAAAAGTTTTGATTCGCGGAAGGCCGTAAATCAATGGTATTAAGAAACGCGGAATTTTGCGAAATTCGTGGACAAATCACATTCTCTGTTACGAGTTTTTAGACCTGGAAGGAGGATATGAAAAATCTGAATTCTGGGATACACCCGGATAACAATGAGATCTGATCTTTTATCATATAAATATCATACACAGCATAAAAAAATCTAGCCAAAGGAGTCCTAAACATTTTTGTTTTAAGATCATATTGCCTCTAAAATATCTGTTTTTTTGTGTATGTTTTCTGAACATGTTTAGTTGATTACAAGCATAGCAAATTAATACAGATATGTCTCAATTCATGAATTCCGAAGTGAACTCACGGAGAAAAAGTGTACAGACAAAACTACCAGAATTTGGTAACGTTTACCGGGTTTTTGGCTCTACACTGTTAGAATTTTTATTCTGAAATTATGTTAAAATAAGCGGTAGCAGTCTGTCCATCCGATTATCTGTAAAGATTACGATAAAGAACATTTTTTTTTACTTTTATGATTTTGAAACCGTTTACAAATAGCATGACTGTAAAACCATGAATACAAAACTATACGGTTTTTTAATATTCCTTTACCCTTCACAGCTAGCATGGTTTCAAAACCGTAAAAATAAATTTAACTGGACATAGAAGCTAGGCTTTCGTTATGTAATAGGCATTGGAGAGTGAAGAACACAAATTGGGGAGTGCAGGAAGGGAAAAACACTGGTGTCAGCGCTGAGAGACGAACTCCAGTTTAACCAGTCAAAAGACTGACAGATTAGCCATCTCGACTATAATATGTGCGCAGTTGTAAGGGACTAAGTCCCTTCATTAGGTGAGCTTAGTTGGTGCGATAAGATTCCGGCTGCTTTACTGTATTAGGTGGAAGTAGTTACTAAACGGTTTCGCCTCATGTTTACAGTTTAATTACCATCTTATTTTTAATTATTTGAGTAATTTGTTTAAACATGATAAAAAACAATTAAATAAATTATTATTTAACCATTTTTTCTGAGAAATTTCGGACAGTGTACGAGAACACCAGAAACACACGGTAATTTTTATCGAAACGAAATGATTCCTGTAAAATTAACAATTAAATATGGTTTCATAATCTGAGTTTTTCTATCAATTTTTTGAGGTCGGATCACATAGGTATTTTCTTGAGAAGCAAATCAATAGATTAAGAACTCCAGCGCAGTATAGACATCTAAAGAAAATCTTTTCTTTTAGTTCTACTTACTTTAGAAGTAAAACAAATACTAAGAAAAAAAGTTCCATAAAATGTTTTCTGAGATCATTGAAATAAGTTAAGAATATTTCTGAAAAAATGGGGAGAAAACTTAGGGAGCTAAAAGTGTTTTTCCCTCGCATTGCAGCCTTTTTTTTTTTTTTTTTTTTATTTTTTTGGTGCAGGTGTAAGCGTAATAAGGTGTTATGATTAAAAAGTTTTTTATGGTTTTATATTATTTATGGTTTTTTATGCTATTATAAGTGAAAGAACTGATGTATAAATATTTTTTTACATATAATGTTTTTATTGAGTTTCATCCAAGTTGAAATTTATTTGTCGATACAAATGTAATTAAATTTCCTTAATTTTATTAGAAATATTTTTCCCATTACATTCCCTACACTTCATTTCTACGTATGCAAAAATGTGTTTGTTAATTTAATCGTCCTTTCAAAATATTTTTGGAGATAATTTTAAGGTTTTGTTAGTGAAATATGTTGAATGAATTGCAAACTAAGACAAAAGTATGGTTAAAACCATCAGGATATGGTTCAATTAACCGTGTTTGTGGCTTTATTGGAACACGAAATGGCTCGGTAATTTCTACTGAAGCACTCTAGTACTGATTTCGGTAAAATTAACAATAAAATATTGTCTTATAGCATGTGATAAAATTTGATAAATATGAAATAATTTGTTATTTTTGTAATGATATCTAAGAGCATGTTATAAAAACCACTCATTCAGTTAAATTTACTTCTTTATTTTATATTTTTAACTAAATATGCTTTAATAATAAGCCATTATTACCACATACTTAGTGAGCATTATTAATACACTATTTGGAAGAAAGTGACGGGACACGACACTATAACGACATAAACCCATATTTATTAAAATTAATAGGAGGTAGGACCTCCTTTGGCTGTGATCACAGCTGCAATCTATCTGGGCATGCTTTCCACTAAATTAGTTTTTGTGGCAAGAGGAATTTCCTTCCAAATGTTTAACAGGAAGTTCCATAGTTCATGCTTGCTTTTGGTGAGTGGGGTGCAGGCCCTCAACCGACTGTCTAATTCATCCCAGAGATGTTCAATTGGGTTAAGATCAGGGTTCTGCGCCGGCCACTCCATGCGTTTAGCGTTGTTGTTCACATGCCAGTCAAGAGTCCTTCTGGCAACATGGGATCTTGCGTTGTAGTTTTGATTCAAGCAATCATCCATACCGTACGTTGCCCACAAGGTAGGAAGGACATGATTGTCGAGAATATCACAGTATCCATTGGCATTCATCATACCATCAACCTTCACCAGTGGGCCAGCACCATACCAGGAGAAACAGGCTCATACCATCAATATTCCTCCACCAAACTTTACAGTTGTTCCGTCACTTTCTTCCAGATAGTGTATATTTTGATCTTGCAAAGAAAATTGAACTATAATCTTGAAAACCAGAGCGGTAGAATTACAAATAAATGGTTTAAATACCATATATTTTGATTTTATTAAGCAGAGTTATGGTCTTTTTAAAACCATAAATATCATTACCAACAGTTTTGTAGTTTTTGAGAATTTCTGCTTTTAAGTTCAGAAATCAATCATTGTCAGCGCTTTCTAGAAAATTCTCGGTTCGGTGAACTATATTTAACTAAGGGATTATATTTAACTAAGAAACTTCATTGTAACTGATGCTTATTATCAGAATTTATGAAGAAGTGAGATACGAAATCAAACAACAGTTTGACTTTTTAAATTTCTCTTGGATTTTAGATTTTGTAGATACAAAAAAAAATTATAATCTATGATTTAATAGACTTACCACTTCCAGCTGTTTTAGTGGATATTGTTTCACTCCCATTTCCTCTTCCGGCACTGTTTGTTGCGACCAGAAAGCAGTAATATTTTGTCCCACATAACAAATCGTGCAATGTGTAAACTGTCCGTTCCCCTAGTTAAAGAAGTAATAAAATTACAATTTTCAGACATAATTAATTCTAGTTACATACACTGTCAAAATAACAAACAAAAAAAATGTCGTTTACCTGGAATTACAGTTTCTTGCCATAAAGTTCCATCACTGCGATGATGCAATATAAATCCTGAAATGAACAGTACATATACAAAACTACATTTCAACCATAATTCTTATAAAAATTTACTTGGATATATTTTTTCTGAATTTTAAGTTCCCAGAGCAATTGAAATTCAAATTTTTATTTTATTTAATATTATTTTTATTTTATTCAAAATATCTCGAATAACTTACTTATAAAATTTTTGTACTTATATTCTAAAATCTTTTCTTATCAACAAATAACTTAAAGATTGAAAATTCAAGCCATTCTTCGTAATTTTGGGAAAAAATAAATAAAATGGATGAAATCATGTAAAAACCGGTGTCTGCCAAGTAAAAAATCCCGAATCAAATTTCAGCAAAAAATAAAAAAAAAAATAAAAAACACTGTCATTCTGAATGCTAGTACTTTTTACATAAAATTTATTTTTAGAGTAAAATGTTATGGAACAAAAAGTCTGATGCGCCCTAACTTTCAAGGCGTTAAATTTGACAGATGGATTTTGCGGAGTTTTTGACTCAATGAATGCTGGATTTGAGATTCCAGTACTGCTTGCAGCAATTCGACTCTTTTTTTTGCAGTTAGAACTTGCATTAAATTAAATAATCAACATTTTTTTAACTATTTGGAATAAACGATTTGTAATAACTTGGAAATTACAACTATTTGAAATAAAATTAAAAAAAAAGGTATTTATTTGTAATTCATAGAATTTTTTACTTCGCTGCAATATCATTATAAAAGAGGTCATAATATTAATTAAGGCTACTTCGTAATATTGCATCGTTCGTGCCACATATAAAACCAGTCTGAAATATTTTTTTCGCAACTCGTATATGTATATTACGAGGGTTGTAAATTAAATAGTGGCAACTTAACCTTGAAACTCACGGAAGGGCGGGCATGCGCAAATTGGATATGGGAGCGGTGAGGTGGCACTGTTGTCGATGTGTAGAGTGCAAAAAAAAGTCGATTTGCTTATAAGGGTAGTTGTTGTGTGGCGTTAAAGTGAGGAGTTTCTTTTCCATCGCTCTAAAGCATGTTTTCAAAAGGTGATCAGCGGTCGTGGCTTACAATCGAGGTTGCCCGTGGAAAAATGCAACAGAATGCTATCGAGGATTAGTGGAAGCCTGTAGAGCAAATGTTTTACCGTATAGGACAGTAGCACGATGGGTTCAAGCATCTCGTCTTTTTTCGTCATTAAGCATTTTCACAACATGCTTTAGAGCGATGGAAACGAAACTCCTCACTTTAACGTAACGCAACAACTACCCTTCCAATCAAATCGACTGTTTTTTGCACTCTACACATCGACAACAGCGCCACCTCCCCCCACCCATACCCTATTTACGCATGCCCGCCCTTCTGTGAGTTTCAAGATTAAGTTGCCACTATTTAATTTACAACCCTCGTATTTCAACAAAAATCAATAATTATAAAGCTATTGATATTCGTTGTCAATATCAATATTAGTTCTAATTATATTTCACTTCCAGATTATTTATAACTCCGAAAAGTAATCTATTCCCAGATTCAAAAAAAGAAGGAGCTGATATAAAGTGTGAAAAAAATATAAAGCAAATAAAATTTTGATTCTATTGAATCAGCTATTTTGCTTCTTATTTCTAACTACCATAAAGACCAGAGAGGTAGCAAACGAATCCAAAGTTCATAAGAAGAACTCTAGATCAGAGTGCTTCGAGACTTTTGAAAACATTACTAGTAGCTTGAAGCTCTGAAAAACAAGATCGCCTCATATCTATTTTTTTTTTCAATTTAATAACTGTCGTTGAACTGCCGACCTAATTTTGACTTTACAACATCTATTGCTCAACTCTGTAGCCTTTTAACTTTGAACCCAATCCAGAAAACAAGGAAACTCCTCGATCTGCAGCCGAAGATGCATGATTTGTTATGGGAACATGGAGGACTTTGTGACCCGACATATTTAGCGTGCATCAGTTACCATTGTCATTATTAAAACAAACTATTCCTTAATACTAGCTTCTTAAATCGAGCATGAACTTTATTACAAACTACTTTCATTTTATGCTTGTTATATTTTTATTTACAATTATTCAACTTTTTCTTAAATGAGTTTAAGTCATTGTTCGACAAACTTCAAGTTTTCAGTTTTAAGTTTCAAGTTTCAAGTTTTGAACTTCAAGATCAGTTTTCTCCCAAAAAGTTATACTGTGACAAGTTTTATCCTTCAAAATAAATGTTAAAGTATCTAGTCAAATATTTGAAAATAACGGCATTTAAGAATATGGCATGGTTAAAAAAATAGCAAAATTGTAAAATTTTCGAATGAATTACCTGTTACAGGTGCATTTGGTATACTTCTGTATTCCCAAGTAATTTTTATAGAAGTTGACGTTGTATAATGATTCTTAATTATTGGTGGTAATGGTCTATCTGAAAAAACAAAGAGTTGGTCATTATATTTTAAAAATTAACACTGTAAGTTTTTTTTCATTAGATTTCTATGTAAAATACCCGTGTAAAAAATATTGATACACATTTTTGTTTAATCTATCAACATTCTTCAAGCTGGCATTTTAATCAAGACTAAGAAATTCGTTAATGAAACAAAAATTACAGTTTTTTTTAAGAGGCATGAATAAATTTGACGTGTTGCCTGTGGTTATTAAGAAATCAGGTATTACAGTGTACTCTAGATATCTCAAAGTTGAAGGGACGTTAAAAAATTTCAAGATAGTGAGCTTTCGAGATAACAAGTTCAGGACTAAATATGTTCTAAAAAGTAGAAAAATATAAAAATATATTCTAAGATAATACTCTAAAAGCTGGAGTCATGAAAAATAAAATTAACTAGTAATAAATATGAAGAAAATGATAGTTTACTATAAGTCTAAATACAACAATCATAATTTTATTTTTTAAAGTAAGACAAAAATAATTATGCATTAAATAGAAAATAATTTGTTTACAATAGACATACAAAGTCGTTTTACTGAAAAAAATTCATTTTATAATTCGAAACATATTCGACATAACAAGGTTCTGAGAAGAAACTCTTCTGCATATTAATTCAAATTAATATTAGATGGATATGTTATGTCAAGGGGAAAAATATTTTTTAACATAAAAAGGTTTTCAATATATAGAAGTTCGAGATATAGAGAGTATACTCTACATATTATTTTATTTAAAAAATTGCCAATATTATCAAAGGTGTAATTTTCTAATAGGTAATTTAAAATTCTAAGTCTAGAGCACTTCAGAATTTGGTGAAAAAAATTATTATTGAAATCAAGAAACTGATATTGAGAATTGAATTACTTCATTTATATACGTAAAATAATTCATAAAATATTTATTTGAACATTCATCGAAGCTATTTCTAATACGTATCCAATTAAAGGATTGAGCAATTGCCTTAGTCATTATACAAATATTCAAAAGATTTTGTGTTACGAGTGACTACATAGAGGAAATTATTGTTTCAGACACAACGCATTCAACAAATAATTGTTTCCTTTAATTAATCTGCCCCAAATGCGCGTAAAAAATTCCTTTTATTTTACTTTTTACAAGTGAAATACGCAAAATCGGACAAATATTTAGAGCAAAGACGCTTTAAATGTATCTCCAATTGTAGTTTGAAGCCTACCCAGCACCAGATTATAAGAATTTCATTCTAAAATTATGATAAAATAACAGACGTCATTCTGTCCATCCCATTAACCATAAAGTTTACGGTAACGGTACGGTACGGTACGGTTACGGTAATAAATCATGTAAAAATTATTTTTTGACGTTCATGTTTAAAATTAGAAGAAAAAAATTACATTGTAATCAATGTGACGTAATACCCATCAGAATTTGATGTTAAGAGACTCTAAACATTTTGCATTATTTTAATTTAATACCGAATCGAGAATTCATACATACTTTAAGGAGTGTAGTTAAATCTAAACACCACTAATTTATAAAGCTTACACCAATCTTAGATGAATTTAATCCATTCATAGTTTTCAACAGGATGGAGGATGTGTTGTCATATTCCAATGTTCCTTAAATTTTGGAAAGTAAAGGTAAATTATGATTTTTTTTTTGTGTTAGGAGTGACAGAAGACTACGCTGGACATATATTAACTCTATTAACAAAATATTTCTGAATATATGTTGTTGTTTTTCTTTCATTTTTGATCTAACATGGCGAATATCAAAGTGTCGCTAGGCTCAGATATCGATACCAGTACCAGCACACTTTAAAAAAATTAAATTACAAAATCTTAATGTGATAAAACATGTGATTACTAAAATACACATGTTACATACCAAAACATTAAACATATATATTTTCAAAGGATCTCGTAGAATGGCTATTTAACTTGTAAACTTCCGCACCAATTTATTAATTCCTGACAAACAAGTAAGATTTAATTAATGAATTTAAATTACTCACCAAACTGTAAGGTTCTTGCGGATATGATTTCAGATGGCGGACTAGCTCCTCTTTTGTTGAATGACTGAAGTATGAAGCTGTATTCCACATTTCGATTTAAATTACTTAGTTCGTAAAATTGTTCTGAATTTAAGCGTGCATTGTCAACGGGGACAAAAGTGAACGGTTCTTTGCTGGACACAAGTTTATAGCCGACATAAAATCCATCGATGCGAGATTCATCTTCTGAAGATGGCGGCACCTGCAGAACATTACATGTATTACAACTGAAGTTAGAATTGCATTGTAATAAATAATAATGATAATAATTATTTCTATTATGATGATTATCAGATTTATCGTTTTTAATAATTAAATTTTTACCATAAAAATATTCGTTTTTTTTAGTTATTGCAATTTAGTCTTTTTATTAATATATTCATAATTATCCTAAAAACGTGAATGCTACATAATTTTTTTCAGTATGTTGGCAATTTTCATCAACCATTGTATATTAATTATTATAACCATGCTTTAGATTAAGTTTCTATACTGTAAGTTTTTCAATTTTAAAAATTTACAATAAGTTTGATAAGATAAGTTATTTGTAGTTAACTGAAATAAATAACACGATGTGAAGATGCTGAAAATGCCATTTACTGGAATTGAATAGGATAAAAGTTTCACATTAGGTAATTACAATTTAATTTAAAATCTAATTTCTGTATTTTACATTTATTGAGTAGTAAACTTTCAGGCAAACATGTTTGATAGGTTGTATTTTATTTAAGAGTTATAACTCAAAATGTTTTAGCAAGTAATTGAAAAAATAATATATATTAGTATGTCTTTAAAACACAAAAAATAGTACACGTATCTAAAATAATGCTTCAATAGGGCATTTAAAGTTTCCAAAAATTTTACTATGGTGTGTCATCATGTACTATATTACTATCTTGTGTCATCATGTATTTTTAAGAAAGGAGTTTTCAAGTTTGAATAATTTCATATTTATTAGCTTTTTCATTTTTGGTAATTTTTTTAAGTCCAGGTTTAGTTACTTAATTTATTTTAATATTATTTTCTTTTGATTTTGTAAAAATTAGAATAAGCTTTTAGATTATTTAATCTGCAGGAAGAAAGCTATCAATTTATAATTAAATGTGTCAATGCGTGATTATATAGTATCCAAAAATATTCTAAAAGCCCAATATGCTTTTATTTCCCGTTGGGATAATATAAAAAAAGAAATATTTGAAAACTTTTATAATGAAAATTCAATTTTGATAGTTCTAAAAATTTGTTCAATATGCTTTTAAAAAACCATCTATATTGTTTACGCAAATTTCACTGCATATTTATTAGTTTATCTACATTATATAGAAGTTTTCATTATGCATTCATTATTTTAATTTCAGTACTGCTTTTTCAGTAGTTAAATTTTTTTGAAATGCGTTTAAGAAATTTTGCCTTTTTTGTCATTGAATAACACCACAGTTCTCTTTTCCAATTAATAGTACGTACATTAATAATCAATATTTTATATTTTATATTTTTTACATAGAACTTATAAATAAGGAAAATATAACTTTAAAAATTTTATTTCATGATTGCAAACATATGTATGAAATAAGATAATCATTCATAAAATATTTATTAGGTAAGATTTTCAGAGATAAAAATAGGTTTTAATTATTTTAAGGCAAGATATCCTTCTTTTTGATGAGCGAAACAACATAATTTATATTATTGAAATGACTTATAAATAAAAAAAATGATAAAATTACTGGTGTGACATTTTAAAGCAATTATTTTTAAATTTCAGAAATAATATTTCAATAATTATGTAATTAACCAATTAAATGTAATTGATCAGTGAATTGATATTTAACATGCAAAATGTAAAACTTGATTAAATATGAATTGAGTTAATGAAAACATTACCTGCCATGAGATGTTCATGCTGATTGAAGAAATGGCAGTAGCTTTTATTGAGTGTGGTGGTAATCTTGGAGCTATAAATCAAAAATTATCATAGAAAACAAGAAAAAAATTGAATCATAATTATGAAAAAATAAAACATCAACAGGTGAGTTGAAATAAAAATACAAGAAGTAAGAATGTTCAATTTTCTAAACATCAGACATGTAAATGTTTTGCCCAGGAAAGGCAATGATTCACATTAATAGATGCTTATTATTGAAAAACTGATAATATATGAGATGTGAAATATCCTAATTATACAAACAACAATCGTTACGAAATCTTAAAAAAAAACTGTGAATGCTTCTAAACACGTTATTACAGGGGAGCTGCCCCTAACAGCATACAACGATATGCCCGGGCATAGATTTTCATGCAGTTTTAATCCTGATGATGTGCCCAAACTCTATTAGAAATTTGACTCAACATTAACGCGATCATCTGTTATTTATAACGATTTTAAACTTGTGCAGTGTGCAAAAAAATGAACCACCCTGAATAACTTTAATCTAATGATATCTTCATGCTCTAGAGCACAATCTTAATGGCTCAAGAGGGTGACCTCAAATGTACTAATTAATAGGTGCAGGCGATATTTAAAGATACGAAATCAGACACAAAAACGTACTTTCTCTAAATAAACTTGCCTTATTTTCGACAGATTCAGATTTCTGACCCCATAAATACAATGGGTGGCCACAATCTGGGAAATATGGTCCCTATAGTTAGGTCAGCAGAGTGCTCCAAAGTTTGAACCCCTTAATGTTAACTTTACTTTTTGCATATTTTGCTATATCTCGAAACTTTTTTATGCAAATTGAAAAATTTTGTGCGCAATTATAAAATTCGTTTATTCAAAGATATTTCCTTAAAAAAATAACTTATAGTAAATATTTATCATTTTTTATTATTTTATTCAATAAGGGTCCAAAAAATTTAAATTTTTGTAAAATTTTTTGCATCTATTAAAATAATAATTTTTTTTTGGCGAAATACAAAATTAGAGCGAATTCGGTCAAATTGTTCCTGATAAATTAAATTTCAAAAAAGTCAGATTTTCAAAATTCGATTTCTCAGGAATCATTCAACTTATTTGTTCAATTTTTGTATCGTGTTGTTTTGTATCTATGTAAAGTTGCAATCTTTGAAATGATGCAAACAATTGTATATCTTACAATTCATTTTTTTTCACATACTAATAAATAATATAATAAATAATAATAAATAAGGATTAAAATTATATTTTGAAGAAAAAAAAATAGATTAAGATGTCATTTGAAAAAGTCAGTAGAGTTAGGAACAAAATGCTTTCCAGCTGTGAAATCCTCTTCCTCGAACTAGACAAGATCAAGTATTTGTATAAATGCAACAAAAATTCATTTTCCAGTGCTATTTATGGAATAAAAATTCAATGTTGCTTTCAAATAAAAGCGGTAACGCGTTGTGCGTGTCTATGTATATCCTTACACATTATTATTTCTCTTATTTAATTTTCACAAATTTTTATACCTACGTTCTTCCAACGTGGTAGCTGCCACTTCAGCACCATATTGGCTCTCACCAATACTATTTAGGCACTTCACTTTGAAGAAGTATCTTGTTTTAGGTTTTAAACCTCTTAGCGTTATTGTTGTTTCTGTGCCATGCACCGTAAGAGGACCACCAACCGTTTTACCTAAAAATAAGTTAAGTCAAATAAATTAAATTTACTCATGTTTTTAAAGACGTTTAATGAGTTTTAGTTCTTTAATGGGAAACTTACCATCAGAGTCCCTCCACATTACTGTATACTGATTGATTGGAGCATTTCCATCAAATGGTCTGTCCCAGGTGAGTTTAATACTGCGGCTTGATATATCATGCACCTCTAGATTCTGTGGAGCATCGGGAATATCTGCATCAGAAAAGAGGTAGAAATGGTGTGAATATGAATTAAAAATATTACGGTAGTTTTATCTATCAAATATCTAAGAAAATTAAAAAAAATTGTGATCACCTAATTCTTTTTTAAAAAAACTTTTTCTTCTTGGTTCAATTACAACGTTTAAGACCGTGTCTATCAGTTTAGGTCCCATTTATTTGTAATATTCACCGGAATTAGTATTGAAAACGANAAAGACGTTTAATGAGTTTTAGTTCTTTAATGGGAAACTTACCATCAGAGTCCCTCCACATTACTGTATACTGATTGATTGGAGCATTTCCATCAAATGGTCTGTCCCAGGTAAGTTTAATACTGCGGCTTGATATATCATGCACCTCTAGATTCTGTGGAGCATCGGGGATATCTGCATCAGAAAAGAGGTAGAAATGGTGTGAATATGAATTAAAAATATTACGGTAGTTTTATCTATCAAATATCTAAGAAAAATTAAAAAAATTGTGATCGCCTAATTTTTCTTAAAAAAAAACTTTTTCTTCTTGCTTCAACTATAACTTTTAAGACCGCATCAATCAGTTTAGGTCCCATTTATTTGTAATATTCATCGAAATTAGTATTGAAAACGATCCAGTTTAAGCTACAGGTTAGAATTTCTGGTTCTTAGTTAAAACAAAAAAATATATATATATCGTTCAAATGATAAAATTCTCTTTTTTGCACAACTCAAGAAGTATTTATGGAATCTCTCTGGACCCGTATCTCAAAAATGAACTCACCAACTAATAACTAACCAATAATGCCATAACGAAATTAAAAGTGAAAAAAAGAATTCTAAAAAAATTATCAAACAGAAGCGGTCCCCATAGCAACGCATGCAATGACGACGCATGCGCAATGCTTGCTATTACTCTTGAATACAGTTGAAAAGTGTGATGACGTCCAAATAAGGTGCGCACGCCATAACCCAAAACAACACACATTTTGCCGACGGGTAATAAATTTTCGGTTTTGTATACAAAATGTTACAGTACTAGAAAATTTTAACAAAAAATACTTGAATTCAGATGGAGGCATGCAATCATGTTCAAAATTCTTAGGTATCCTACGGGCTGAAAATTGGTAATTTCGATGAAAATTTAGCTTCGTTTTACTTATGTCTGAATTTCAGTTTATTAGTTCTCCATAACCCTTTAAACTCATTTTCTTCGAATTAAAGAAATGAAGTTATAATTGTTTTTGTCGTATGCTAACAGACGAAGCAGAAAGTGAACTCACTAAACTAAAATAATTTAAAATAAGTGAAAATTGAACTAAAATAATTTTTTCATTTGAATAAATTATGTTTTTAAGACCTATAAAATTCATTTCAGAAATAAACTTTTTTTTTCAGAATTATATTGTCATAATATTTCTTGCACTTCTTGCAGATTTTTCTGAAAAACGCTGACTTTGCGAAATTTTCTTTACGCTAAAAAATGCTTATTATAAAATTCTTCAAATGTTTGAATGCAAATCTCATATAACGTTAGCGATGTTTTGAACTAAAAACTAAGGTTTAAGTTCAAATTTGTTATTTTTATCAAACTTTAAGTAAGAATATTTAGAATTTTTCTTTAGAAGTTCGATATTAAACAATATATTTAGTTTCATTTCGTTTTTTTTTAATTATAATGCTAATTTACCCAGGTAGTAACACAGGTAATTACATTTTTGATCTAGGAAAAAAAAATTGCTTTACAATTTATTGTAGAGCTTGTAGCGTGATATCAAAAATTTGTGGTTCAAAATTGCTACTATTTTAAAAAATATCTTATAAATTTTTAATTTTTACTTTAAATTTATTTTTTAATAGAGCCTTTTTGAGAAAAATTATGTTGAGTCCAGTCGGAATCCATAAATATAATAGCAACCATGAAATACATAGTTTGTCAGAAATCAGTTTTCCATATTAGAAGAATGGTATTGGTAAAATGAGTTAAAATTGGAACTACAGATAATTTGAATGAGGTATTTGAAATTCATATAAAAAATGCACGAAATTTTAACAATAAATGGAGTTTTTGCCAATCATAACTATTTTTGCAGCAGCTATAGAAAATATGATAAGGCTCTATGATTAAAATACGCAGTTGGACGCAAAACCCTAATATGTTACGTCCAGTAATGGGCTTTACAAATCAAGCAGTTTCAATGCTGATTAATTTATCAATTATAATTTATTATTAATTGATTTATTTAATAATTCTGACTATATTAATGAAAGTTTTCAGAGGATTAAAGTTTCGATGTTTATAAAAATTCCAATTATAAGTAAATTTGTGCATTTTTCTTATTTAATTAGCTTCAAGCACATAATTAAAGTTATTTGTAGCCTCAATAGTTAAGATGTTACCCTATTTTTTATTACCTTGGGAAACTCTGTGAATTGGGAACCCTGTACAGTAGATTGTATAACCATCCTTAATTATTAACTCTTAATTCCTCAAATAACATTTTAAGTTTTGCGATATTTGAGAAATTATTGCTTTCAAAAAATTTTACCAAGGCGTATATAAAACTGGAATACTCTCTTCTAATAATGATTGCTTTAAAATTAGTTTTATATAAATGTTTTGTTACAACTGTTTTCAGTTGGCTGAATTTCATGCCCTCAAGTTTCCATATGTCCTACAAGTTCCCATAGCAAAGCAATACCTCTGGGGGTACTGAATTGTAGATTGATCATTTTCTGGTTCAAGTCAAAATTAAGATCTATGGAAGAATAAAAGGAGCATTAATGAATCTTTCCTGTAAAACGGGCTGTGACGTATGTATGGTTGAAGTTGTATTTGGGCCTTAGATTGTGCCATTGAAAAATAGTAAGCGCACCTTCTGCCTTAAAAATCGGTTAAATTCTCAAAGCAGACTTGCTCGTATTGGCAAGAGGGCATTAACAACAACAACGTTTTTTAATTTATATGCTCAATATAAACAAAGCATGGTGAAGGTGTGGATTATACTATTTTACAAAACGTGGTACTATACTAAGTTATCTGTATTGAAAAATATAATAACCATCATCTGTCTAAACTATACGCTAAAGTATTTAATATTTCGTGACAACAAATTTTAATTGATAATTTATTTTGTTTAATGTTTAAAAAGTATAATACAGTAAGTACCTTTTATAGTAACTTGTATATTCATAGTATCCTCTCCAAATTCATTCATTGCAATGCACTCAAATAAAGCTGAATCCTTTCTTTCGGCTTTTTCTATAACCAAAGAAGCTTTTATACCTTGATCCACTATTTCTTCTATTNGATACTTTACGTCAGCTCCGTGGTCAAGAAAACACTAAGAAAGTTAAGAAAAACAAATGATTTGATTTTCTCCAAAACGAATAGTTCAATATAATTATATTTCACCAATATCCGACAATTTATTTAATCTTTTGAGAAAGTATAAATAAGAGAAATATCCAATTCCTATTTGTCGTATTTTCAATCCTTTTTTATGAAAATCATTCGTTGATTGTATTTTTATAAAATTAAGCCTTTATTTCGAAGAGGGCTGCGTAATTTTTTTCTCATTTAATTTATTTCGCATGTTTAATTTATTCATTATATAAAAAAAACAGATTTAAACGTTTAATTTGAACACATGCAATAAGAGCATTCAAAAGAACTTTTTTAAATCAAAAAAAGAATTCTCTGAAAAATTAGACTTCAAAGACTGTTTTATATTTAATTATGAAACAAAACCAAAGCACAGTATTTTTAAAACTCTGAAAAAAAGCATTAAAGTACACCAAAATATATTTTTTTAAGGTAAAAATATATTTTGTTGAAAATAACGGAAAGAATTCTTATAATTCATTTTAAATTCAAAGAAAAGAAAGACATACGGCATAAATTTAAAAATGAATTACCTGCATCATGCATGTCGTAACCGTAAGCGAACAAAGAAATGGTTGATCTATGGGGAAGAAAGCTTTTACTGATAGTTGCGACAGCGTCATCCAAGATTTAAAACACACATATCAACAATTCTACCAAAGAAACACTTTTCCATAGGAATAAAAGTTTTTGTCTGGCATAAAAACTTTGTTGACGAATGGGAAAAGAATGAGGAGTAAATCTTCGATTTAGGAACTGGCAGATTGTGGATTCATCGATCATGCGTTTTTGAAAAGTTTTGAGCAATGATGAATCACTTAGACTTCTGACTTTTTGATCGATTTAAAGGAAATCTATTTTTAATAAATCTAGTGGAAGATTACTTTAGATTTTCTAACTTCAGTCAGAGTATTTTTAAACTAACTGATTGTATATATTTTCTGGATTGTTGAACCATTAAATTTCGAAAAAAGTAAATAAAAGTCTTTCGATTCTTATTTGGTTTGGCAAAGTGTATATCAATGAAACAATTTCTGCAAAAGGAAGATATATTACCGATTGGCTACACCAAAGTTTCTCAGATAGTGTGTATAATCATGTGGAATAAGATTACACCTGGAAACTAAATTTTTATTGCATTAATACAAACTTTTGACCTTGCCTAATTTGAATGTGAGAATTTCAAAGCTTAAATTAGTTTCACTCCTAAAGATAAATAATTTTTTTTTAAAAAAAACGACATTTTTAGTCTTTTTTTGCCGAAATGTACAATTTAAAAAAAATTATAAATGACACGAATTTGCGTAAATGTTGCGTAAATTTCTACGCGAAAAAAAAGAGGTTGCGTAAATTTCTACCAGAGCTAAGACACATTATCAGGAATAAAACTAAACGGGAATCCATGACCGAAAATGGCGTCGTTGTCGTACGGATGGGCGTGCTTTTCTGTCATGAGCTGTTCAAACCTAGACACAAAGAAACAGTTCTTAATTGAAAAGCCCCTATCGGCATATGACTACATTCCCGTGCATGGGTTCCTATGCAATTTTAATCTTGTCTTGATGATGTGTCGTAACTACCCTATAAGTTTGTTGTAACATTTATGCTTTTCGTCTGCTGTAAAAATAAAGTTTTTTCTTATCTTGTACGTGTCGACAAAAAATTAACTAAAATTGTCATTTTTTTTTAAAAAAAAAGAACTGTTACTTAAAGAGAGAAACCGATTGCAAATTTGAAATTGGTGACAGGAATGTATCGAAGATTTGTTAAAAAATTTCATGGAAATAGAGGATGAAAAAAATTGTAACGACGTATTCCCGTGCATGGGTTCCCATGCAATTTTAATCTTGATGATGAGTCATAACTCTCCTAGAAGTTTGTCGCAATATTTATGCGTTCGCCAGTTATATATAAAGTTCTTAAATTTATACAAGTCGACAAAAAATTGACTAAAAATGCCATTTGAAAAAAAAAATAACAGTTACTTAAGTAAAGAAACCAATGGCAAATTTGAAATTAGTGACAGGAATGTAAAAAAATGATTTTTTAAACGATAACATGCAACAGAGGACGGAAACAAATTGTTCCCTAGTGTTATTTAACAGTACACAAAAAGGTTTTCCCTACATGATTGGATGCAATTATTTTTCTGCAGAAATCCCATTTTTCTTTCTTTTGATTTTCCAAAAGTGAGAAAGAAAATGTATAATTTTTATATTCGTATTGCATTACATTCAATTTAATTAACATGTCTATCTTCGATGACTAAACTATCTTCAAAAGGCTGTTCACATACAAGTATAACGTACAAGG
Source organism: Parasteatoda tepidariorum (assembly GCF_043381705.1). Lineage (NCBI taxonomy): Eukaryota > Metazoa > Arthropoda > Arachnida > Araneae > Theridiidae > Parasteatoda > Parasteatoda tepidariorum. The sequence continues at coordinate 52,677,821 of NC_092211.1, forward strand.
ACACGAGAAACAAGGAAAGATATGGATGAATATACTCGAAAATTTTTTGGTATATTCTACAAATATTCAATAGATGCAAAACTGGGGACTGGCATGCAACCCAGTTATTAAGCATTCAATTGCACATTTTTCTCAATGCCCGTTACAGTAGCATTGATGTATTCCTGTTGACTTCCTGAGTATTGTTGACCTTTTTTTGGGTAATCGCGGGGACTTGGGTCTATTTCCCATTGGCCTCAGAAATGCCAGATTTGCTTCTCTCTTATCGTTACCCTGTGGGCACCTATGGCTAAGCCACGACGGTGGAGCAGCGTCGCCCACGTCATACAACTACAGACCCGTTTATAGGGCTGGTTACATTCACACAATCACGCAGGAAAAAGGGCATAGAACACAGAGAGAGAAAGAAACATCCATGCCCTGGTCTGCAATTGTTGAATTTGGGTTACAGAAACATTTCCCCCGAAAGTGACACTGATTCTTGAAAAGGACAAAAGATTGTGCATTCCTAGAGGTAATTTAATATTTGCAGTGACAAAATTCCTGATCAATGATGGCTTGCTTCTAGGTAAGAGGAAAGTTCTGGTTTATGCACTCCTAATGACAAGCAAGTTCTTGTCATGAATAAGGTTTTTGTACCCCCAATGCCAACGACACTGTAGGAATGCATTTGTTTCTGTCGTAACAGGAATTGGTAGAAACATTCCATTGAACATGAGCATGAAGACAACAATTTTACAATTACAGTTTTACTTTTTATTCCAACCGTCGTTGAACAGCCGACAAATGTTTGAGTTTACGACTATTGATGTTCTACACCGTAACCTTGTATTTTTGAACCAGGGACAAGGGAACTTCTGGATCAAGTATTGGAAGACATTTGCCTTCTTGGAAGATTTTTTTAAGCGAATAAACTCGCATTTGCGTTAAATGGGTAGAATAACCACGAAAACCATCAACGGTTGGCCTAACGGCAAGGGGATTCTAGCCCTTAATCCGTCTGCAACTGAGGATACTTTACGTCAGCTCCGTGGTCAGTGCGAGCTGAGTGCGAAATTCGTGTCTATCAGTCTGCGAGAAAATTAGTATTTTATTTTGTTTCATAATCATCGTTGAACAGCCGACCCAAATTTTGAGTTTACGACTACCAATATTTTACTCCGTAGCATCGTAATTTTGAGCCCAATCCAGAAGACAAGGGGACTCCTGGATCTGTACCTCCAGAGGTAGTGATCTGTTATGGGAACACGGGTGACTTTGACTCCGACAGATTTAACGTGTCCCAGTAATAATTTAATACAAGGGGAGTTTTTGGCCGAACGAAATCAAACTCTCGTTATCACGAGCACGAGTTCAACGCTCTACCAATCAGGCTATCCCGGTCCTCAGGGAATTAATATTGTGATTTTTTAATGCGACCAAGGCTATATTGAGCATTCCTTGTGTATACCAGAAGCTTGTCGAGTGTGCATATTTCCATGTATTTCCCGTCAATATGCGTCGTTTGAAACCAAGAGAAAAATTAAATCTAATCTTACATTACCCCTTACAAACGGCAATTTAGGCAATTGGAAGAAATAATTATTGTAAAAAATGGAAAAAAAAGGGAAAAAAAATATTTATAAAAAACACAACATTAAATAAAAATAAATGTAGGATATATAAACTGATATCCCAAATCTAAAATATGTATTGTAAATATCTAAGTAAATATGTAAAGTATGTAAACATGTATCTAAAATATGTTGTGACCTTTTAACTTTCAACGAAATATTGTGTTGCAATTAAGGCAGACAGAAAACTTTTAACCTAATTTATCAATTTAATTTATCTGATTATCTAATCTATTTTATCTAATTTATCAATATATATATATGGGTAATTCTCACAAAAACAGTCCTTTTCATGTCCCCAGTATATTTTAGGTTTGTTTTACAGCTTACGAAAAAAAAAATTCAGGGAAAGTGTCCTTCAGAATGCAGGCTAACAAAAGAATAAAAATANTATATATATGTGTAATATAATTTAAAAGTGTTACCTACTGCATACTGTATGAATTAATTAATTGGTAATTTAAGTGAAAATAATTTTATGTAATTTATTATTCTCATTAAAAGTTTCAAACTTTTACATATTACCTAATTTGATGAAACTTCTGCGGTAGAGTTAAATTACAAGGACAAAAATAGTCGATGCTAATGAGTCACTAATAAACGATAAAGTTGCTTAAATATTCAGTGAAAGATTACGAACCGAAATTTAAAATTCTGTGACATTTTTCTTAGCTACAGAATCCATATTACTTGATTAATTATGTCATCAATCAATCTATTTCAGTTCTTTATTCCCCAAAGAGCCACTTGTCTTCACGTGGCTTTCAAACTTCATTTAAGGTACCCAAAATAAAAATAGGGTTTGCTACTTTTTTTTTTATTTTTCATCTTAAATATTTAAACTCTTTAAAATATGAAACATTTAACGCATCTGATAGATGTTCTTGTCGGAGAAGACACGAAACTATAAAGTATATTTTTTACCTTTAATCTTTTTTAATGTTTTCTACGACCATATTCTACTTGAATGGTTGCATGTTGACGAAATTAAATTTTATTCTGTTAAGTTAGAAGTTGTTTAGTTTTCTGGTAAAACTATAGAAAAATTAATTTAACTATGTTAAATAGAACATTATTTAATTAAACTTACAGTTTTTGTTTTAAGAATATTGAGGTGAGATAAATTAAGTCGGGTAACTTAATTTAATGAAGTAAAGTAAAATAAATATGTTAGCTAGTTTAAGAAAATAATTTCCTTGCTGCTCTTTTTATTTCTTTTAGCTTTATAATAATGCAATTATTTTTAAGAGCTGAATAATATTTATAAACTTCAAGCAAATTAATTAATGTTCAGACAATAATTTATGAACATTTACCAAAACTATAACTTATAAAAGAAATTTTTAAAAATTTTTAGAAAAAATATGCATTTCCATATAACTGTTATAACAAATTGTATTACTTACTTATTATTTATCACTTAATAAAGGAAATGTTAATATTTTATATTGATTTCAGTTAGTATTATTATCATTATTTGAGTTTAAAAAAATAGTATTCATAGTCAATTTTTTTATTTTATTTTTTAGATAATAAATATTGGTTAATCGGAGATTGCAGTGGTTAAATCAGTAAAGTCTAAATTTATCTGCAAAACTAAAGCAAGATTGAGTTGAGATTTGTAAAGTAGCCATCAAAACGCTTGTTGGAAAAAATGGCACGATATAGTTTTCGACTAAATTGTTAAAATGTGATCTAGTTGAAAATTGTTAATTGGATTCATAAAGCACTTGTTACACATATTTGTTTCCAGACGTAAAAAAATAGCGATCGTCAGCTCTTACATATCTACGTTTTGTTCTTTTTTAAAGTTAATGAACAAGCCATTGATTTTGTATTATAAATTTTAAATTATGATCTTGTATTATAAAAAAATTATAGAATGGTTTGTTGCTTAATTTGTATAATGCACTGCAAAAAAATCCAGATCAAATTACGATGAAAAGTACTGGCACTCAGGACTCCGGTACTTTTTACAGTAATGTAATGATATCACTGATATACCGCAATATTACTGATAAATCGTAATACTACTGATATATCGTAATATTACTGATATGCCTTAATTGTTACTTTGAAATCATTAAGTCACTCTAATTACGTAAATAATAATGTGAAATTTTAGATATAATATTTTACGGTAAAAATGGCTTATACTGGTAAAGGAATTATACGGATGATGCACTCAAACAGCCGATACTTGATCCCTTTGATGGAGATGGAACAACTGTGTCCCTTTCGTACAATTTTTCTGAGGCTCTAATTAAAAGCAAAAATATATTTTAGTACTTTTTAAATGTAAAAAACAGTCTAATTGTTACTAAAAATATGTTAGATTATCGGAATCATATTTGTACAAAAATATAAAATCAAAAAGGAAGTTATTTCTCTTTATTTATATTCAAAAAATTTTAAATAAATGATTTTGTAAATTATATAAACTTCTGTGATGAATAACAATGTCTCTTAGATCTAAATAACTGCAAATAAGTGCACATTTATAAAATTAGTGTTTGGAAGTGAGCCGTGTTTGAACGATTTTACCTTTAAGGCTGAAAAAGATACCAATGTTTCATACTTTATTTTATAACAAAAAATTTTTAAAATTGAAAAAATAATATTTTTCACTTATTTTGATCTAAATTAATACAAAATATGAAAAAGTATAAAGAATTTGCTTAATAATAATTCTGTATCAAAAGGTTAAAGTGTAATTTGATCCGGAATTTTTTTGCAGTGTACCATCATTTAAAATAAAATTCATATACTTGTAATTGCATTTATATAATATTTATGTATGGGAATTTTGACATTAAGGATTGAAATGGTTTAGGTGTAAAGTTAAGTAGTGCAGGAATTGCCTATCAATGTATCACATGTTAATAAATTTTCGAAATTGTGTAGCTCAAATGGTGTCGAAGTCATGGTGCAGAAACATTTGGAGTAGAATGGTGCTGCCATCTGCTGAGATGTAATTCTGCCTCTGGAAATAAATAGAGTTTTAAGGCATTTAAGGCCTGTTTACACGGTCTAATTTCTTGAATCCGAGAAACTGGACGGATTTCTCTGTCCAAGAAATTGGATGATTCGTTGACACTATCCAAGTTCTTGAATGTCGCTGATTCGTTGAAAGAAAAACTTGCGCATGCGCATTGTTCATATTCAACATTATAAAATAATACTTACATAAGTTTAAAATTACTAAATAAATTCAAATAAAATCATAATAACACAAATAAACCGCAACAGATCAATTTATTTGGACTAAAATATATGAAAACAGACAAGAAGATGACATAATTTGCTGCCTGATTGTCGGCGTCACAAAACCTAAGACACTGATTGGTTAAGGGAGAAAAAACTTGGATGGAAAGTAGAACATGCTCTACTATCGTCCAAGAAGTTGAACCAAGCTCTTAGATGTTTGTTTACGCGATCAAAGCTCAAAGCAAAACAAGTTTCCATTAATATCAATCAATCTATGTCCAAGAAATTGGATCGTCTAAACAGGCCTTTAGAGGTCAACTGGTCACCAAAAAGGGGGACAATAGAGTTCACGCTGTTTCAATTGGGAAGAAAGTTTTAATAGCGAAACTAACATGACTGCCATGTGGACTAAAACAATCACTCGTACGGTTTGCGTCAATGTATTAAAAACAAATAAAAAGTTCTTATATAAATAAATGGATTTCAAATGGAATGAGCAAAACTGTGATTGAAAAACTGATTGTGTTATTTTTAAAGGCTTAATTTCTAATTTATCAAAGCATCAATTCTTATATTTTTATTTTTATTTTCTTATATACTAAGCTCCTAAGATTTAAAAGTACACGACGACGTTTTGAGTTTTAATATATTTCATTTGAAGAAAAATAAGATTTGCTGTTATCCTTACCTTGGTTCAACTGTTGGTTCAACAAGTTGACTGTTTCTTTTCCAAGAAAATCTGATTGGATGATCTCCTTTTGCTATGCATTCAATAACGCATTTATCTCCTCTCCTAGCACCTAATACCATGAATTTTGAGTAGAATTGTGGTGGACCTAGAAATATTGAAATCATTATGCTTACTAAGTGTAGTTAAAAATGCCTGAAGACATATATAGCATAATTCTTAAATTGAGGGGAATGAATGAGATTAAAAATCATATAATACATTTATCTCCTATCAACAATGAATTTATCTCCTCCCCAAGCATTTATTAGTTTCTTATTTCGAATAGAATTATAATTCCTATTTAATAGATTTATAATTCTTGTTTCGAATAGAATTGTGATGGACTTTGAGATAATTAAAATCATGTTGCTTACTTAGTAGTTAAAAATGCTTGAATACAGATACTGCATGATTCTAAAATTGAGATGGATGTGTGACCATCCAAAATCATTCAAATTCGTAATTTCAAAACGTTAATGAACTTGTATAGTTGTTGTATTGCCAGCTTTCGAAAATCACGAAACGTAGTAATATTTTATTTTCTTATAATAATCATGAAATGTATAAAAGTAAAAAAAAATTTTTTTGATTATTTATAACCAATTTCGTATCAATTTGGTTAAGTTGAAGGGACTATCAGCTTTGAAGTATTCTCACGTTCAGTCTGCTTCAAACATTGGTGTAGAGGACCCAATTTAAAAATACAGAGACAGTAGACACAGAACTGTCACGGATCTCCCAGTACTCATTCTTACATCTCCCGGTACTCATTCTTACGAAGTAAAAAGTGGTTTGTAAAACATTCGTATAAGAAAGGTTTGTAAAATATTCGTATATTCGTCGACGTTTCAGTTTTACATAAATTTTACGAATGATTAGTGAAATTTAAAGGTGAAATATACGTATTTTTCATGCGAAAATATATGACATTATCTGCTACATGGATCTTCAACCTTGGACTTAAAGTGATTACTTCTTTTTTTCCCAAGACCACAGATGATATTTAATTGAAATCATTGTGGATACACAAGTAAGTGACAATAGTTGCTTTACTGATGTTAACAAAGAAAGAGTTAATCGGATTTGAATTGGTCGTTAGAAAACATGTTAAAGTTCATGCAGACATTTTTATATATTGAATGTTATTAATACTTTGTATCAATATGGTTAATAAATCTTCTTTAAAACTTTTTTACTAATTTTGGATAACATTTTGGGAAATCTTACGTGGACAAAATACGGCAGGCAGAATCAGCTATGGACAAAATATCGTGGTAAATAGTAAAACATGGCAATTCTATTTAAAGGTATGGACAAAAAGCCGACTGCAAAATCTGCTGTGGACTAAATATTAGAAGTATTACAAAAATGCATTTATCGTAAATCTATAGCAAATTCTACAACCACTCGCATGATTAAGCCAAAGATCATTGTAATTCATATGAATAAAAGTGCGCGTTTAAATAAAGATTATTTGCTTATGCATATGAAATAACTTCAAACTTTATATATTTTTCATATATGCATAACAAATCTTTTATTGGATAACAAGATTCAGAAAAGGGAGTTTTTAATAGTCAGGTTCAAAAAATTACACTGAGAGTTATCTAAATTTCGAAAAACAAAATAGATACGCGAATTCTAGTTTATTTGAGATGTATTAAAAAAAATATTTGACTCGAAACTGAAATTTAAAAAAAAATCTGCTTAAATATTTGAATATGAAATAAATATTTCCTCAGTGAAATATGCAAGGTATAGCACATAGAATAAGTGTGAAATATTTTTGAGTGTCTTATGAATTTTAATTTTATAAAGTATAACTTTGACGAAAGTAAAGGATTTGGATTATTGTAAATATTTCAAAATCAAACAGTTTGTTTATTTTATTAAAAATTTTTATCTTCTTATAAATATAAGCCTTTAAACATTTCAATAAAACTTCGTTGGAGTAAAAATGTGAGACAAATATAATGTTGGAGAGTCAGTTTTTCTATTCGAGTTCAGAAATTAACTTTGTTACTTGCATTATTTTTTTTTTTTGCAAAATGCAAATATTTTAATTAAAAAATTTATTTGTGTAAAGAAGGAGAAAACGAATAATGTAATTTTGATAAAACTTTATTCATCTCAGTTATTTCCGATTTACTAGATGTAGATTAGAATTTTTAATTTTACTTTTCAAGTACGTATAAAACACGATGTAAGAGATATATTTCAAATGAAACTCTTAAATAAATATAGAAATCAAATACACTTTGGAGTTTAATTTTATTTTGCTTTTAGCATCATGTTTTATAAGATTAGAAAACAAATGTTTCATTTCACTAGTAAAAATGATTTCCTTCTTAGATTAGGATCAAGGGTTTTTACATAAAATAAATAAAGTGAAAGAGATTTACCTTCGAAAATTTTTTATCTAATTTATTTTTATTGATTTATAAAGTAATTTTTAATATTTTGTGTATGCATTCTTCTTATATTGGATAAAGACGAGATAACAAATACGTTTCAGAAGGAAACATAATCGAATGAGTACGGGAAATAAAAAAGTGCTATTGTGCATGAACAGACAGGAATATACCATTTACTTGACAGCATTAGAAAGCTAATTTCTTGGAAATAGTATCAGAAGATTGCCTCCTTTTATAAATTTATGATCTATTCTAAACAATGCAGAAAGTTGCTCAACACCCGCCCCTGCAGGTTGTTTTCAGTGGACTGTGATACTATTTTCGGCATTACATATTTCCTAGCTATCAAAATTTCTTTAATTTCATAAATTTTATTGTTTAAACATTCTTAATCCTTCTATATTTAAATTAAATCATTTATTTATTATTTGCAATATTTTACAAAAAGCGAATACATATACTTTTTTTTTGTTGTTAACAATCAATGCGACGTCAATACAAGCGTATCAATTCAATCAGGATCGCTACTAAATCGAATATCAAAATTTAGCAGTCATTTTAAATTTTTTTTAATCTACTTTATTTCTCTTACTACAAAATTTTTCAATTACAGGGTTGCATTAAATTTTAGCTGTCTTTTTGGTGATTAGGTTGAAGCCAGATAATTTAATATTAAAAACGAATCTGTAATATGTACTAAATTTTGGATCTCTTCCTATGCTCCTAAGTGTCCGCTAAACGATTTTGTCCATACCTTCTGAATAGTACCATTATGCGGAATACTTCTACTGCTTAATTAAGGAATACGCATGATAAAGAATATGCATGATATAAAATATAAGTTTACAACTTAATTTTTAATTAATTTGTAAAGTGTATTTGTCAATTTTTTTTTTACTATCTCACTACAGAAACTTTATAACAACTTCGTCTACGACAGCCAGTTCATGTTCCTGGTTGTTTTAAATGCGCTTCCTGAGCGCAAGATTTTTGAAAGTATTTCAACCAAGACTAAAATGGCGTCTAAAAAAATGCATTTCTATCTCAATCTTAGTCTTATAACCGTCGTGGAACAGCCGACCCAATTTTAAGTTTGCGAATATTAGTGTCCAACTCTGTTGCCTTGTAATTTTGAACCCAATCCAGAAGACAACAGAACTCCTACATCAAGTATCGGGAGAAAATTGTCTTCGTGGCGGTTAGCCTGACAACAAGGGGACTCTTACCCATGGTCCGTATATCACTGAGGATATTTTATGTCAGTACTGTGGTCGGTGCGAGCTATGTTTGGTACTCGTATCGACCAATCGCATGAATTCGAACTCAGTTCACCTCAACACATTCGAGCAGCACTGTTTGTTTCCAATTATTACATTTTTAACACCAATGTTCCAGATAAATTATTTTAAAATAAGCACTAAAAACTTAAACAAATCGGTTAAATTTTAGGGACCACATTAAAATTTATAATTTTGAGATAGTTGCATGTACCGATTCACGTTATCATTGATTTATTATGGTGGGGAGCTTTCTCAGTTGAAGTAAGGTTAGACTAAAATATTTCACTTATTTCCAAATTGATATAATTTGGAACATTGTAAAAAGTGAACCCAGTTTTTAATGCTTAAAAGTAAGGAAAATCTACCCAATTATATTATTTTGTGTAATTAAAGAAAATAATAAGAATAATTAATTATTCAGAACGTAAGTATGTATTTTAGTTTGTGGAAATTTATGCTTAGTTAAGATTTTGTTTTTCCTTTTTGCAATTTGTGAACACATTTTTGAACTGCATTTTTCTATCTAGTTCCAAATTTAACTTTAACTATAGTATTAAAGCAATGATACGTATGTAGGCAATTTATGCTTCAAAAGTTTCTAGGAAAAACTAATAAGCATGGCTAGGCATGGGGGATATAAATAAAGCCTCCTAGATGCCGCTTCTCTGGCCATCTGGGATTTAATTTATTACTAGTTAATTATTAATTAATAAGTTACATTTTTAATTTATATTTTCTTGATACTTTTTGTACTTATTAAACTTTTGAAGTCTTATTAAACATTGAATAGTATTATTAGACAACAATATACTTTTCAAAAAATTGAAATATAATTAGATCGCTTTATTTAGATTTGGAGAAATAGCTCTTAATAGTTTTTAGAGCAACTATGAAATTTTCCCCAACACTTTAAAACAATAAAATGACACGTATAGCGGCTTTGAGTCAAAATTTAAAACTACTCGCTTCTCAGTTCCATAATTTTTTAAAACTTCATTTTATTACAATGTGAACTAATGAAAACCGATTTTGATGTCTCTAAAAAAATTATCTTAACGTTAATTGAATAAAACAAAGAAGTTTGGTATAATTTTGTTAGAAGAAATTAATAGAAAATATAATGTACCGCCCGTTTAATATCTCAAATTATGATTGGGTGGCGGTTTAAGTGCGAAAATTAAATAAAAATGATTAAAAGCATATTTGGAATTTTCCCTTCCCGTCTTCGCCGGCTGCAGATTTTAGTAGGGAGAGGAATTCTCGAAATCTATAAGCAACTTCACAACGCATTTTGATGTTTTTCAAAATTATTGCCTTTTTTTTTCATTACCGTGTATGGAATTATATTTCATTAATTCAATACTTTGCAATAAACATAATATGTTACAAACGTATACAGTGTTTTACTTACTGTGAACTGTAAATCGAACTACTGTACTCAATCCAGAATCGACACCATTATTTGCTTCACACAGATAAAACCCGGCATCTGTCGTTTCAACGCTTCGAAAATTGAGAGAACCATTGACTAGAATATGAATGTGTGAACTGCTGACAATTGTTTTAAATTTGTTTGGAGGGTGATCTGAAAGCAAATAATGTGCTTTTAAATTATTTAAACTCCTTTCACTATAAATATAGGTTTCGTCAAAGTGAATTATGATCAAATAAGTAAAGGTGATACATTAGTAATCATGGCAAATATGATAAATTACGATTAATCATCAAAATAAAGTATATTATGATAATTTAAGATAATTTGGTTTATGAATAGTTAAAAAAATTAAATAAAAAGTTAATTATAATCAAATAAGTAAAGGTGATATGTAAGTCATTATTGTAAATATGATCAATTATGATTATTCATCAAAATAAAGTAGCAAAAGCAATTGAGTTTGTAGATAAACATATTGATTACACAATTATTTCTTGACAAAACATGTCTGTAAACTATTTCTTTTTAAATACATTTCTTTTGAACTCTTAAACAAATACAGTCATTTAGTTAAAAGTAACTGTCATAGAAAACAAACAATAAAACTTTTTTTCTTCAAACTACAATACACTCAATATTTCTTTCATTTCTCAAATGCACCACGTAAAAGCAATCTTCAAAAGCAATTTAGCATTTATTTCACGCAGATAAAAACTATATTTCTTCATCATCATGAAGAAATTTTCCATCATTCTAACATCTCACTCCTCCATTACCAGCAGCGAGCAATTTTCCTCACAATTTAATTCTACAAAAAAAATTTGATAATCTGATAAATCATCCCATCACCACTATCAAAAATGAAGCAAAAAAAAATATATATAAAGCAATCTACTCCTTTATTTCTTCTTTTCTCTTATCTTCAACTTCTCCTTTGGTACTGAATAGAAAGAAAATGAGTACCTGTGGCGACTTTCCAACGCACATGTGGCTGTGGCACGCCGTCTGCTTGGCAATCAATTATGGCTGATCGACCAGCTATAGCGTATGTGTCACTTGGCTCGATAACCCATCTTGGCGGTACTGTTGGAAGAAAAAGCAATTACTTATCACTTTGAATATCTTAATCGATTGAGAATGCAATTAATAATTCAGAATGATATTTGGCACTCTAGTTTCCAATTTTCTATTTAATGGTATTGAAATCATACTTTGTGTTAGAATGAATATTTCTTTGCGTTGAATGAATCATTTAAGAGTGCTTTAAAAGAAATGGTTTCTTGGTATTTTTAATTATACATTTATATCCTTACTGATCCTTAAGCATTTGAATTCTTCTAAGGGTGTGTAATTATTTCTAGAAATGTTCAAATTCGGAAGAGCTTATTAGTTAAAATATGAAATAGGTATTAAATAAAATGATGGTGTAGGAGATGGTGCGTTAATACTTTTTCGTCAATAATTTCTATGCCAAATGGAAGGCGAAAATCAAAACTAAAATTAAGAGTAGCATCATTCGTTTAAAATGTTATTATGACAACGGTCATTGTGGCCAGACGTAAATAGCATATCTGATCACAAACCAACACCAAAATGGGATTGATTCTTGCTCGAGGGATGATGGGACGATTCCATCCGTATTTTAATGCCTCGAAAAGTGATGAACTAAGAGTAAAACCTGTTTGAAATTTATACTTTTATTGCAATCTTACAGTTCTCTTGCATGAGCGGTCTTCTTATAAAAGCGATTTTATTTATTTATTTTCCGAATTAGGAATTTTTTTTCAGCAACTTTAGAATGATACTTTTTTTAAATTGGTAGATTGCCTTGTCTCCCAAAGACGCGATCCAGTTATGAATCTTAGCGATGACATGTCAATTTTTTTACTTCGGCTTCTACCAACTACAGTAATGAGTGTTCTGAATGAATATAATATATATACAGGGTGGTCCCGAATTCATGGTACGAACTTTAATGGTAGGTACAGGACATTGTAACAATGATTTATTGTATAAGAATGTATAGTCGCAAGTGACGCGGTGAGGCGTAAACAGGGGAAATAAAAGGAAAAGGAAATGGAGTGATCGGTTGGTATCATTGCCGGTAGAGGGCAGTAGATGTCTAGCCGCCGTTGAAAATGATGCATCGCAGTAGGGAAAAGCGCCATTCACAATTGTGCTGCCGTAGACGATGGGTGACTTTACGTATGCAGAAAAGCAGACATGCATTACATGTACAAATGGTAATGGCAGAGCTGCGCTACGAATGTATCGCGCGGAGTATCCTGATGGACGAATGCCGGATCATAGAATTTTTCAACGGTTACATCGTCAACTNTTATTGTCCATGCAAAACAAATGCCTATTATTTTAGGGGTAATCTCCTATTGTTCCATGCTAGAAGATAATACTTTAATTTATAATACATTTTTATTTCCGTCACTTTGAATTCATGAAATGTAAAAAAAAAATACTATTTAAACACTTTTCAGAATAACATTAAATGGAACAAATTAAAGCAATTTTCCCAAGTAACTAGCTTTAATTAATGCAAAAAATGTTAACTATACATGTGAAGAAAAAAATAATCTTACAGTGTCGTGAAATTTATTTTTTTAATACTTTCTTCTAAGCTATTTAACTATTCCTTTGAACAAAAATTCTTTTGTTTGAATCCTCTTAGGTGTTAGGTAAAAAGGTTTCTTAAAAACGGTAAGATGGAACATAATTTAATCATTGATTTTTTTATTATTATTTGAGAATAAAGAACAAGAGTTAGAACCTTTTAGTATTTAATAAAGGAAATGATGCTTGTGCTTAAGTACTCTCTTTATAAGAATTACTGAGTTTTGACATATTTTCTATCATGATAAAAATATATTTAAAATGAACTGTATAAAAATATTGTTAAATTAAATGGCAACTAACGATTCTACTTCCCACAGTTGAAGTCTCTGAACACATTATTAGATAAATTGAATAGTCTTTTTTCCAATTTTATGCTTAATTTAATCATGCTCAACTCTTGGTCAAGTCATGAAAGTGACCAGATTAATAACGGTGTTTAACTTTACAAGTTTAGCTGAATATTAAAACCTCGGCCAAAAAACATAGCGTGGTCTGACAATTTAGTTATCTCGACACTGTGTTTCCTGGAAGAGACTAGATTGTTTTAATTTAATTTAATTTAATTTAATTTAATTTAATTTAANTCCAGGAATCATAGGAACCCTCCCAAAACCCAAGTTACAAATACTAGTCAAAGGCTAACCTTATCAGCAAGCCTTTCAAAGAATAACAGCCAGGCTTGCTATGTGAACTCTTTTCTACACTATCAGTTATAATTTTTTAATTTAATTTAATTTAATTTAATTTTTATTTTGCCAATTTAAATTTTTTTTATCGAATCGAAATTCTACAACAAAACAATTACAATAGTTCTTAACTTAAAACTTAGCTTAAAATCGGTTAACTTAACGTAAATTCCTTTAAGTTGATTTGCATAATAATTAAACTATTGAAGCTTAAATTTTAAAAAAAATCCCTACCTTTTACTCGTAAAATAGTACTATAAGATCCGGTTGAAACATCATTGCCTGAAATGCAAGTATAGTTCCCATTGTGTTTATTTTTTAAATATTTTATGGTAATAGTTGACACAAAGCCATCTTCACCAGTAGAAATAGTTGCATCTAGATTCTTTTCATCAAATGGCATGCCATCTTTGAGCCATCTCGTCGAAAGGGGACCATCACCAGCTACTACAACACAAGTAACAGCTGTTCTCATTCCCTCGTGTAAATCATCTTGAAAAGCAAATTTTCCAACTTTCGGCTTAGCTGAAATAAATAGACAATGTAAAAAGAATCCTCACACTTTCGTTTTTGAAGTTAACTTTTTGTAATTATATTCCACATTTTTTAAAATATTATCTAAGAAATTGAAATATTATTTAATTCTTGAAAATACATATAATAATAGGTTCATATTAAAATAACAATTTCGTGATTTTTTTAAACTTCATTGAGGTTTCATTGCTATGCATTTTCGAATACAAATAATGTCGTTTTTTTACGATCATAGAAGTACTATTATAACTTGAATTTTGCTCATTGATAATGTATAAATATTTTTCTGTGTATACATTTTTTTCGATTCCACTTAAATTGTAAGATTTGCTAAATAGTTTTAGACACTGTAAAAATTTTGGAATGGAATTGCAGTACTAAGTACTGGTACCCTGGGTGCATCTTCCATTAAATCAATTTTACAAAAAAAAATCGGTTTTTACATTAAACTTTTATATACTGTAAACTTTACAATAGCACTTATTCAACTACAGAGATTCAGTGATTTAATATTATTGTTAATATTACTAATACATATTATATTACCGATAATACTGCTAATAAATATTACAGTTAAAGTAACGGCGCATCGGATTTTGATTACGTCAAATTTTATGGTAAAAATGGATTTTATGGAAGAAAAAGTTTAGGTAATTTGAGTGCTGGTGCAGTTTTACTGTAATTTGATACAGAAGTGCTTAGAGTAGATTTAAAAATTTCATCTAGGAAAAAAAATAATGTTATGTTTACCTAGAATATAAATGAAAGCTTTTTCAATGCTCATTATTTTTTACTGTCAATATTTTCTAGTCAATATTTAAATTTATTAATATTTTTTTTGTCATATAATAATTTTTTTTAACTCACTTTCTTTTTAAAAATATTTTTCTTCTCTTTATTTATCGTACAGTGTTGAAAAAAAAGAAAGAAAGAAAAGATATCAAGAATGATCTTTGATGTTCTTGTCTCCTTCTTATTAGGTTGAATTTTTATGAAATGAGTTTAAATAAATGAAACGAATTAGGGGGGGGGGCATAGTTCTCAAGCAATATTAGGTTTGATGTGTAGCAAATTAAATCATAAATTATTCGAAAATTGGTATTTGAAAAAAAACATATCTTTGAACATAACAGTTCTTATAATTTTAAGACATTTTAATTTACTCGAAGTGGCTCCATGCGAAAGTACGTAAAAAAGTAAATATATATCATTTCAGTATTTAATCTAAATCACTGAATCACTATATTTAAATAAATATTACTGTAAAACTTTAATTTATAGAATAAATTTTTACTGTGAAAATTGATCTTACGGTAAAATGGTTTTACAGATTAATTTTTACCGCATTCAGGGAGCAAACTTATTTACTCCCTCTTATAAATGTTTTAAAGTGAATGGAACGCAAAGAGACTTTAAAAGAATCACAATAGAAAGACAGAGAAATCATTTTTCCATCAGAGAGAGCTCTTAAAAGAGTTTTCGAGAAAATCGAATTTTTAAATCATTAGGCGCCAGGGAAAAAAAGATATTAAAAAGAACTTACTTCGTATTATGATCCTGATAGAACGTGAGACCGGAGTTATGCTTTGTCCTCCACTGACCTCACAACTATAAGTTCCTTCATCTATTGCAGGCTGCATACCACTGATGACCAGAGTCCCATTTGAGAATACTTGCTGTCTTTGATTGATAGGTAAAATTCTGTTATCTAAAAAAGAAACAATTCTCGAAATCTCTCAGGCGATTTGTTATCTGAAAATGATATTTTTGTTTTTTGAGCAATATTACTAAATGTAACGAGAGGAAAAATAAAAAAGACCACCCTGAATAATTTTTGATATATTGATTGATTCTAATAGTTTGAGCGGGATTGTTTAAACATGTTAATTAATAGTGCAGAAACCGGGTTCGAATCCCAACGATATCTGATCGATACAAATTCCACAAACAGGTTAAAACTGACCACAGAGCAGAAGCAAAACATCCTCATGGGTAAACGGAAAAGAGGTCCGAATCCTCTTGCCGTCAGACAACCGTGATAGCTTTTCGTGGTTTTCCTCTCATTGTAACTCAAATTCTGGTAAATTCCTCCAAAAAGTCAAGCAAAGTCCAAAAAGTAGTTAATTTTTATAGTAAATATATTTTCTACTTGAGGAAAATCTCTGAAATAGATAGATATTTTAAATTCAATTGCATGAAAATAATTAAAAAACGAATAAAACTTTTTATTTTTCGAAGATTTTTATAAAACTAAAGAAAACACGCCTTTGGCAACTCGTCTTTTGATTATTAAAGCAAACTGAGAAAAAAGTTTCATATTCTGCCATCGTCATCAAGTTTGCAATTCTAAAATCAACTGTTGGCCTGCATAGTTAAGAAGTGGATGAGGAATCGATTAAATACAGCTTGATTGTGTGCAAGGGTTGATGTCAAAAAAAAAAAAAAATCCGACTCATTCCGATTTAATTTTTGAAAGGGGCAGGAGAAGCCGTGATGGCTCATGGGATAGAGCGCTCGCCTTCCAATGAGGTCAAGAGGGCTCGAATCCCAGCAATAGCTGGTCGATACGAATTCTACATCCAGTTTGCACCGACCAGAGTGCTGACGTGAAATATTCTCAGTGGTAGACGGGTTAGAGTTCCCTTGCCGTCAGACAACCGAGAGAGCGTTTCGTGGTTTTTCTCTCAATGTAACGCAAATTAGGGTAAATTACTTCAAAAAGTCCTCCACGATAGCAAATTTCTCCCAATACTTGAGCCGGGAATTCCCTTGTCCTCTGGATTGGATTGAAAATTGCAAGGCTACAGAGTTGAACATTAGTAGCCGTAGACCCTAAACTGAGCCAGCTGTTTAACGATGGTTTGAAAATAAAATGAAAATTAACAGTGCAAGATCCGGGCTCGAATCCCAACGATGTCCGATTGATATAAATTCTGCAGAAGCTGCGATGGCTCAAGGGATAGAGCGTTCACCTTCCAATCAGGCGAACCGGGTTCGAATCCCAGTTGATACGAATTCTGTATCCGGCTTGCACCGACCACAGTGCTGCCGTGAAATATCCTCCGTGTTAGACGGATCACGGGTTAGAGTCCCCTTGCCGTCAAGCTAACCGTGGGTGGGTCTCGTGGTCTTTCTCTCCTTGTAACACAAATGCTGGTAAATACCATCAAAAAGTCCTCCACGAAGGCAAATGTCTCCCAATACTCGATCCAAGAGTTCCCTTGTCTTCTGGATTGCGTTCAAAATTACAAGGCTACGGAGTTGAACGTTAGTAGTCGTAAACACATAAAATTGAGTCTGTTGTTCAACGACGGTTATAAAATTAAAAAAAATTCTGCTACCACCTCACACCGACCATACAGACGTAAAATATCCTCATAAGTTGATTAAACATGGGTTTAAGTCCCTCTGCGGTCAAACTAACCTTGAAAGGTTTCCGTGGTTTTCCTCTCCATGTAACGCAAAAGAGGAATAATTCCATCAAAAAGTCCTCCGCCAATTCAAATTTCTCTTAATACTTGATCCAGGAGTTCCCTTGTCTTCTAGATTCATTTCAAAATTTACAAGGCTTCGAAGTTGAACATTGGTAGTCGTAAACTCAAAATTGGATTAGCTGTTCAACGGCGGTTATAAAATAAAATGTAAAATAAATATAGTACAGATGATATATTAAGTTATGATTTCAGACTGAAAAGCATACTATTTTAGAAAAAATATACCTTTTTTCTGTAGGATTCAGATTTCTGGCCTCTAGGATATAGATGATAGCCACAAACCGGGACATATGGTCCCAATTAATTGTTTAGGAGAGCGATCCAAAGTTTGGATCCTTTTACGTTTCACTTTTTGCGTAATTCGTTACATCTCGAAAACTTTTCAAACCAATTTGATCCGTCACAAAAAATATGTTTATTGAGAGAAAGTCCGTAAATTTAAATATCGTCTGCACTATTTAATTTGCATATTTGAGGTCACCCCCCTCGATCTTTTAAGATTGAGTTCCAGAATGTGAATATCTGATCATTATCCTAAAAGTTAATAAGGGTGGTCCATAATTTTTTTTTTGTGAAGCGTAAAAAATAGTTGCAATTTCTACAGGAAGAAAAATTTTTTCAGAAAAAAGAGACTTTTTAAAGATAAAAACAAATTTTTGTTGTTTTTAATCATCCTTAAATAAGTTAATATAAATCCTCATCTTAAACCTATATTGAGGTAAAGGAATTTTATGGCTACATAATAAAGCATAGGTTCCTCGTGTTCAAATATATTAGAATTTAAATATTAACATACATATTTTTTTTGTTTCAATAAAAAAATATTCCAATTTTTTCAACATACCATGAAAAGAAACGTTTACCAAAAAGGAAAAAGGAAAAATTTGCACTTTATACTCATGCTTAAAAAATAGTCTTGCAAGCGTCATTATGTAAAACACAAGAAAATGCATTTATGTTCTCTGGGTTTATTCTAATGAGTTTATGTTAAGTGCTCATTAATATAGCTAATTAAACTAAAAACACATTTGCTACGTTAAATCTTTTTTCTGCAAAAATTCTAACTTTATGTTTAAAAAGAATCGTTAAATTTACTTTTATCACCAAGATATATCAGTTCGCAGTTTTTTGAAAAGTTGTTTACCAACTATTAAATTTTATTTCTTTCATTCAGGTTATTGCTTGGTGCATTAATTTTTAAATAGTATCAGAAACGTATTATTTTACAAATTAGAAAAAATTAAATTAAACTCAGCTTAATTAATAACTTTTCCGGATACTTTTTCCTAATTATTTCGACCCTTGTCGGCCGAAGACTCCTTGTGCGGTAAATGGTGACTGATGCACGTTAAATCTGTCGAGTCTCAAAGTCCTCTATGTTCCCATAACAAATCATACCTCTGGGAGTATTGGTACAGGAGTTTCCTTGTGTTCTGGATTAGTTCAAAATTACAAGGTTACGGAGTTGAACATTGGTAGTCATAAACCCAAAATTGGGTCGGCAGTTCAACGACGGTTATAAAATAAAATATAAAAAATCCATGATACCACAAAAAATATTAAATTTTTAAATATTTAAATATTTATATTATAACGATTTTTATAAGCAGAAATTTCTTTTTTGTCTTTCCAGTTTTATTGAAGCATTTCTTGATTNACCAACAGTACAAAAGGACGGCAGACTTACAAATTTTTTAAGGATCCAAAAACTACAAGAATAAAGGCAAACTTTTATATTAATCAGTTCTTAACCGGCCACGGCGTGTTTGGCACACACCAAGCAAGATTTTTCGGGAAATCTTCAACATGTACTTATTGCAACTCACAACAAGACATCCATCACCTAATTTTTCAATGTCCTAAATTTCAAACACGACGAGGCAACAATTTTCATAACAAAACAGAACACAGATTTGCCTGACCTGCAGATCAATCATCAAAGACATTATCAAAACAACTTTGGAAGATACATTAAACCCACTGTAAATTTTTACTAACTCTGGCCGTCCTACTACCGTACGGATCAGCGTTTCCATTTCTCCTGAGTCAACTCTAATTTTCTCGCTTTAATTACCTAATCACCGGAGACTCTGGCTCAGCGATTTTGATTCTCAGCCAAAATGACTATTCTTTAAACTGGACTTTTAGTGACTTTAAAATTTTTTTAAATCTCTTTGTGTTCTTGGGTTGGATTTGAACTGTCCTCGTCAATCACACCATTTTAATCCATTTTTACTATTTCAACACTATTTTTGGTGATTTTACTATTTGCAACTCGTTCAATTGTTTCCTTAATAGGCAATTTGCCCTATGAATAGTTTTTAAATTTTATGCCATTTGATTGCCTCAATATAAAGGTCTGTTGACCTAGAATGGCAATTTATATTTTAATTTGCTTCTAGTTTTGCTGGTGTTTTAAATTAAACTGTGCTTTTAATCCATACTTTAGGTTCTGTTGACCTGGACTTTTCATGACATACATGCCAGATATATTTATATATTTGTCATGTTTTCTTAAAGATATAATATTCTGACTAATTGTAGATAGCTAATTTTGTTATAAAGTTTACGGGCTACTGTTTTTACTTGGTTTTAATAAACATTTACCCGTATGCCCTGAATTGGATATATATTCATGTGTGTGCGTGTGTGTTATTAAAAGAATATATGGGAATTAGTTCCTAACTACAACTCCATAGAGAATGGAAGAAATGTTTTTACCCTTATTTGCCCCTCTCGCCACTATGGTCTTTCTTGTTCTGATTTACTTTTTTCTCTCTCTGCTACTGATGTTGTTTTTCTAGCGTTGTTTCTCACCTTTATTTTGATTCATTTTTCATTGGCAACTTTGTTTTTTAAATTCATAAATCACTTTTAAACTCTATAATACTTTTATTCACCTTCACATCTGGCAAGTCTGCAAAACGGGTGCCTGTTTGTGAGTTCTTGAATAATAGTCTGTTTTATTCAGTAACAACTATTATTTCCAATTTGTAAATTTTTAAAGAGAATGAAGTTTTTAATCAAGTAACTGTTGTAGCATTATCATTCATGCATAATGCTGCATTTGTCACTGAAATATAAACTAAGAAGCTATCCTATGAGACGCATTGAGTTAAGATAAAGTTAGCCATTAATTTCAATGCAGAATAAAGGGAAGTGTGGCTGAAGAGTTTAATCTATCTTTAGTCTAAACCCTAATCACGTCCTTTATATCAGAGATGCGTGACTTTAACTAATCAAAGAGCAGGGCTGCTGTTCTTAGAATAAATGCTAAAAAGAAAGTGGCTTTGAGAATGATCGATAGTGAAATATTCAACAGCGTAATTTCTGAGCCTTCTGAAAAGATGGAGCTTATATGACGTGGATGGATTTCTAAAAAATAATGATCAACATAATGGCTTTAATTGTAAGGGCTGTGAAAGTTATTCAATTAGTGAGCAAAAGGTAGATTAGCTTCGATAATATTTTTCTTTAGGAACATTTGATGAATAACAAGGAGGCATTAAGTGTGATCTGAACTTAAATAAGACGTTCCTTTCGAAGAGTTTCGTAATTTAATGGTAAACTGAATTACCTATGCCTCGCAAAACTTCCCCTATATCTCACAAAAGTCCGAGCAGATTACATCTTCGTCTTCGTTTCCAGTAAAAATCTCGATCCTCTTATGCAAATACTTTATCAGAGTAATGTTTTTTTTTTGTAAAAGAAAAGCTTATTATACTTTTTTTCAAAGTTTTACTAGTATTGTACTAATTTTCTCTTCTGTCATCTAATTCTGCATTATTTTAGGACAAAATTTAGAATTAAATATTAAGGAAGATTAGGTGACGTAAATAGAAAGATAAAAGTAGAAGAATCCTTAAAAATCTTGTTTAAATTAATAGCCTTAATTTTTGGACGGATGAAAGATGTAATTTCTGAATCTCTAGTCAATTAATTATTTCAACAAATTTGAATTTCTCGATGATATTTTCTTTTTTTCTCGATTTTGCTAGTTTAATGGTAAACTGGAAATTGACTATTAGTATTTTCATTGCTACTCGATTTATGAAATTTCCTATTACTTTAAAAACTTCTAAGCAGATGTTCAGGTCATCTATTAAAAAATTATTATTATTATTTCAATAAAAAAAATTATTATATTACTATTTCCTTAAATAATTCTAACAGTAACATTCTCCAGAAATGTTATTTTTTATGTGTGTAAACCGAAACACATTGATTTTATTTACACAAATTATCACTTAAAAGGAATTACGTTTACGTAAAATTTTAGGATTTTTTATATATAAGAGTTTTAACAGGGATGAACAAGCACGCGACACCTGTGCAGATGCGAATGCTGTCGCCAGACGAAGGATATACAACAAGTTTTTTAGCAAGGCAACAATCCCCGATCTAAACTGCCCAAGAAACCTCTCCTCTACAATAGCTAGGCTACGTACTGGACATTTCAAGGGCATGAAGATCTCACGCACCCACATAAAATTCTATCCCATCTGCAAGTATGTCCTCATCTGCAACTAACTCCAGATCATGTTTTTGACTACCAGGCCATTATCGGCTCCCTCTTTTAACTTGGAGCACCTCCCATAGAAATTCTCCATGGCCATCGGGCTCCAGAACTTGCAAACCTTGTTATCAAGACTTTTGGAGGACTCTAATCTTTGCACTAGCATAGACACGACAACAACAACAACAGGGATTAGAGTTTACTTTTTGTTTTATGATTTAATTGTAACCTAAATTTTAATTTTTTTTCAAAAATATATCATTTTAAATTTGAGATATTATATTTTTTTTACTTCAATAATTATTTCAAATGGAATTATTTACATTGTATTGATTACTTATTGTTTTCGTAGCAAAATCCTGAAGACACATTCAATGAATCACTAAGCGTTTGTTTTCAGTTATTTTAAGACGTAGAAGGAAAAAAAATGCATGCCAAATTACAGGAAACGTTTAAAATGAAACGTTTCCTAACAATTTCTGGAAAAAAATGTGTTTAACCAATTAAATTTTTAATTTTTATTATTTCTTTAATATTTTCTTTCAACTATTGAATTAGAAAATATAGAATATCTTTTTTAGAATTTTATACACTTTAAAAGTCAAAAATCTATTTTTAAAATAAGCACCACATGCTTAATCATAAACATAACATTTAATTAAAACAACTACAACAACTCCACAAAAATGCATTAAGTTACTCATAATGAGAAAAACCTGAGTTTTGATACAGTAAATCTCATTACATGAAGCGACCCCATTTAAACAAACTGGGTTTTAATAAAATGAAAGCTGCTACGCTCTGATTTCATTAAAGAAAGATGTACTTAAGTCTCTGCATAAATGTTTAGAAAAATACTGAAAGAAAATGTTTCATATTTTGAAAAGGGAAATAAATTGATGCTACATTCTTGATGGACCGAGTTGCTTAGATTAATTGTTACGAGTTGGTGACTAATGGTTTGTATTCAAAAAGAAATCTTCAAATTAAAAAAAAAAAGGTTAAATGATTAAAATTTATACTTTGTTTAAATAACGATATAAATTTGCATTTTTAAATTAAAGGCATGTATATGAATTTGAATGCTGAAGTTTTAGTTTACTTGTTGTCGAAAATGAATTGTTCGTACGTATTTTATTTTTAACGTTTGGAAGAAAATATTATGTTTTCCAAAACATAATGGGTTTTTTAAATACAAATTATTAATATATAGTAAAAGTTAATATATGAAATGAATGAAGCATAGTTTAACTGCACTTTCTTCAAAATACTTTAACATTTAAACTTAAAAACTCATAAAAGGAATATGCATACACAATAGCATCGTTTCGCTTAATAGCATTGTTTGGTTGATTTGGTTGAAACTACATATATTTTTAATATTGCTATTTTTATTCAAATTATTATTATTTTGTTTTATTGCTAATATATTTTTTATAAATACTATAATGACACATATTTTTTGTTGGATTATCTTGCCTATAAACTTGTATTACGTTAGTGCAAACCACATTGCTCTATATTATATTTCATGAATCTTAATTGGACCAGGATAGCCTGGTCGGTAGGGCGCTGGGCCCATGTCCAAGAGTTCGTCGGTTCGATTCCCGCCGGCCGAAGACTCCCCCTCTAGTAAAATGGGGACTGATACCCGCTAAATCTGTCTAGTCTCAAATTACTCCATGTTCCCATAACAAATCAATACCTCTGGGGGTACTGGATTGGAGATCGATCGTTCTCTGAATCAGATCAAAATTACGATCTGTGGATGAATGAATGGATGTATGAATGGTTCCACCCTTTAAACGGGTGTGACGAATGGGTGTGGCAGAAGTCGAAAACTTGGCCATAGATGACACCAGTGGAAAACAAGAACAATCACAACCTCTGCCTAAAAAGGCATTCGAAACCAACCAACCAATGAATCATAATTTTTCTCAGTCATACAAATTCTTATATTTAGCAGGACTAAGTATTTTACTCCAAATTGTTTCATCAAAACAATACCAGACACTGAAGATTAAAAAAATAATAATGAAAGTTTTAGTTTAAAATTTAGCTAAATCCAAATTCTGTTTTTATGTGTCATGTTTCTATAACTAAAAATTAATCTTTTACTTTCAATTTGTTTTACAAATTTACTTTAGTTTCAAAAACCTCACTTGCTACATTCGTTAATTAAAATAAACTGGTTTAGTCAAAAATAATTAAATATAAATGGTTACCAAATATGGCACTGTCAGTTATTGACATTTCCATCTTTTAGGTTCGATGATCACTAAAAATTAACTGATATCTTCACTGAGAAAAAAAAAGTATGATCAAAACTACCAGAATTTGGTAAAATTTACAATTTTCTTTCAATATGAAAACATTAAAAAGATCGGTAAGTTTTAACGATGTGGTAAGTTCGGCATTAGTTTTGGTAAAATTAACAATAAAATACGATTTTATAATATGTGATAAAATTTAGTTAATGTGGTAAATTTTGGTAATTCTGTCATGATATCCTAGACTCTAGGATATCATGGCAGGCCTAATAGGCCTAATAGGAGGCCCACAATGTAGCCCTATAGGTTACTATGTATGTATATATACAATAGCGTTAAAATGAGGAAATTCGCAGTCAATATTTTGTATTACAGCATGACAGCATTTGTATTACAGCATACTATATATGCCCAATCTCTAGGACCTAGAGCATGGGATAAAAACCATTTATTCTGTAAAATTTACTTTTCATTTTTTCTATTTTTTACTCAATGTGGGATAATAAAAACTGTAATTTTGAAAACCAGAATTGTCGGTATACTGTTACAATATTAATGAAAAAATTTCCAAATGAATGGAAATACCGTACACTTTTATTTATCGTAATTTTGTCTTTTTTTTCATTCAGTATGGTAATTTTATTAGTTTTTTCCGTGTATTAGTTTTCTTAAAAACGCATAACCTTTTCGCGCTAAAACTATTTTAGTTTGAAATAATACTTTA
The DNA here is from genome assembly GCF_043381705.1 of Parasteatoda tepidariorum. Lineage (NCBI taxonomy): Eukaryota > Metazoa > Arthropoda > Arachnida > Araneae > Theridiidae > Parasteatoda > Parasteatoda tepidariorum. The sequence goes on from NC_092211.1 coordinate 52,703,352, forward strand.
ATATGTATGAAACTTAAAAACTTATACAAGAAAAAATAACCTGTAACTTAAGTTTAACTTTCTATTGACTATAATAGCATGCTGTTTTTTTAGGTCCATAATTCTCATGTTGTAGCATTTCAAAAACATTTGCATAATGATATTTTGTGTCAAAAAGAAACTGGCAAATGACTAAAAAAAATTTAGCTTGACAATATCTATTCCATTTAAGTAAGAAGAAATGCCACTCAAATTTATCAACATAATGAAAACTGTCAAAATCTAAACTGAAGCGAAATTCCAAAAAAAAGTATTAAAGAAAATATTTTCGTAAAAATATTTTTAAACATTAATTGTAAGATACTTATGCATAATGAAATTATCAAATCTTTTCCATCTCAACATGGCAAAAAACTACACGGAGAAAAAAAAATTCTGGTAAAATTACTGCACTGCATGTGAAATGTAATTCAGGTGAAATAAAAATTATTTTTTCGGTTAATAGTTATACTTTGTCATGTTATAAGTAAATAATTTGGTATAAGATATTTAAACCATTGATTTAGTAGTTTTTAGGTTCATATGGTAACAGTTTACCGGAAATTCAGGTTTCCATAATTATAACTCTTATTTACGTTATATTTAGTAAAAAATAAAGGCTTAAAAACTAAATAAATAGTTAATGATTAATAGTTTTGTAAGTTTATCATGATAAAATTACAAAATTTCAGACGGTAATAAGGATTTACCAAGTTTTATGATATATTTTAAAATCAAATTTTATTATAAATTATACCAAAATAATTACCACTTTGGAAAAAACTACCGTGCTTTTTGATGTTCCTGTAGATGACTTTTAACAGATCATGACAGTTTTTTTTCCCAGTGTAATTTCTATTCAAACTTGGAAATTAAAAAAGGATAATTTATTAACAAATCACTTATTACTACAAATTCCTTTATACATTCAGAAACTAAGTTTAAAAAAAGAAGGAAAAAAAATATCCCAAAATAATTATTCATGCGATTTTAAAAATCATCCTTAGAGTGAAATGTTAGCTTTTATGACTTAAACATTAAATCTATAAATAAATCAATTCCTTAATCTTCTAATATTTTATCCGAAGATATATTGGTCCATCCAATTACTGGAACATCTAAGAGAAATGGCATCACTTACCTTTCTTCCAAACAATTGATTCATAAGGATATCCACCAAAAGGACAAATTGCTTGAAATCTTTCTCCCGAAAGGGCTGACATATTATTAACTGTTCGAATAAAGAGTGGCCCGAACACATTCAGCCTCCTTGAATAACTGGCATATCCAACATCATTAACTGCTTCGCATGTGTACAAACCACTATCTGTGACATCGACGGATGTGAAGTTTACAGAACTCACAACATTACCATTGCTCATCTGATAAGAGCTAATAAGGACACCCAGTCTTGTAGATAAAGGCCATATACTATCAAGAGTCCATTTAATAGAAGGTTCTGGATGACCAGAGGCAATGCATGTCAGGGATACATATCTCCCTGGACGCATTGTTTTTTCCTGGAAACCGAGTTTTATTACGGGTGACAGATCTGAAAAATAAAATAATATAAACTTTTCAGAATTAGTATTTTAACATTTATTTATTTACAGATGCATACGAAACATATTTAACAATCTTAAAATCCTATCGCACACGGAAAAAAGTTTTGGTAAAATTACTTTAATATAGACATTACTATTAAAAAAACATAATTGTGGTGATAAAAATAAAATATCCCTGGACGCATTGTTTTTTCCAGGAAACCGAGTTTTATTACGGGTGACAGATTTAAAAAATAAAATAATATATACTTTTCTGAATTAGTATTTTAATATTTGTTTATTTACAGATGTATACGAAGCATATTTAACATTTTTAAAATCCTATAGCACACGAAAAACGTTTTGGTAAAATTACTATAAAAAAGGCATTACTATAAACTCTGATAATATATCATGAAATTTTTTTTCCTTATATATTTATACATTTATAATAAAATATTGAAAAAATTTTCGTATAAATTAATGAATTTTTAATCAAATCGCTTCCAAATGTTTGAGGGCTATACCAAGTAAGAAATAATTTGAGCAACAAACGTTTTTGACATAAATTATTATTAGATTGAAACAAATTTCTTACATGTCTGTTGTGTCAAACAGTATTTAATTAAAATGTTAAATGTAGAGCTAGAAAGGAAAGAATGTATTTAAATGATTGATTGCAATTTATAAATAAGGAAAGCAGTGGAAACTTTGTAGTACCGAGCATACGCAGACAAAAAAACTAATTTGGTTTAACTCTGCTGATTTTGGAAAAGCGTAAATAAACGTTGTGCTTAAAGGTAAAAATGAAAATAAAATTTTGCAAGTAAGGTTTTTCCACTATATTACGCATTAAAGAAGGAAAATGGAAAGCGCAATAATTATGCTTAAAAACAATATTATCTTATGATCTCCATTTATAATTGCCCAATGCTTCACTAGAGGAAAAACGTATGTCAAAACTTTCAGTAAGTAAATGGTAAAATTTACCGTGTTTCTGACTCAATGGAAACACTAAAAAGCTTTACTTCCTTCGTTTTCTTTATTGCTATACTAAAAAGCTCGGTAACTTTTACGGAAGCGCTTTGGTAAAATTAACAACAAAATACGCGTTAAATTTTGGGGTCTTATAATACGCGTTAAATCATGATACCTCACATCATTGCATAAAAATCATTTATTTGATTAAATTACTTTTCTGTTGAGTTTTGTAATTTTTACTAAATATGTGGTAATAAGAGCTATTATTTTGTAAATCAGAATTTCCGGTATACCATTACCGAATGAATGAAGAAATTACAGAATGAATGGTTTAAATCAGTGGTTCTCAACCTTTCAGTATTCGCGGCCCAGTTTTCAATCATAATTTTCATCGCGCCCCCCACTTACAGTAAAATATATACAACAATAATGTATATTGAGTATTTTGAATTCTGTCTTTAAAATATTTTTAACTAACTGCCAAAACAAAAGTAATGTAAAAGCCAGCAGCAATTGAAATTGTAAAAACTATGTTTGTGGTTAATTTTTCAAAAGAATTACAATCCTCTTTCAAATGATACTGTTGCTCGTCGGATTGGTGATACAGCTGGAAATGTAGTGTCAGCTTTTCTCGATGTTGCGTGACAAAATGTTTTCAATACAGTTTGATGAAGCATAATAAAGATGATCATTTAATTGCCTATGTTTGATTTTGGGATAATATGTCAGCAGTAAAACTACTTTTCTGCAAATCAACAGAACTTAGAACAACAGCGCTAGCATTATGCTATTTCAAATGAAGTTATGAATGAGGCACACATAGAATGCAAAAATTGCATCGGAATATGCACCGATGGTGCTCGTTCAATATCCGGAAGGTTCGAAAGTAACAAGCACTTGTAAAAAATCGCCTCAATGCGTCTGGACACATTGTATGGTCCACAGAGAAGCTTTGGCTTCGAAAGAAATGCGCCCTGGTTTAAATATTGTGTTAACTACGGTTGTAACGATTGCAAATTATATAAAAATGAGAGCCCTGAGATAAAGAAACTTTTCCGCTCTTTGGGACCAAGGAAGTCACTAAAAATTATTAATTTCTTTTTTAAATTTAGTATGATTTGATCAAGTAAGGTGGTTAAGCCAAAGGTGGTCAGTGCTCTTAACGTAGCCCTACCCCCAAAGTAAAATTAAATTTATAATTTATTTTGAATCATAAGACGTCCCTGCTGCATTGTAAATCTTGTATCTGAGGTGCACGAGGCTGAATTGGAAGATATTTCCTTGAATGGCCTCCATTGTATGAGGTGATTTAATTTTTTGCAGTTGTCGTTCTAATTTCCGGGAGAGAAGATATTGTAATTTATATGTGTTTAAATTCTTAGAACTTTGAAAGCTTATTTCTTTTTCTTTAACCACATTACTTTAATTCTAATTAATCTATCAGATTAATAGTTTTAAGTCGTGCAAATGGTGATCATATGCATGTTCCCAAGGTGGCGCGACCCCGGTGCCACCTTGGGGACACAGGGGCCACCTTCGGAAACAAACGTGAAATCTATAAAAGAGTTCATTATAAATCATTACGTAGCATGTTATTTCTCAAAGAGGAAGGATTGAATTGAATGCCAATTGATTTATTTCATTTTAAGCAAATGTGGAACTTTGGTATTTTTTAAACTTTTATAATATTTTGACGTTCTCTGCACTTTAGTAGAGTTTGCGATATTTTGTTACAAGTTTTTTGTATTGTTTGCATTTTAAAGTAATTTTTCCGGTATTTTTTTTCCCGGTAGTTATGAGTGTTTTTGTGGTCGATTCTGGTATTTTCTTGTAAATTTGGGTATTTTTATACTAGTTATGGGTTAGGTTAGTTAACTCTAGTATGGTTATTTAACTCTTGTTAGTTAATCCTTTTGAAAAAATTAACTCAGTAATAAAGATTAAAAGAATCGCTAGTGACTTCACACAAGAACTATCAATGTAAAATCAATAAACAAATTATACACTCTGAAAAAACAAATATCTTTTTCAAAATCGGGAAACTTGTTCCTACCAACAAGACACTTAAAGTGCCTTTTTAAAAGACGTTTGCCAGTCTAAATGTTTTTTCTAAGGATAATTTGAGTAAGTGAAAAAGTGATTTCAATATATGGCTCACCTTTGGAACCTGTGGGAAACCTTAGGCGCAGAAGCTACAATTTTGAAATTGTACTATAAAATAAATGAAATTTTATTTTACAATTAAAAGTATACGTGATATATATTAGAGATAGGTGTAAGATGTTACAAAAAAATTTTCAGCCACACAGACTTAACCAGAAAATTAGGAAAAATCCTCAAAGCAAAGCCATTTTTGGCTCCCTACCTTAAGTTTTGATTCAATAGGTTGTTTCACTTTTATAAGTTATTATATAGGTCGAAATGTATTTTGTTTTCTATGTGTATGTGCGTTTTCCTTTCATGTAGTTAATCAATTTTTTTTAAATATTTTCTCTTGAATATTCTCGCGCCACCCCTCTAGTGTGATCGCGCCCCCCTAGGGGGGCGCGCCCCACAGGTTGAGAATCACTGGTTTAAATAATGTTTACTTTGGTTTCATTATCAGAATTATGTTTTTTTTTCTTCGTCTTTCTTTTACCAGAAATATGAATACGTTAATTTTACCACAGCGGTTTTTCTCCATGCAAATTTTAAATTACATCAATATTCCAAAGACAATTTTATACTAAAGAAATAGCTTTTATAATTTATTTACTTTCGTAACTTACGTTTAAACAGTTTTCTTAGTATATAAAGTTACGTTTTGTGCGAGATACATTGTTTAAAACGACGTGTACTCACCACCAATGATAAGTCTTGCAGCTGCCTGAGCAGAGTGACCTTCTCTCCGGACAAAGCATTGATAAATACCAGCATCTTGCCTCTTGATTTGTCTAATTTGCAACAGATATGGATTGGGAAATATTAGCCTGTGGCTGGGTAGTACGGTAAGCATGTCTTTTCTCCATGTCACAGTACCTGGTGGATTCCCTATTACGGAACAGTTGAAGGTTGCTGTTGTCCCGACTTCAAGACGCAAGTCTTCTGGGATAATAGTTATGCGAAGAGCTTCTACAATAAAAAAGAAAATAATAAAATATTGGAAGCAAAAGTATGGCAACATTTTTACATAATTCTACATAATTTTATTAATTTTTATAAGGAACTATTTCAGAAACACGTATACATAAACACGGACTCATAAATTTAAAAATTCCATTTAAATAGAAATTTTGAAGAGTTTTAAGTATAAATCTGAAGTTATAAGACTGAAACTTTATATAAAACTATAATAAATGTTAAATTCATGTAATAAATAATAAACGAATATAACATTAAATTCACATAATAAATAGTAAACTAATATAAATATTAAATTCACATAATAAATAGTGAACTAATATAAATATTAAATTCAAATAATAAGTAGTAAACTAATATAAATATTAAATTCACATTAAAAACTTCCATGCATTTGTTTTATCTCTCAAAAGCTAAAAATAAGTATTAAATTCACATAATGAAAATTTTATTAAAATAAATATTCAATTCACTTTAAAAAAACGTAAATATGTGTATGGATTTCCTTTACCTCTCAAAAGTTTAAAAAAAATGATATCAAATTTACATTAAAAAACTCCCATATCTGTATGGAATTGTTTTATCTCTCATAAGTGAAAAATAAATGTAAATTCACATAATAAATATTAAACTAAAATAAATATTAAATTCACATTAACAAATGTCAATATGTGTTTGCATTTGTTTCATCTCTCAAAAGTGGTTTTGGCGCAAAATTGATAAGTTCAGTGTTAAATTTCAATTTAAAGTGTTTTTAGTAATATTTAAGTATAGTAGATTGGTGTTTCCTAATCTAAAGTTTGTGAGGTCTCTAAAAGGGGATCGTAAAAATAGTATTGTAATAGCAAAATTTTAAACAGCTTAAAAAAAAATGGGATAAAACGCTTACAAATTTATTCCGAACACTTATTCGTTGTAACTTTATTCCATATCATTTTTTTCAGAAAACAAAAAGCAGTTGGCAGTGGTATACCAGTGGTTAGATATTCGTACTTCCGGAGGGGCCAGGGCTTGATTCTCGATTCCGCCAATTCCCACCATGTACATGCGATATACGTGTTCGTAAAATCTGTGGAATCGATCGAAATTCCTGTGATCGGTCACTGAGTAATACCATCGGTACAGGGAGTTGGAGAATACTCTCTTTCCCTTCAGATCTCTGTCAAAATTGCGGAAGGGGAATCGCAAATGAGTGATACTGCCATCTATCCGGAAAATCTTGAACAAAAACATATTTTTACCTTTACGGTACTTTCTTGTCAAACGAAAGGCGTACTTCCCTGGCTTAATTCGCAATGGCAAATGAATGGCGTGCATGGATTGGCCAAGCGCGATAAGAAACAATGAAAAACAGAGTAAACTTCTGAAACTAATTAAAAACTAGTAGGCAGTCCACATTGCTACAAATAGCTACAAATACCACATTGAAAATTAAATACCACGTATTTATTCGCATTTACATATACACGTTATTGTATATACAAGAACGAAATGGTATGTTGCATTAAACTTCGCATTTATTTTGAGTATTTCAATACAACAGAACTGTTTTTAAATCGGCTTCCAATTAAATCAGGTTTAAACTTCAATTACACTGGCAAAAATTGACAATCGGCCAAAATAACGGAATACGACAATTATATTTAGCAAATGAATGACCTCGCAACCCTTAATTAATGGACATGGGATATTGAGGTTAGCATGTATTCTATTTAGGAAAAAAGACAAGACACGATATGTTTACAAGAACAGTTTTTTTGTTTTGTTTAGCCAGCCCTTTTATAATTAAAAAAGTTGAGTTTTTGAGATCATAACGACTGAACGACTCATAGCTCAAGAATCATTAAAATTGAGAGTTTTATTTCTGAGAGTGCAGTGTCCTGTACATTTATATATAGTTATTTTGTTAAGACTATATTTTTCTATTTGATTTGATTTCATAGTTTTTGATTCAAAAAATTACTAATTAAACATAAAAAGAATTAAAACTAATTACATAACTACCTAAAATATTTACCTAGAGCAATACAGTTTAAGTGTTCTAGAAAATATCAAATTCTCGGAAGAGCAGAATGAAAAGTAAAAGAAAAAAAATTCTTTTTGATCCTTCTCAGCGATTTATTTTTTTAATTCAATTCTAGTGTCGGTATTTTGGGCAAAATAGCTACTCTATGTTTACATTTCTGTCTGTATAATATATTTTCTTTTAAATTTTTCTGGTATAAACGAAACAAATTCAACAGCTGGAATTTCATTTTGTTAAATTAAAAGAAACATTTACTAAACATATTTTTTGGTTGGTGTAATTACCATAAAAAAACAAAGTACTGCGTACGAAAAAGTCGTTTGCATATCTAAGTGAGGATTACCAGAACTTTAAGTTCAGAAGCAAACATAAATCAGATGAATGCTAGTTTTAGGCGTAAAATACATCGTGATAAATTTTATTCGTTGGGCCATTATATTTATTGCTCCATAATTTAGATTTATTGTATGAAACATTGCGAATAAAATGCTTTGGAACTTTTTTGTTAACAAAAACTCTTATCTTTAAAATTATTACACTCGTTTGTAAGCAAATTCTTTTGTTGTAATTTACAGTAAATTTCAACAATATGCAAATTAGAATTAGTATACAAGAGTCACTCAAAACAAAACAACAAAAAATACGTTTTAATTTTTTCAAACAATGACTTTTTAGATAGATAAAGTTTGTCTANTCAACAGCTGGAATTTCATTTTGTTAAATTAAAACAAACATTTACTAAACATATTTTTTGGTTGGTGTAATTACCATAAAAAAACAAAGTACTGCGTACGAAAAAGTCGTTTGCATATCTAAGTGAGGATTACCAGAACTTTAAGTTCAGAAACAAACATAAATCAGATGAATGCTTGTTTTAGGCGTAAAATACATCGTGATAAATTTTATTCGTTGGGCCATTATATTTATTGCTCCATAATTCAGATTTATTGTATAAAACATTGCGAATAAAATGCTTTGGAACCTTTTTTTTAGCAAAAACTCTTATCTTTAAAATTATTACACTCGTTTGTAAGCAATTTCTTTTGTTGTAATTTACAGCAAATTTCAACAATATGCAAATTAGAATTAGTAAACAAGAGTCACTCAAAGCAAAACAACGAAAAATACATTTTAATTTTTTCAAACAATGACTTTTTAGATAAAGTTTGTCTACTTATTTTTTTTCAAGCAAAACGGTTTTTAATTTAAAATATTATTAAAAATTAATGTGATAATACAGAAAAATCAGACGACTAAAATTTGGGACTGGTAAGAATAATCATCATAAAAGTTTTACGATTTAAACTTTACAATGATTTTTAAGAGGAGATTTTTCAGACTATTTTTCTTTCTATGTAATAGCACACAAAAATCGAAAGATTGTACCGATAATCAGGGCTAATTTCAATAATTTTTCAGACAGTTTTTCTTTCAGAAAAACTTGTTTTTAAATTAATATTATTAAAAACCTTATGTGATAACACCCAAAAATCAAAAGACTGTACCAGTACTCATGGTGCCGTTACCATTTATTGTAATGTTTTTCGGAACAAAATTATTGACATACCATACTTTTTAAAGTTATATTTTCTGTGAAAAATCACTGAATCACTCCAGTTAAATAAATATTACTGTAAAAATTAAGGTATACATTTTCAGGGTAAAAATAGATAGAGGTCTCTCAGGGTGTCACTAATTTTTTCCGGAATTTTTAAAAATGCATATCGGATTATCAATAATTATTCTTTTTAAATGATGGCTTGCTTACAAGTTCTTTAATCATTTATTAAAGTCATAACATGCTCATTAATTGAAAGCATTAAAAATGAAAATTAAATTAGATAGTTACTACATTAATTTTTATTATAAGATTATTTTTTGAATGTAATGTGATTTATGTATGTAAATGAATATAATGTGAATGTAATGTGATTTTTTTCCACTGTTTAACGATAAATTTAAATATGGTTTAAAAAGTGTTAATTAAATAAATAAGAATTTTTGTTTCATGATATTGTTCGTAAATGCATTTATTGATTTATTCCATGATGCGTGAAACGACAGATAAAAATATGCATAATTTAAAATACAATTTCATAAAATATTTCATCTATTTATTAGAATCAGTCTATCATCAGCCTAATCGCCTGTGTATTAGAATTTATAATGTAATAGTACTTAAGAAACAGAAGGTTGTACCGGTACTGAGGATGTCGGTAACAATTATCGTAAGATTTTACGGAATAATTTGACGTACCATAATTTTTGAAGTACAATTTTCTGTACAATCACTGTAGTTCAATAAAATTACGGTATGAACTTTTTCGGTAAAAATAGGGGTCTCTCAGGTAGCCTCTAATTTTTCCGTAATTTTATCTGTACATTTTTAAAGTGCATACCCGATTATCAATAATTATTCTTTTTTTAAATGAATAATTACTGATAATAATTATTGATAATGAATAATTATTGATTATTGAGATGATAATTATTGAATACGAATTATTTAATTGCTTATTGAAGTCAAAACGTGCATATTAAATGGGAACATTAAAAATAAAAGTAAAATTCGATAGTTACTACTTTAATATTTATTACAAAATTAACTTTTGTATTAAAATGTAATTTATGTGGAGAAAAAAAACTTCCCACTGTTAAACGATAAATTTAAATATGGCGCAAAAAGTGTTTATTAAATAAATAAGATTTTTTGTTTCATCATATTATTCGTAAATGTATTTATTGATTTATTCCATGATGCATGAAAAGACAGATAAAAATATGCATAATTTAAAATACACTTTCATAAAATATTTCTAACGCAAAATGTTTACCCATGGGGTATTTGAATCACGTTAAGGTTGAATATTTAAATTTTCCTCTCCAACTCACATTATTAAATTTCAATGCATTTAATGTTCTGCCCAAAGTATATTCTTTATGTTTAATAAAATTCGAGCTTCGAGTAAAAATCATGAATAAATTTCTGATACATAAACACACATAAATTTATTTTTCTTCCATTTGTAGAAGACAGAAATCCAATTTTCTGCAAAAATCATTTATCGAATACTGAAATTCATCAACGGCGACTACTAATGCGCTGAAAAATATTTTTCCTACTGATTTAAAATATTTATGACCATTTTTATGCCGACATCCATAATAATATTTAATTTCTTAAAAAAAGAGGAATAAAATCAGTATTTTCTCAGTTTGAAATTGTGGATCCAAAAAGTTTTCGATTGTTTAAAGCGATGAAACCCCAAAACAGATAAATATTTATCGAACACTAAGCAGAACTTTAATGAATAATAAATAGCTCATGTAACAAATTATAAACTTTTAAATTTGCCATGATTGATTTTTGTACTTATTGTTGCTCTTAACAAATTATGTTTATAATAAATAGGTATGAAACTGTTGCTATTTTTCGAGAGAAGATCTGGATAACATAGTTTAAATTAAAAAATAATACTGTAGGGGCAAAGTATCTCGGGGGGGGGCATAATAATAAGTTCTCTTTCTGATTGCTTTTCATGCCAAAGTCTGACTTTTACGTAATCATCACTATTTCTAAGACTAGTATTTCTTATGAATTTTTAGTTCTTTACAGTCATTGCTTTTAGGACTTCGTTGATTCTTTATTGAGGACTCATGATGACTCAAAACAAAATCTCATGATAAAGTAATTTGGGGTTTTGGCAAATAAACAGCGGAAATGAAAGGTAATTTTTAAAATATACAAACCAATTTACTTCATTGATTATTTCAAATAGTTCTGTATTCAAAGTAATTTTATTTTGCAATTATAAATATAAATATTAAGAAAAATAAAATTGCATTGAATCTATTTGCACATCTCTTTATATATGCTCTCATCATTGTACTGTAAGAAAAAAAATTCTTCTAAGAATAACTTAAATGAAACTTAATGGTTCAATGAGTTAACCTTAAATACGTTATTTAGTTGTTGCTAGCTGTAAGCTACACTGTTAGAAATTTCGCGGAAAAAAATGATTAAATAACAATTTGTTGAATGGTTATTTCCCCATATTTAATCAAAACAGTCAAATAACCATAAATAAAATGGAAATCAAACTGTTAAGTTTGAGAAAAACTCTTTATTAACTGCTTTCACCTAGTACGGTTAAACAACTAGAATTTTGTCGCACCAACTAGAACCACCTAATAAAGCTACTTGGTTCTTTGCAAATGCGCACGTATCATAGCCGCGCGGGCTTATCTGTCCATATCATGACCGGCAGAACTGGAGTTCTAGTCCTAGTGCTGACACCACAATATTTGCTCCATTCCTTTCAATACATGAAGAATTTCTATTGTCCGGCACTCTCCAATGCCCATTACCTTACGAAAAGCCGAGCTTCTATGTCTAGTTAAATTTTTTTTTTCCTTTTTTTACGTTTTTGAAAAATGCAAGTTGTAAATGGTTAAAAAACAGTATAGCTTTGTATTCATGATTTTACAACCATACTTTCTGTAAATGTTTTCAAAACCATAAAGGAAAAAAATGTTCTTTACCTTAAACTTTACGGTTAATCGCATGGACAGACAGCTGCCAGTTATTTTAACGCAATTTTAGAATGAAAATTTTAACAGTGTAGGATGAGGTATCAAAAAATTGGACGTAAATATAATTTTTTTTGACAGATTCAGGTTTTTAACTTCCAAAATATAGGGGGTAGCTGCAATCTGGAAAAATATGATACAAATAGTGTGGTCAGGAAAACGCTCCAAAGTTTTGATCCTTTAAAGTCAATTTTACTTTTTGCGTATTTCGTTGTGTCTGGAGACCTTTTTCTGCGAAACAATTTTGAATTGTAAGGTATACAACTTTTTACATCATTTAAAAAATACCAATTTCACATGGCAAAATACAAAATTTGAGCAAAATTAGTCGACTAGTGCTTGAGAAATTGAATTTGAAAAAGTCAGATATTTAAAAAATTGAAACAAAATACTATAATTAAATAAAATAATAAAAGATAATAAATACTTAATAAATGTTATTTTCGCATGGAATTATTTTTGGACAAACGAATTTTATAACTGAATGTAAAAAAATTAATTAACTGAAAAAGTTCTCCTCTCATAACCAAATACGCAAAAAGTAAAATTAATATTAAGGGGTCCAAACTTTGGAGAACACTCCTGGCCAAACTATTGGGGCCATATTTTTCAGATTACGACTGCCCCCTATATTTTAGGGGTCAAGAATCTGAGTCCGTCGTCAGGAATCTGAATTTCGTCACTTAAAATATCGTCTATCTTTATTAATTAGCATTTTTGATCAAAGTATGAAATTGCTTTAAACCAATTTTAAGATAAAAACTTTGAAATTGTAAAACAAATATATATTTACTTAGAGGAAGTATGTTTTTGTGTCTGACTTCGTAACTTAAAATATCGTCAGCACAGATTAATTAGCATATTTGAGGTCATCCCCTCGAACTGTTTATATTGAGTCCTAAAACGCGAAGATCCACCCTTTAGATCAAAAGTTATTCAGGGTGGTTCGCTTTTTTGGGCACTGTATAATATTTTTTTTACGCATATATTCTTAATTATTTTAGGAAATTACCTTCAACGATAAGATCAGTTTCTATTTTGTCCTCTCCAAGGTTATTAGTTGCACTGCAGACATAACGACCCGAGTCACTTAACTGAGCCTTATGAAATATCAGAACACCTCCTTCTTGGCTGACGGATACAGAATGATCTGGAAGTGGCCTTTTATCTTCTTGAGTCCTCTGCCAACGATAAGTTGGTGCTGGATATCCTTGAGCAATGCAAGGAAGAGTGGCTCGATGTCCTACGGGTACAGTTACACGATTCAACTTCCCTGTTACTCTTGGAGGCTGATTATGATGAGGTTCTGAAAGAAAGATTTTTTTTTTTCGTTTGATCAAATCTATAGGATTACATCGTTGTAAAGAAAATGGCATGATATAATTGAATTATTTTCGGAAATATCAAAAATATTGAATTTAATATAAACTATTTAATGTTTGTTTTACAAATATTATTACAACAATCATTGAAAAACATATTATTGTTGAAGAGAGAGACAGACTTTTAGTTTTATTTAAATCTGTTAAAAGTGAAAGATTGAAAATATATTTAAGTAGGAAATCATGCCTTATTTTTGATGTTTGTTTAAAATACAAAGAAATGAGCTAATTTATAGTAAAATCACTAGTTTTGAATCATTGGTGGGTAAAATGTAAACGTTTCTTCTTGAACTTAAAAAACTGTTTAATTTAATCAAAGGTTTAAAATAATAAAAAAAATATTTTAAATTGCATGTAGATTTCGATAGGTAAGTGTGCAAAGTAAAAAAAAAGCCAGACGACCCTGAATAATTTAATTTAGTGATCGGAACTTCACGTTCTTGGTCTCCATCTTCAAGGTTTGAAGGGGTTACCTCAAATATGCCAATTAACTTTCTCTGATTAAAAAAAACATTTTTTTCGATGGATTTGGATTTCTGACCCACAAATTATTAGGGGTAGTCGTTATCTGGGAAATACGATGTCAGGAAGAAGGTTATCTGGGAAATACGGACTTGTTCAGGAGGGCGTTCAAAAGTTTATTTTAATTTCTGGAATATTTCAGCCTATCTCGCCAACATTTTAAGCGCATCGAAAAATTTTTGCATTCAATTAAAAAGTTTGTTTATCCAAAGATAATTGCATGCTAATATAACTTTAATCGTTTACATTATTTTTTTTAAAAAATGTAATTTTAAATGGCTTAAAATAGGTCGAGTAATTCCTGAGAAATGCGATTTTAAAAAAGTGGTATTTTTTAAAATTTTATTTTTCAGAAACTATTTGATGGATTTTGCTCACGATTTGTTTTTTTGCACTTAAAATTGCATTTTTTAAAGTGAAATAAAAGATTGTATACCATATAGTTCACAAGCTTTTTCTGACTACAATCAAATAAAATAAGAAAATAAATAAAAAAATTTTATTTAAAGTTCTACTTTTAGTGGAATTATCCTTGGATAAGCAAATTTTATAATTTTGTGCAAAAATTTACAATTTGCTTATAAAAATCACAAGACATGCTGAAATACACAGATAGTAAAATTACAATTTAGATGTCCATACTGTGGGCCGCGCTCCTGACCGAACTCCTTATATTTTGGGTTACAGAAATCCGAATTCATTGAGAAAAGGTGAACTAATTCAGAAATACGTTTTTGCTACTGATTTCGTAGCTTACAATATGGTGCACACTAATCAAGTAGCATATATGTTACCCCATCGAATTATTAAGATTGAGTCCTAGAACATAAAGATCCGATCCTTATATCCGCAATTTTTCCAGGCTGGTCAGTTTATCTGCGCATTATACATTTTATTTAATTCAACTCGCATTAAATAATAATGTCACTTTATATGATTGATTCCGTATACTTAGATGCGTGTCCAATCTAGCTTAAAAAGATAGTTAGAAATCAGCTTCAGTTTACCAATAATGGCATTTTTTACATCACGCTATTCCGCAGTATTGTTTCCAGATAGGCATTTTGCAAGTTTTTTGATTAAAACAGAAAAGAAGGAAAAGAAGGAAACAGCATACTGTCGCTTACATAAAACTCGTGATGCTTATTTTTTTTTTTATCGAGAATGTCATTAAAAATCTCTTACATGACCAATTTAAAATGCTACTTTAAAAACAAAAAACCCGCAACCTTTTGATTGTTAAAAAAAAAAGATTGAGTGAAATTACGAAAACATTTATTTAAACTTATATATTATTCTTTATATTAATTATAATAAACTCTTTTAATAGATTTTTATCAATCTGATTGAAATTTTGGTGATATTAAATAAACATTTACCTGTTACAATGATTCTTGAATAATTCATGCTAGATTTCTTCTCTTTAGTAATCTCATTTTCAGTGTGGCATCTAAAACTATAAGATCCATCATGTTCCGTCGTATCTCGTATATAAAGATCTCCGTTATCCAACATACCATATTTGGCTAAAAGCAAATTGCATGCACAATGAGAAATAAAGTATAGTGAGATAAAAATAATTATTAAATACGTTAAAAAAAACTGCATTTCTGGCTATGTGGGAGCACCAACAAGCTCGGCGTTTTTTACCGAAACTCTTTGGTAATGATTTTGCCAAAATTAATATTGAAACATGGTTTTATAATATGTGATAAAATTTTTCAAATATGGTTAAATGTGCTAATTTTATAATATATTAAAGCATGGCATAAAAACCATTTATTCGATTAAATTTATCAGTTTAATATTTTTTACTCCATGTGTAGTTAAAATGACTATATAATTTTGACTATCTGAATTTTCGTTAAACCGGAACCTCAATGGTCAAAATACGGTATTTTCTAATTCCCAGTATTATGTTTTCTTTTTTTTCCTTCTTTTTTTATTAGAAATGGCATTCCTATAAAGTTTTTTTTTTTACCAGAATACTTTTCACCGTTTGTTTCATAATGCATTTTTTCATATTTTATTGCATTCATTATTTTTACTTTTTTAAAACTTTTTAAAAAAGACATTTAAAAGGTAATTAGTTTTCCCTAATCAACATTTTTATTATAAGCTTTATTTATTTATTTCAAAAAGCCTCTCTTTTTTGTAGTTTAAAAGAGAGTCATGGATTCGGAAGTACATTATCTGCAAAGAAAAAAAGAATTTAAAATATGCTTTTCCTTTTTTTTAAAAAAGGACTATTTATTTTTTTTACATTATTCTTAGTCATAAAATATTAAATAAAAGAAATTTAAAATAGTCACGTTTTATACTTTTGAGACAGGGAAAAAATTTAAAATTGCAAATACTCAGAAATAGAAAAGTGTGAAAATGTTAATAAAAATGCATTAAGCTTATTTTCATTTACTTTGACGTGAAATTTGACGTGAAATAAATAAACTATTCCATATTTCTTTGAAAATTTGAACTGAAAATTTATTTTTTTAAAACTTTAATTAAAGTTTGGTTAATAAACTTTAACTATATCTTGTGCATGAATTTGATAAATTTTCAAAACAAATCTTTGAAATAAAATGTGAATATATTGTCGCTCGAATTTTATGTAACATTTGAACTGAAATTTATTCAACAAAATGCAGCAAGAATTACAATTTTTTATTCTCGATATATTTTGTTCCTATCTTGAATAGTTATCAAAATTTATTTGTGAAATAAATGAAGTTTCAAATGTTTAGCATTATTGCTTTTTTTTCCTTGTGAAACAGAAGTTGTACAAAAGAAATATTGAGTAGTTCTTTTAACTAGACAAACACTACAATTTTTACATTAATTATGTATTTATTCACAACATACTTTTTATCTTTAATTTAGGTTAGTGTAATAACTAAGTTCTCAAATGCTAAGGTATAATTTCTCTTTTATATTGAAAATTGTAAAAATAAATAACTAAATTTCAACAAACATAAGACAAGCACTGCAATTTTTTAAATAATTATATATTAATTTACAACATATTTTGTAAATTACAACAACATATCTTTTTTTAATTTAAATTTTGCTTTAATTTTTGTTTGTTGTCTCGATCAACTAATTCGTATATTACTTCTTTTTTAAACTTAAAAATTGAACAAAAATATGACTAGATATTAACAGTATACGACCATATAACTAAATTTCAATAAACATAAGACAAGCACTAAAATTTTTTTAATAATCACATATTAATTCACAACATATTTTACATCTATTTTTAATTTAAGTTTTGCGTTAATTTGCGTGTGCTGTGTTGATCAACTGTTTCGTATATTACTTCTCTTTTAAACTTAAAATTGCACAAAAATATGACTAGATATTAACAGCAAACGACCAACATTATTATTTTTTAATAATTATACTTAAATTTACAGTATATTTTACATCTGCTTTTTATTTGTTTTAGTGGAATAACTAGCATCACAAATGTGTTTCGTATATTACTTTTCTTTTAAACTTAAAATTGCACTAAAATATAACTAGATATTAATAGCATGCGACAAACACTATAATTTTTGAAATAATTATATATTAATTCACAGCATATCATGCATCTGTTTTGATTTTGTGTTTGTATTAAAAAACTTTCGTTTTAAATGGTTCGTATACTACTTCTTTTTTTAAATTTAAAATTGTACAAAAAATAATATCAATATTAAATATAGTTTTTTCATAATTATTTATTAATTTACAACATACTTTAAAGCTGTTTTTAATTTGTGTTTGTGAAATAACCAACGTCTCAAAATTTTGTTTAATACTTCTATTTTAAATTTAAAATTTCACAAAATATACAGGCAGCTACCAACAACATATGATCAGCATTAATATTTTTAGTTTCATAATTTTATTTGCAATATAATTTAAATCAGTCTGTGAAAATTATTAAAAGACATTATTAAAACCACTATTTCCTTAGCGTTTGTTATAGCATTATTCCTCTTAAGTTTTAAGAAAGAAGTAATCTTGAAACATCTAAAAAACATATTTTTATCAAAATTCTAAAAAAACTTCTTACCGCTAATAATTCCAGGAGTTATTAAAAATCCATCAATTCTTTCCCATGAAGTAACTTTTACATAATCAGAAACAAAACTAGGAACAGGACAGCGAAGAACAGCCATATTGCCTCTTAAGACAAATTCATCAAATAATCTAATTTCATAACGCTGTAACACAACTGAAAAATAAAAATATATTATTATTTAACTGATTATAAAATAATATAATCTTAACAGCACTTTTCGGAGCGTTTTGAATTTTACAGTAAAAAGTACTGGCACCCAAATTAAAATATCTTAATTAAGAAACTTGAAAAAATTATTAAAAAATAAAGACTTCCGTTTTCAAATTAGGGAAGAGCTTTGTTTTTAAATAGTCATATTAAAATAAATTTAAATTACAAATAGATCTGGTCACAGTACCCAAAAAATGACCAAAATATCGAAATTTATTTATTGGTTATATTAAAACTTCCAACTATTTCAAATGCACTGAAAAAAATCATCTCTTTATCTACATTTTTCTTAACTAAATCCCTAAGGAGTGCTTTTTATTTAAGATAAAGCTTTGAAGTAAACTTTTTTACCCTAAGTATAATGCACTTATTTAAACTATGCATGGAATAAGCATTTTATGAGGTACTACAACTTTTACAGCATGTTATATATACCTTTTACAGCATGTTATATATACGAGTTTTTAGCCTTTTTTTCTACTTTTTTACAAAATAATCTATAAAAAATATTCAAATTGATATATCAGCAAAAAAATGCACAAAATTTTTATGATGAATATAGTAAGCACTAAGAAAAAATTTTTAAAATATGTTAAAATAAAATAGCTTTAAGAATTTAAAAGTTTTGAATTTTTTCAAATTTTTTTAAAATTTAAGAAAAATTAAACAATTTAATTATTTTTTGAATATAAATTATTGATTATAAGTTAAATGAGCATGCAAAGCATCAACAAAATAAATGATTATACCTTTATTTAAAAAAATTGTTGCAAAGGTGTTGTGACCCCTTATGAAAGCAAAACTACGTGAAGAGAAATATTCTGGTGAAATTTTCATACTGTATGGCAATGACAATCATATTTCTGATTAAGAAAACTAAATTTTGTGATATGTAAACATTCATTTGGTCATTTTTCCATTCTTATGACAAATGATTACTAGAAATACTGGTATAGTAACACAAGTGAAAAAAAATAATCTTATTATTTAGCTTATTATAAATATCAGAATTTTCATATTGTATATTATCATATCAGAATTTTCAGACTGTATGGTAATGACAATCATAATTGTGATTTTTTCATTTGGTCATTTTTCCATTCTGATGACAAATGATTACTAGAAATTCTAGTATAGCAACACAAGTGAAAAATAAATTATATTATTATTTAACTTATAATAAAATGATATAATCTCAGCAGCGTTTTTCGAAGGGCTTTGGATTTTACGGTAAAAAGTACTGTCACCTTGAGTGCCAGTACTTTTTTTGTTTTTTTGATCCGGAATTCTTTACAATGTGCAAAGGAAATTTAAATTAAAATATCTTTTTATCCTGTAGGGAAAATTTTTTTTGAATAGTAATATTAAAATAGGTTTGACTAACAAAGAGCTCTAATATTAAAACGAAACTAAAAGGTGGAAAAAAATATTGTAAATTACCGCAATGCAAGGTAATGACATTTCTGATAAGGATAATCATAATTCTGGTTAAGAAAACCAAAATATATGGTATAAAATTACCATTCAGTTGGTAATTTTTCCAGTCATATGATAAAAATTTACTGAAAATTTTGGCAAATTACTTATTATCACACATCTCGTAAGAAATGCAGAACTGAAAAGAAAATAATTTAACCGAATAAATGATTTTTATGCTATGTTTTAAGTTATAATGATAAAATTAACAAATTTTATCTCATATCATAAAACCAGATTTTATTGTTAATTTTACCAAAGTTAATTTTATTGTTAATTTTAACAATACCAAAGTGCATCGGCAAAAATTACCTAGCTTTTTGGTGCTCAAGCAGAGCCAGAAACACGGTAAATTTTAGCATATTGTGTTGATTTTACTTTTTTTACTCACTGCAGACTTTCTGCATTTGTAGATAAAAAAAGATTATAAAATAATGTTACATCGAAGTAGGTTTGTGTCCGAACTATTTCATGTAAACAAACCCTACAGTTTCTGTAATTTCAACTTGCTAGTCAAAATTTCCTATTTCATTACTTCGGTTTGAAGTTTAAATGTTTGCCATGAATCGGAAAACTGCAAATTAAATTTTGACGTAACTTTAATAAATAGTCAAAATAAATTAAATATAAAGTGCTTACCATTCATTAAATCTTACAGTTAATGCTTAATTGCTTGTCAATTTCAATGCAAAATTGCTTAAAAAGTGTTTATTTACTAATGAGATTTCCTTCTATTTTAGCGTGATTAATGGCATCAATTTATAAGAAAAGGATTAAATAAATTTATTTTTCAAAAACTAAAACAAAAAAGTATTTCTTAAGTATCTTAATGAACCCTATAATTATCTAGCATTAAAAGGAAATTTATATAATGGGTTTTCTATCTTTAAATGATGCTAATTTTCTTATTATACCACTATCGTTAAAATTTTAGAAAAAAGCACTCATCTTTTTTAATTTTTGAAAACATTTTAACTGAAGGACCATTAAGAGTAAAAAACATTAATGACTGCCTCTGCTACTATCAAATCCGATTCCGAAAGTCATTGCAATTAAAGTATTACTTTAATCTCTTGTGAATTATGTGCTATGGTTTTCAAAGCCTTTGTTAATATTTTATGACTGAATGCTATGAAAGGCAAGTGAAAAAAATAAATTTGTGTGAAATAGTAAAAGGCAATGATAAGGATTTTAGTGTTGAAATTTGTTTTTATTATTTCTAAATTTATAATCAAATATAGGCTTAAGTATAAAAAGAACACTAAAAGAACACTCTAGCAATAAAATGCTTATCACAAATCACAGAAATGGTGCATGCGATCCATATATGCATTTAGGACGCAGTTTTTAAAAACTAGTTATTAAAATATAATGCTTTTTATCATAAGTTTATAAAAATGATTCGCAATTAAATATAACACATAAATCTCAATATTAATACCAGTCGTATGAAGTAGCGAACAAAAAGTAGTGAAAGACTGGAAGTTGCTACTTTTTTTGTAGTTTGTAGTGTAGTGTCCAACTTTTTTTAAAGAAAAAAGTAGTGTAGTTAGTTGTACGATACGGAAACAGTAGTTCGTTGTGTTTCCTGGCAACTACTTTTAACGTTAGTTAAGAAAAGAAACACACATATTTACGTGTTTACACGTTCTTAAGGTGCAAAATGTAATGTAAGGTTGAACCCCCTAAACCGTTGTGGTGGTGTCGCCCACGATTTTCTAAATATAGAAAAACGATTTTTATCCACGCTGTTGTGGAATTTATTTTGATTTGTTAAAGACGGTGATGATTATTATTAGTTGAATGTTGTTGAAAGAAAGGTGATATTAATAGAACATTTATCCTGAAGATGAAGATTAACACCCGTTGTAGAAGATGTTGATTGATGTATTATTTCAATTGTTCGTATTTTTATTCTAGAGTGATACGGGCTAGAAATTACATCTTAACATGAAAAACTGCTTAAATGAAGAATTAAATTATGATAAATGGTTACAGATAGAACCGAGCACTTTATGAAGCCAACTTTATAATATCAATATCAACATGCTAAATTAATTGTTTTTAAAAAAAATTATTTTTAAATTCATTTGTATTTCAGCCATTGAACACCTTATGAAGTTCAAAGTTCCTACCAATGAATCAAAAGCTTGCAAAACTAAAGATCAAAAATTTGCTTGGATAACTTGCAATGGATAATCATATTCTTTTTTTCATGCGAATGATCGCAGTGTGATTATGCTCATGTAATTACTTCCGCGTTTATCTAGTTATTGGCTACTTTTTATTTTATTTGATTCGCAGAGTCATTAATTCTTAATCCATTGCTTATTTATAGATTAACTGGTTTATATATTTGCTCATTTATTGATTTTCTGAACTATTGTTTCTCAGTTTCATCGAAAACTGATTCATTCTTTCATAATTTGTTATCACACTAATTTGCGTTTATTTGCGTATTATATTCTTTAATTTTTTATTTATAATTTTGTTAACAAATAAAATTCCTGGTAATAATATATCAGCCATTTCGCCTTAAATTGATAATTCTTTATTAATCACAATATTTTTTTTTCTAAAATGTGTTTGCTTAAGTTATGATTAATTTATATAGGTAAATAGAATTAGAGAGAATATTCCTTTCTAAAACATCTTGAACATTCATAAATTCAACTAACAATTTAAAAGCAAAACATTACAAGAAATAAAAATAATATGGCCCATATGAAAGAAAAATCATTGTGATTGAAAATTTGTAATTAAAACCAAATTTCAAAATAAACTGAAGTCAAAATGTCAGTGATTATCAGTACATCATTACTGACTGCAGACAGTTGTTTAAGTTTAAATTTTAAAAAATGTTAAAGTTAAAATTATAGTTGAACTACTACATTTTGCTTTATATGTATAATTTGTATTCTTTGAGGCGATATTTTAAAATTACATTGCCATGGTTTGATAAATTACCCTTATCACCATAATTTATTTGTTTTAAATATTGTTAGCACTGTATTAAGCATGATCTAGTGAGTTGGATTAAAGAAAATAACATTTTCTTAAATATTTTTATAAAAATAATCCAATTATGAAACATGATGAAACTATATAAAAAACAAAAACAAATTCATTTCCCAAATAAAAATAAAGAAAAAATCTAAACTGACACTCAGTTTCTGTTAAAACTAAATTTCAAAAGATCGGAAATCAAAATATTAGTAGTTATTAGAATATCATAACTAATTTGAGACAGTTGTTTAAGCTTAGATAAATTAAAGTTAAAGTTAAATTTGTAGTTAAACTTCTACATTTTGCCTTGCATGTATAATTTGATAATATTGCACTACTTGGGACAATATTTTAAACTAATATTACCTTGGTTTCCTAAACTACATTAAGCTCAATAATTTGTTTCACTAAAATTTTGTTTGTCTTGCATTACCAAGTAAATTGAATCAGGGAAAATATAAATTTCTAAAATATTTTTATAAAAGTAATCTAATTTAGCATTAAAGCGGAACTTATATAGAAACACAACAAAAAAAGATTATATATCCCAAACAAAAAAATTCCAAAATGACATTAAGTTTCAGTGAAACAGAATTTCAAAAGAACTGAATTTTAAGTTCAAATCAAAAGCCAATGCTTATCAGGATATCACTACTGATTCCAGCATGTACAGAATAATAACTACATTCTTTCTGAACAGAGAGACGATTTTATGTGCCTTCGTATTCTAGCCATTCGGGCTAAAAGACTGAGTATGATCATGTTATTTATTCTAAACATTTGCTTCGTTACGGCAGAGTTCATTCCCTAGAAAGAACGAAAAAAACCGAAATCCGAAAACGTGACTGAATGTATAAAAATAAGAGCGGGTATATGTACCGTAAGTAACGAAGGGAACATTTCGTCATTCGGAACACATGTTTGAGATGGCTGGAAAAAAAAGAGTTAAATCGGAGATTCTATTGTATTGTTATCAGATTAGATTCTGGAATTATTCTTTTTGTTTATGGATTCGGATTGCATACAATATAAGATAAATGAAAGAGAATTTTTAAATAAACGTATACATTTCTAAAATATGGTATATTTTAGATTGTTTTAGGACACTCAGAAATGATTAATGATCTATTAATTACGAAACATGAAGCAGAAAATTTTTAAATCGTGCTTTTATGTTAATACTACAAAAGTAAATGCAATCACATAAAATATTCGAATAAAATGTTTTAGAGATATTAAGTTTTCTCGAGGCTGTAAAAGGATTTTAAATTTCTCTTTGATTAAGTTTCTTTAGGTAATTTATTTGATATTCAAACAAAAAAAACTGAGAAGGAAAAGTAAGATCAAAATTACCAAAATATGGTGAAATCTACTGTGTTTCTGACTCTATGGGAATACTAACTCGGTAATTTTTACAGACGCGTTTTGGTAATGATTTTAAAT
Organism: Parasteatoda tepidariorum; assembly: GCF_043381705.1. Classification (NCBI taxonomy): domain Eukaryota; kingdom Metazoa; phylum Arthropoda; class Arachnida; order Araneae; family Theridiidae; genus Parasteatoda; species Parasteatoda tepidariorum. The sequence continues at coordinate 52,727,739 of NC_092211.1, forward strand.
AAATTTACAATAAAACATGGTTTTATAAAATGTGATAATTTCTTTTAGTTTTATGATGGTACTTTCAAACATGGTATAAAAAGTATTTATTCTGTAAAATTTACTTTTTAGTTTCGCATTTTTTTTACGAAATGTGTGTTAATAAGGGCTATAGTTTTGAAAGCCAGAATTTCCGGGATACCATTACGGTGAAAATTACTAAACGAATAGTTCTAATACTGATTATTACCAGATTTGTTTTGTTTTGTTTTTATTTTACCTGAAACGCATTTAATATACAGTAAGGTAATTGTTCGGCGCATAAGCAAGGAACACAATTTTGCTTGCAATTACGCACATAAACCTTAAGCTTAGTATGGAGCATAAAATGTATATATTTGCAAATTATATTAAAAAATCATTTTTTTTTCGTTTAAAAAATATTTCCCATACTATTTTATTGTGAGAATTAATGCTTTCTACAGTCTGTTTTTATGGGACAAGTTTGCATGTATGTTGTGATTTTGTGCAACGAAATTTGCAGCTCAATTCAAAATCTCTTCGAAATTATGATTAAAATGCTAGCGGTTAGAAATTGATTATGGTTGCAATAATCATGAATAAAGTAAAAACTTTAATAAAGCAATTTCTAACTAAATAGTTTAAGTTTTTTAAAGAAAAATATTAAATTTTAAGTAGCTCTTGACCTAATTATTGAAATTTTAAAACTAAAATGCCAACTGTATTGTGTCAGCTTTTGTTTTTTTATTTAATTTTAAAATAAGTGTCCGAAAATTTTCAATGTAAATTAGTTTTAAGTTAAGCTTTAAATTTAAATTAAATTGCATGAAAAATCCGAAATTTGAGCGAAATTTATTTATACAACTTGCCAAATAAAAATTAAAAATAAAAACATTTTTTTAAATCTTTATTTCTCAGAATATATTAGTCTAGGCTTGTTCAAATCTTACTTTAAACGTTTTATTATAAAAAAAAAATCTTTACACTTTTTTATTATATTATTTTTTTAAATATATAGTATTTTTTATAGTATTTTTTTTAAATATATTTTTAAAAAATCTGAATTTTTTCTTATAAATGTGGAAAATTATACATACTATTATTTTTTAATGCTATTTAGCAAAACTAATAAAATGCATAAATGTAAAAATTTTAATAATGTAAATTAATTACATTAGTAAAGTTTTTATTTTTATTTCCAATGCCCACTTGCGTTAACATTTTGTCAATTCAGTATTTAAAGGGCATATTTGTTGACCACTCTTTCATGCGCACCATATTGTGTGGGCAAACTTTGCTCCCACAGTAAGGACAGCTAGTTCAGAGAATGACAGAACATCCATGCCTTGCCCGGAATTCGAACCCAGACCCTCTCCGATACAAGTCGAGTTACCTGCCCCCTACACAGACAGGTCGACAAAATAGTATTGTGAAATAACATTAATGTAAATTAATTATTCGGTGTTTAAAAGATTTAATTTAGTCAAATATTTTATTTCAAGTGCTTTTGAAAGTCAAAATTTATTTATTTTATATTGCTCTGTAAATTACCATTTTAGACATATTACTCATTACATAATAATCATTTAGATTAACTATTCAAAACCCACAAGTTAATCATTAACACTCGATTGCCCAAGGAAGTCATTTTGACTGCTTTGTAATTTAAGTTTAAAAAAACAATGATGACAGAATTTCTTAGAATTTTGTGACTTTTGGTACAATTTTTTATTATTATTAATATTTGCTAATAGCTTGTTGTATATTAGTAAATAATATAAAAAATATTAAAAATTAATTTTAAACAAATTTCTTTACACATTAGTTATTCTTTCACAATCCAGCCATTTTAACTGCTTTTGGGCATTATAGGTATTTCAGTCTTTCTACTGTTAACTACCAACATTTGAAAAATATATGATAGAGAATAAATTAAATTTAAATGTGTAAAACTAGTTTCATAATTATTTCATGACAAAAGTGAAATCAGTGTGATAGCGTTTAAAATAATCCAAACATAATATTAATTTAGTATTAATTCCATACATGGTATTAATCTAGTATTAATTCCATACATAGTGTTCATTTAGTAATTATTTCATACATAGTATTAATTTAGTATTAATTCCATGCATAGTATTTATTTCATATGTAGTATTAATTTAGTATTCATTTCATATATAGTATTAATTTAGTATTCATTTCATATATAGTACTAATTTAGTATTCATTTCATACATAGTATTAATACCATACATAGTATTATTTTCATACCTAATATTAAGTTAGTATCAATTTCATACATAGTATTAATTTAGTATTAATTTAGTTTTAACTTCATACATCGTATTGATTTAGTTTCGCTTTCATATATAGTATTAATTTCAGAAACTTCAGGCGATGATTGAAAATATATTAAGGGATAGTCATACGTATGAAATGCGAAATAAAATGCATCTTTAATCTATCTTTAACTTGCATGAGTTTACTGAAAAGTGAGAAATTAGCAATAGTTTTGTCATAAAAAAGAAAATTAGATCTAATAGATTCAATTCCTTATACGCTCAGTGAAATAAATAAAATCTAAAATATTTGTCATAGTTCGAAGTATATGGTTGACTTAAATCGACTTCTTTTAAATCAAATACGAAATACAAGAAAAAAAATATATACTTTATACAGTATCACTTTCATCCCTTTTTCGGAAGTATTGCTTTTTCTTCCTGTCCTATTGTGATTTACTGTTGAAGGAGAAAAATATGTTTCATGCTCCATTTGTCTTTATTGACTAAAAAGTCGAAATGAAAAGTATAGAATATTTCTCACGCATACAGATTAAAGGGACATAAATAATACGAACTGAAAAGAAAAAGTCAGAAGTAACGACGGAAACGTGATAAAAGAACGCAGAACTCGAAACTAAATCAAAGTTTCTCGTGAACATTTTCTTCTTTCTTTATGTAGTTTCCAAAAGAATCGTCGAGAGTAAATAAAAACCATCAAAACTGAAGACACTGAAAAAGTTTTTTTATGCAGTGGATTTGTCAATGTGGTCAGAAATATTACTTAAAACTTTTAGATACATTTGAAATATACTTCACTGGCAATTCAGTTTTGAGATATTTCAACAGTTTAGTACCGTAAATTTATAATTTCATAGTGAGATTTATCGATAATGTAGATGGATTTTATATATGAACAGTTGAGTGGTTAGACATTCTTAGCAATATTTTAGTGACTTTAAGTAAATTAACTTTGACTTTAATGCTTGAGAGCAAGAAATAATACTTATAGTTGTATGAGTGTCTTTAATAAAATACAAATATGTAAATTAATGAGGGCTTTTGGATTCGATTACAATTTTCTATATACGCCCTATATATAAAAAAAAGTATTATCTCTAAAGTAAAACATTTTTTTTATCATAAAAAATATTTTCGCTGCATTTGTACTTATTTTTTAAAAGGCAAATATTTAATAAAGGATAAAAACTGCAGATCACCACCAGCATCGAATCTTTAGATCTCATATATATATATATATATATTTAGAAAGAGAGAGAAA
>NC_092211.1:52731477-52785598 GCF_043381705.1 Parasteatoda tepidariorum
GAAAGCATTCATGATATATGTATATATATATATATAATATATATATATATACAAAATAAATAAATACAAGAAAACACGAAGAAAATTAAGAAAAATAATGATATAATCGTGTGGGCTGATGAAAAAAACATATCTTTTATTTTCCGGATTTTTTAAAAAAAATTTATCCTTTTTTTGGCAGTTGTTTGTTATTTTTTTATTATTATTTTTCTTTCCCCCCTTTTTTTCATACATCTGTAATTTTCCTTTGTTTTATCTTCATTTTGAACTTACTTACAGATGGAAGTACTACCGAGTACAAAATGTATGCTGTGCACTGGTAGGACTTTTATTTGTGTTCAAGTTATTAATATGATAATGTTTCTGATGTAATTATGACTGTAAAACGAGAATTTAGAGACTTTGAAAGGGGAATGGCGTTTGGAGCTAGGCCAATGGGATATTCCATTTCGGAAACTGAGGTGGAATTTAGCATTCCTGGACCAACAGTGTTAAGAGTGAGCAGGGAATACCTAATTTCAGGCATAATCTCCAGCTAAGGACAAACGATGTGATCGACAGCCTGTGCTTCATGTCCGAGACCACCGACGTGTGCGTAGAATTGTCAGTGACCAAAGACAAGTAACATTGCCTGAAATAACAGTAAGCATCGATATGGAACGGAAAACGGACATGACCGTTGGGTCTAAGCTGCAAAATTTGGTTGTAATGAGATACGGCAGCACAAGACCGACTCGAGGTACCTTTGCGACGATAATTTTTACGACATTTCGTATTCAGCATTTCGTCTTAAGTCCGACATCATGTACAGTGCATCTCCTGGGCTAATGTCCATATTGGTTGAACCCTAAACGATTGGAAAACTATAGATTGGTCACATGGGTCATGATTTCAACTGGTCACAGCCCATGGGGAGAGTTTGAGTGTAACGCAGACCTCCCGAAACCATGGACCTAAATTGTCTACGAAGCAACGCGCAATATGATAGTAGCTCCATAATGGTGTTGGCTGCTTTTTCATGGTATGAACTAGGCAGTATGGAGATATTGCACTAGTTATCACCAGAAACTGGTTATCGGGTAGTACTTGTTGATTTTATTCTAAGCATTTTCTTAAGGTTTAAATTATAAATTTAGCATTCTTTAAACAGTGATACTAAATATTATTGAAGACATAAATAAAGTTAAATTAGTTCCTGAAAGCAATGAATCTTATAATAACACTAGTATTTCATTTGAATATTGAATTAGAGTGTGTCTCACATAAATAAACTCATCTTCATTTTATGCCATAATTGGACGTAACGAAAACCAATGTGAACTAAACCAAATTCAAACACGTATTTATAAAGAGTAACTCATACCCTGCCCCAACTAGAGCTGGAATAAGTAAAAACGCCAGTTTTAATAAGGAAAAAAAGAAGAGAAAATTGAAATAAAGTGACTTCTGATTATAACCAAAATGATCGGCACATTTTTATGTGGCTTGAAATATGCGATGCTTATCATTTTCCAATACCAAGGGGACAGTAGCATCAATATTATGGTAGATTTAAATGATGCTTCAATTCTGAAACAGAAAGTGCCCCTTTTTGGTATAAACAGCCCTACAGAGTATAGCCCTTCCATTTTCTAGGAGATTGAAATTAAAGAGAAGGGCATAACATTCATGGAAAACATTCTGTTATCCAAAAATTATTTCCATGAAGGTTTTTCAACATAAACTGAGGCTTTCAACTTAGGACACAGCTTAATTTTTGCATATCGCAAATTTTCTGTGTCATTTTATGAAATAAAACGGCAGAGGAGAAAACGGCAGAGGTGGACTTTGGTTATGTTGGTAAACCCAACGTGGCGTTTTTCCCAGGCAGCATGAAGTTTGCATGCAATCTAAAAATGCTAGAAATAAATGTATAGCCATTTATAGAGAAATTTGCAGAAATATAATGCCTCAATTTATGATGAAAAAATTTTCAAGCAGATAAGTTTTTTGATATTAGGGCATTTGTTTTGAATAGCTGGTTTTTCCCTGAATTTCGATCCCCTAGAAAACGGGAGGGGTTTCCCTCACTGGAGCTGTTTGTACCAAAATGGAGCAGTTTCAGTTTGGAGCAGATTGAACGCTACCATGATCAATGCCTGTCATACTTTTGATGTTACAATCCTCTAGGCATTGGTAAAGGTAAGAAACATGGCATATTTTTCAATCATTTTTAAATGTACCTGGTATTTTGGTTATAATCAGAAGAAGCTTTATTAAGGCTCGGACTTTCCTTTCGTCTCAAATGAAGAGAACGGGTTCGAATTCCAGGGATGGCTGGTCGAAACGAATTTCGCAACCTGACCACGCCGATCACAGTGGTGTACGGATCATGCGTTCGAGTCCCCTTGTTTTCAGACTAACCGCGGAATATTTTCGTGGTTTTCCTCTTCGTGTAGAGTAAAGGCAGATTAGTTCCATCAAAATGTCATCCACGGAGGCAAATTTTTCGCAATACTTGATCCAGGAGTTCCTTTGTCTTCCAGTTTGGATTCAAAAGTACTAGGTTACGGAGTAGGACATAGGTAGTCATAAACTTAAAATCCGGTCGGCTGTTCAACGACTGTTTTATAAAATAAAATAAAATTTTCCTAAGAAAGGTGATCATTTATTACGATCATGTTAATTTTGACATTTATTAGATTGGATTTGAGAGGTTTTATAAAAATAAAAATAAATTTCAGTTATGTGACTTTTTCCCTAAAAATGACCCAATAAATATTGATAATGATATTTTGGATACAAATAATGCAATGAGACAAAAAGCTACTTTTTATATCAATATTTATTCAAGAACAACCCAACTTGAAATGAAAATTTACAAAAAAGTAACCAGGAAGAAGTATTTAATGCTAGTAAAACTTGGACTTCAGCGAATAAAAATGTGAATAATTTATTAATATTTAGAACAAAAATTTTGCATCAAGTACATTAAACAAATCACAGCGACTGATTATAAACAACATTCAACTAGACCGTTTAATCAAACAGAAAAGCATCCGTTAATTATAAAAATTGAAAAATTTTTCTTGGTGAGACCATAAAGTCAGAATAATTGAAAATAAGGGGGTTGAAGGTCTTAAATCGGATACCAATGAACTCAAAACGCAAAAAGTAGATACAAAAAGAGATAGTTAGGTTATATAAAGAAGGGTATAACAATATTATTCAAACTAAAACATAACTATTTCCCACTACACATTTCAAATAACTAGAATGACCATTTTAAACTAAAATAAAGAAGTTGAAACAATGCTATTTGATAAGCCCGGGCCCACTGCTAGCGGTAAAGCCATTGAAAAAAGAAATAGATAAAAGTTTAATTACACCAGATGTTTCCATGCCTGTCTTTTATGGACAATATACTTTTGTAGTACTTTTTTCCAAGTATAGTACAAAATATTAGATTTATGCACAATTGTTACAAAAAAAAAAAATTAAAGAGCACATGAAGAGTCCTTGTGCATCCATATCAAAAAAGTATATTTGATAATTTCATTGTTACCTCATATTTTCAGTTATTCAAAAGTATTCAATTTTTATTTCTAAAATTTATTTAATAACTTAATTGCGATACCATCAATTCTTATTGTCTTGACTAAACTTGTTTAAATAATCAATTCGGATTTTTAGCTAATATGGCATGTTATGTTTATTTAACTATATAGTAGTTTTCAAGATCAGTTATTTAATTCGGTTTTGGTCGGTATTTCATAAGCAATATATTTAAAATCAATTGACAACAAAATAATGTATGCATGTACACAATACAGAGTTAATAAGCAGGAAAATATGTTCTACGTGTGTAACATCCCAATTAAATAGTTAACTTATTTCATTGTTGCTGTGAATTTTCAAATCAAACCATCAGTCAAACGCATTCAACTTGAAATCTTATCTTCAAATCTTATTGTCTCGACTACACGCGTTTTAATAATCTTTTAATGATACAGGTAATCAATATTTAACAATATAGTAGTTTATATACATCTGTTTTTGTCGGTATTTTACTCGCAAAAACTTCTAAAATCAATTGACAACAAAATGCAATTAACACGTAGAAAATTATGTTTGAGGCGCTTTATAATCCAATTAAATAGTTAACTTCACTTATTTCATTGTTGTTACAAATTTTCAAATCAAGCAGGCAGCTAGTCAAGAGCATTCAACTTCATTTTAAGATTAGTTTCGAAAACTAATTAAAAACATTGAAAATCTCTTCTCACTTGAAAACAATTGTAAGTGTAAATTGCAATTTGAAATTAAACTTTTTCAATCTAAAGTGATGCTGTAATTCTAAGGGATAAATGCTTACTCCAGCTTAGAATTTGATACTTAATAACAAGAAAGGAGAACAGTGACTTCAATTAGTAATTAAGTTTAATCGATTGAAAATAAAAATTCATTATTTTTAAACTCTAAACAAGATATTTCTGTACCATTTCTGGCATTGTTTTCCAAAGAATTGAAAGAAACTTTTCTAGTTTTGCTTAATTAACAACCGTACAGCTTTCAGTAAAAATGAAAAAACGATGATTAAGTACTAATTTAAATAATTATCAATTCATTAACTATTTAAATACGCATTGAGGTCGAGTCTTTTAGTCTGAGAGGAAACATACACAAAAGGATCATTAGGAACTTGGCATTACGAATACTATGATTTACAATTAATTTAATGCCTATTTTGAGTGCAGAGATTCTATTATGTGAAAATATTTCAATAAACAATAATGCAAGGCGCTATTACAGTGTAACCAATAATATTACACTATTGGTTTACCATTTTAATATATAAATGGGAATATGCTTCATTGGTCTTGAAGTAATTGTTCAAAATATCCTTAAAAATAATAAACATAAATATCCAAAACATGTTTGCATCGATTAGAATAAAACTAAAGAGGGTGGTGCATACTAATAACTATGAAGGGTAAGGAAAATAATAAAAATACCAGTAGCCAATGTTTAGAAAAGAGTATTTTTTAAATTTCTGTGCTGATGTGAAGCAGAACTGAAACATGTAACTAAACAATTTATATTAAAATTGTTCGAAATTTTGACATTAAACTCTATTTAATACATTGACTTTTGAGATAGTTACAAAATTTAAAGTTGAAAAAGTAGCAAATAAGCGATAGGATTCAGCTACCTAGAGTTTATGTCCAAACAACATGATATAAAATTGTAATTTATAACAGATTTAATTCATTGTTGGCTTAGATATAATTCTAGTTGGTTTTAATAATACTTTTTCCGAGTTATTTGTATTTAAAGTTACCTATATATAATGATAAAAATTCACTCTTGAAAAATAATGATGCTAAAAGCAGCTACGTCGAAAATTATGAGCCATAGTGATTATAAACAGTTACCATACAATCGCCAGTAAAGCATGCTCTGGTCCTTTATATTTTTGGTTTCAGACTTTTGTTTATATTGTAAATATTTCGAAATATATATAAATTGTTATTTTAAATTCGAAAAAAGATACAAATAGAGAATAATTTAGATACATTATACTGCAAAGTTTTCTCAACTTTTAACTTTTATATTATGTTTTAAGAAATGTTTAACAATCTCTACATTTTTTTTAAAAATTTCTTTTGGTCAAAATTTTTTTTCTTCAAACATCTGTAAATATTTTTACCCATGCATGGATACTATTTGAAATAAAAGTACTTAAGAGTATTTTCAGAAATTCAAAATACTTATATTATTTTTTTCCATTAATATAATAATAAATTGAAACTAATGAACATATACTACTTATCTGATAATAAGAAGTGTCAATAACACTAAAGTGAAGTGAATAGATTAATAAAATTAAGCATGCTTAATGGTCCGTGAAGACCTGTAAATATTTTTACCCATGCATGGATTCTTTTTGAAATTGAAGTATTTATAATATTTTCCAAAATTTGATGCACCTATGTTGTTTTCTGATTGGATATTTTCTAAAATTATATTGGGCGAATATTCCACTTAGCTGAAAATAGGAAATGTCAATTATACTAAAGAAAAGCCGGAAGATACATATATTTCAGCATGCTTAGTGGTTTTATTATTTATAGCAAAATCTTACTCACTCGCTCTCACGTGAACATCCCTTGATCCAATGACGCCAACTCTGTTCGAAGCTTCGCATCTATAAATAGAAGCATGAACATCTGCTCTGTATTCTTCGCTCGAGAATGGCTCAAATACAAGAGAGCCATCATGACGCGTGTATCTTAGACCAGGTAAATCTTGAAGAACTTCTCCATCATGCTTTACCCAACGAATAACTGGTACTGGCTGGCCATCAGCAGTGCAAAGTACAGTTGTACCACTAGAGTTTGTGAAATCGACTCGACTGGAGGGTTCGTGGCGGAAGTTTAAAGTTCTTCCTTGAAGTTCTGAGCAATAGATGATATTACCTAAAATAATAATAATGAAACATTTTCAAAATATACTTAAAGTTAACTGATGAGCGAGCAGTTTTTAAGTTTTTCCTTGAAGTTCTGAACAATATATGATATTTCCTAAAATAATAATAATAATAATAAAATACTTTTAAAGTTTTCTTAAAAATATCTGATAAACGTGCACTTTTCAAGTTCTTCCTTGAAGTTCTGAACAATATATGATGTCACCTAAAATAATAATAATACTAGTAAAATATTTTAATAGTCTTCTTAAAAATACCTGATAAACGTGCATTTTTAAAGTTTTTTCCTTGAAGTTCTGAACAATATAAGATGTTACTTAAAATGTTAATAATAATAATAATAGTAAAATATTTTTAAAGTCTTCTTAATAGTATCTGACAAGCGTGCAGTTTTAAAGTTCTTCTTTGAAGTTCTGAACAATATATGATGTTATCTAAAATAATAATAACAATAATAGTAAAATATTTTTAAACTCTTCTTAAAAATATCTGATAAACGTGCATTTTTAAAGTTTTTCCTTGAAGTTTTGAACCATATATGATCTTATCTCAAATAATAATAGTAATAATAAAATATTTTTAAAATCTTCTTAAAGTTAGCTGATAAACGAGAATTCTTAAAGTTCTTCCTTGAAATTCTGAACAATGTATGATGTTACATAAAATAATTAATAAAATATTTTAAAAGTCTTCTTAAAAATATCTGATAAATGTGCATTTGTAAAGTTTTTCCTTGAAGTTCTGACCAATATATGATGTTACCTAAAATAGTAATAGTAATGATAAAATATTTTAAAAACATATTTAAAGTTAGCTGATAAACATTTTTAATGTAAAAATATAATATATGGAATTAATGTTATCGTATTAACATCAACTGAAATTTTTTTTGCAGTTGAGCTAGTTTGTTTGTAGACCGACCTGCGAATCGTTAATTCAGCACAGCTTGTCTTCATAAAAATTTATAATAGTTTTAAAAATGTTTTTTTTTGGGGGGTGAGGGTAGTGACAAAGCATTTGTTGTAAAATGTAAATCATTAAACAATGTATAGAATTGCTGTAATATTTTGGAGGTTCTAATAATTAGTAGTTAGTTAACTAAGTGAACACTTCTTACCAGTGAATAAACACAGAATTTCTCAGTAAATGAACTCTTTATATTCTAATCATATTATGACTTTTTTATGACTGATAAGTCATAAAATATTAATTAATTTGAAAAAATTTACTCCAATTCTGGAAATATCTAGGTCGTGAAATTATACAGCGTAAAATTTACACCAGGTCATACTATGTATATGTATATCAGAAAATAATGTCAATTAAAAAGAAAATATTTTTTTTATTTTTCTTCGCTTAAATTATAGAATACTTCAAAGAGAGCACAGAAACAAAATGAGGGATATCAATCGTTATCTTATTTTTTACATTTAATCCGGAAAATATCAAATTTCATCTTCAGGTCAAATTGATTGTGTGTTGAGGTAGAGATTTCATTTTTTTTTTCATTCGAGTGCTTCATTTTTTTTTTCATCAGAAATTTACTCTTCGAAGACAGAAATTATCGAAACTACTCTCAAAATTATCTTCTTCAAGGTTTGCCAGTTAGAATTACTTCATATGAAACTGTGTTTTTAATGGGAATTTCCTTTAAAAACACTTCACCAACAAAGAGAAAAAATGTTGCTAAGATTTTCGTACTGTATGGTAAGGACATTTCTAGAGTTTTTCTCTCGTTTTTTAAAAAAGCAATATAATTCTGGTTAATTAAACCATAATATACGATATTAAAACCATTTATTTCATAACTTATTCCGTTTGTATGATAACGGTTTAACTTTGATAAATAATTATAGTTCCAATTACCACTTTCACTAATTCACTTTTATCAAAAAAATACAAAACTAAAAAGAAAATGTAGCTGAAAAAATAATTTTTGTATCATGCTTTAAAGTATCATGATAATTTGCCCGAATTTTACCACATTTATCAAATTGTATCACATATTAAGAAACCATATTTAATTATTAATTTTACCAAAATAATTACTGATGTGCTATGATAAAAATTATCGTGCTTTTTGATGTTCCCATAGATCCAGAAACATGGTAAATTATACCATCTTCTGGTAGTTTTGACCATACATTTATTTGCCGTGTACATTTTTAAAAATAATCCAAAGTATAAATTAAGTCATAATTATATTCATTTCACTTTTTTGACTATTAAATTGGCTAATTATGGCGAAATCACTTTGACAATTATTTATGCTACTTTCAACTCAATTTTTGAAGCCCTCTATATTTCTCAGAGCTAATTAGTATGTTAAAGTCTAATAAAAAGCTGATCACTCACTAGAAAAATGAATTCTCAAACCTTAATTGAGTGACATGTCTGCTCAATCCCTGCTTCAGAATTGTTTTCTTTCAGTATTTATTAGAACTTTGATTCATAATATGAGTCAGATATATATAAAAATTAATATTATTCTATTTAATTACAACAATATAGAAGAAACCCAATGAATGAAGGTTCTCATTGTTTTTTCCACAACTAGCTTAACCAGTTAATGAACACTAGTGAGTTTAATTAAGAATTTATTTACGTTATAATGTTTAAAATGAAAACAAAAGGCTTTAACAACTATTTTTTTTCTCATTATGAGAAAAGGAATCTCTAATAAGTATCAATTGCACTCAAAACAGTTAACTACATAACATTCAGCAAATAATTTTATCTGAAAAACAACGTGCTTCACAAGCACAAAAAATTCACGATTTTTTCTAGAGAATTCTCAGAAAATGTTTCCTGTGGTCAGGTAATTTAATAGAGTGTCAAATGGTCTCTTGCAGCAATGTAGTAAGTTACTGTCTTCATTAAATCTAGAGAAAAACTTTTAAAATCTTGTTTTTTAAAAATATTTCTGTTCATTCATTGGTTGGATTGCTCTATAGAGATTTTTCCTTAACACAATTTTTCACATCTCAAACTGGAGGAGAAATTGGTTTGTCGGAAGAGAAAACAACAGTTAAATAAACATCTTTACACATATCAAAAGCTTACCCATTCAACATTTTGAATGTGTAAAAATGCAAACAAAATCGTGTTATAATACTATTTTACATAGCTTTGAATGCATTTTCGTGAATATTAATCTTAAATTCAAAATTTATTTTTAGAATTAAATAAAATTCAGTTTTCGATATTTAAATACAACATAATTTGTAATGAATTTGTCGGAAATAAATTATTCAAAATTATTTAATGATAAAGAAATAATCTGTGTAAAATAGTAAACATTCTTCTCAACAGTGTAAAAAAAACCCTGATTAATTATTTCAAAAGAATGCCAGAACTTCTTACCGTAAAATCCATCTTTCTGTCACATGTTAAGGAACAAAAATATGATAAGCCACAATTTTACTGTAAAAATTGCCGTAAAATAACTGAACCACTCTAATTACAAAAATATTTCCGTAAAAATTGCTGTATAGTATTTAAAAAATTAGATTTCACGGATGATTCACCCTAAGTGCCAGCACTTTAATGCCCTAATTTGATAAGGATTTTTTTAGGGTGTAATTTTCTTCCTTTATTAACTTAGATCAAAATGAATTATAATAATTTTTTTCAAATGAAATAAATTGTTTCGGGAAAAAAATTGACCATTGTATTTATTTACACTTAATATAAGAGTATTTCCTTTAAATAGAATTCACAAAACAATTTTTTTTCAGATAGATAAAGTTAATTATTATTATGGTTTAAGGAATTTTAATATTCAAATTTATGGGAAACAGATTCCATAACTAATTTTTACCTGTCAAATGTTATAATGTGATAATTTATTAGAACTTATTTTTATTGTTGTTCTTAAAATTTAATGATTGTAGCATTCAAAAAAATTAAAGAGAATCCTTAAAATGCCATATAAATATATATAAGTTTTAACACCTAAAATAAATATAATAGCTAAAATATTTTGCTTTTGCATGTTTTAATAACAAGCTTAAAAATTCATACTATTTGTATGTTAGTTAAAAGCATAATATATAGATATATTGATTCTACCAAAAAAGTCCTTAATTCTTCAGAGTCCTAAAGTTATTAGCATGCAAAAACTATTCTTTGCAAGATCAATTGTATTTTATGTGACAGATCGATGCATATAACGTTATAGGTTTGGGTGATAAATATAATTATGGATTCAAATTTGTAAAAAAATAAGAAAATTCAAATAAGAAAAAACTGAATAATCTAAAAAATTACTCTCTCAGAATAAATAAATAAACTTCGCAAGAGAGCAAATTTACTCCAACTAAAACTACGTGTTGAAATGAAGCATCTTTCCTGTTCACATAGAACCATAATTCTGTGGAATCAAAGTTAACAAGCATTAATTTACACGACAAAACGAATCAATTAGGTAAGTTGCAACCACTTAACAAAATATTATGTTTTCCAAAATTTCTAACAATTTGAAAGGATTTTCAATTGAAAAGTTTAAAAATGCAGTCACTGTGCTAAAACAGATACAACTTATTTCTGCTAAAAATTCGTCTTATTTATATTAAGAATTAATGCGTGCTAAAGATCGCAAAATAATTTTCAAGTACAATTTTTTTAGACATCTTCAACAAAATATCAGAAATAAAAAGTTTTAAGAAATTCAAAAAATTGCAAAATTTTATTAATAATGCTTACATAAATAAGGATTAATATAAAATAATTTATGCTGATTTATATAAAGTAATTTATTACAGTTTCATGGGTTCAAAAAATATGAGAAAAAAACAAATGTATTTCAGAAATATTTCTTTAAGCAACCTTAATTCACGCCTCACTAAGCTTAAAAATTAAGGAAATTGTTTCAGAAATTAAATATTTAGGGTGTTCAAACAGTAAAAGCTGATAAAAGTTTAATTATTTGAAAATATTTTTTAGCTTCTTTAGAAATGTAGTTTTTCTTTTTTTTTTAACAAAGACATTTTTTTTCATCTTATGTTTAACAGTATGTAAAATTCCAGTAACGTTATTAAATTATTCATTATTTTTTGTTATCATTTTTATTTCCTTTTAGCCAATTTAATTTAATCTAGCTGAATGAACCTACCCAAACCATGAGCTATTTTTAAAATCCCACGTTCCAAAAAAGGCTAAATTTTACCTTTCGTGAATTAGTACGAATTAAATATCTGAGTTTAAATAACATTAAATCGTCAACAGCATTAAGAGTGAAATGTAAAAGCAAAACAAAAAGCTATTGACATAAAAAAACGTTTTTGCTTACTCTTCAAGCTAAGAAACAAATAAGTTAAATATTAAATATTTTTATAAAAATGGTAGAAATAAAATGTACCAAAAAGCCGAATTACTTTAGAATACCAGTGAAATACGCAAATATTTAAAATCTTGCGAAGAAAATTCAATTTTAAATTTCTGAATAACTTTGAAAATCAATTTTTACCTGAAAATATTTTATGGCAACAAACTTGCGAGCCAAAGGGATAATGAAATATTAGATTCTATGAAATGTAAGCAAAATAAAAATTGTCGTTCCAATTCTTAAGTTTTCATTTTATCTTTTGCAGGAAAAAATAAACAAATTATTTTCAGCGGAAATCACGCAGAAAAAATCTAGAAAAGAAAACATATTAAAATGCATCGTTAAAGATAACGTCATCTTCAAGGACAGATATAAAAATTTTCAAAATATATGTAACTTTTTTTTTTTTCAATTTATTTTAGTAATGTATGTTTTTAACCAAATTTAGCAACACAAACTTATTTTTTATAAAATATTTCTAAAAATAACATATTTTCAATAATATGTAATATGTAAGAGATTCATTATGAATTGCATGCTGGGGCAAAAATTTTGACATATGTACACTGAGAAAAAAAGAATGGTCTAAATTATTCGAATATTGCACCTCGTTTCCTGCTCTATGGGAGAACCAAAAAGCTCAGAGATTATTACCAATGTGCTTTAGTAATGATTTTGGTAAAATTACCAATAAAATATGGCTTTATAATACATGGGGAAATTTGGTAAATGTGAATGCTATTATCATACCTTAAAGCATGGCATAAAATCCATTTTTTGTTTCAAAATTTACTTTTCAGTTTTGTATATTTTACTGTGTGGTAATAAGATATATAGTTTTAAACATCAGATAACCAAAAGAATGGTTTAAATATCATATTTTAGTTTCCTTAATTCGGCAAAGTGTCAATATGATACACTACGGTAATTTCACCAGAAAAGTTTCCTCCATCTAAGATGCGGTTTAATTTAATTTTTAGTTTTGCATATTTTACTAAATGTGTAATATAATAAGGACTGATATTTTTAAAAACCAGAAGTTTTGGTAGATCGTTTACATCTCAATAGAAAAATTACCAGCAGAATTGTTTAAATCTACATATTTCAGTTTACCAGAATTTCGAAACCAGAATTAAGGTTTTCTTTTACTGGAAATGTCAATGACATACAATAATTTTCCAGAATTTCTTTTTACCGCGTATATAGAACGAAATATTTAATAAAAATAGAGTAAGTCTATGTTAGATAACCATTTAAAAAAGATAGTCAGTTTATATATCTTCGATATTTGTTAATATTATGTATCAGATATAGATTCACAAAAAACAGTTTTACTTTTTTATTAATTTGGACAAATTGTTTTTTTTTTATAACGGCAAAAAGTAAGAAAAATTTGAATGTGTTGTTTTTTTTTACATAGTAAAAAAATTTTTTTTTGTAAGTTGTTTTTTAATGTTGTTAATATCGTTTTTTAAAAAGTAGTTTATATTTGTTTCAACTAGCTGGATCTCTACGGAGAATATATGGTCTAATCTTTGTTTTTGAGTAAAAAATATAAATTTTTGGTCTATTTATGAAAGTCAGCTTTGGTTCTGACGGATATAATGGTGGAATGACACTTCAAATTTGTTGACTATCTCATCTTAAACTTTAGTCATACACATACTATGAAAAATATATTTTATAAAAAGTGATATTTCCACTCATTATGTTTTAAACGGGTTCATACTTTCAGAAAATAATATATTAAGTTCCTTAAAATAGCTTAATAATCGGTCATCTGTCCTTGATTTATCTGAATCTAGAACAGAAGTCTTAAATGTTTTGAAGTAAATCACAAGCCATTATTTTATTAAAGCACTAGCTACGTTCCTATTATTTGTATAGCGGAAAAATCACAAATCTGAATTATTGTTTTTTTGTTGCCCTCTACAATTAAACTTTTAAGAATAAAGATTTTATATTAACGTTATCAAGGAAAGCGAGTTAAGAGCAATGGAAAAAACATTTTCCCTTTGTCTAAGTAGGTTTAACTAAGTTTTAACAGGCTAACTAAGCTTTAATCTTTGTCGGAGATAACTGAGAAAGCAAACTTACAACTTGCTTACGTTGAAAAACATTATAAACCCTGCATTTTGCTCTCTTCATAATTTTATACAAGAATGAAGAATTGCAGAATGCTTTTTTTATATTTAACTGCTGTCGATTATAGATTCTTGTATGTAAAAACTTTAAAATGTGGGAGAAAAAGTAGTAAATAATTAAAAGTTAGTAATATGTAATTAATTCACCTTAATCAAGAACAACAATCTTTAAAATGTTTCCATATGTGTTAAGCCTTACTAAAACATTATTTTTCATGAAGTCAGTTTTATAAATGTATGTGACTAGGGGAAGAAAGAGGACGGTTTTATTAGATTTCATTCAAATTTAATTAATATCCTATCCAACTGTTGATTCATATGTGTCCTTTTTTAGGTGGTAAAATCTTGTAATCAGTTTCAAAATTTGCAATATTAAAAACAAATATCATATTAATGTTTAAAAATGTTATTAACTCTATACTTCATTACATAATATAAGAAAAGTTAAGAAAAATATGTCAAAACATTAAAATTGGATTATTATATATTTACTTTTACTGTATAATTGTTCTTCTCTTGCGATCAATTTTTCGAACATTATTAAATAAATTGAGAATTAGGGTATAAAAATCATTTATTTAATCAATTTAAAGTATTCAGCAAACATTTACTCTCATGATATAAGAGAAGAAAAAAACCATTTTTGCTCTTCTCTCGTAATTTATGTTTTCAATTTCCCTTTAGAGTACATTTCATTTCAAAAATTAATTATTTTATTACACTTTCAGAAAGAAATAGTATAAAACAATTAAATGACAATACAAAATTATATAATGGGATTTCGTTTTGAAATGCTTAAATTTAATTATTGAAATAACGAGCACGAAACTTATTTAAACTCTAAAGGGAACGACAAAATTCGTCAAATTAAATTTTGAAATGGTAAATTGATAAGCAAACATAACTTACATTCTTAATTTGCATTAAACCTTAGTTTGATCTAGTAATTATCCGTGAAACAATGGGCTATTTGAATTGAAATTTATCTCTTCCGTAAATTGAATGAAGTTAAGGAAATTTCCATAATGACAATGAAATGTTTTCGTAATTGCGATGAATTAAATCTTGTCGAATAATTAAAAAGTTTTCTAAGTAATATTCCTCTTGTGTAATTAACTTTAATTCATTGAAAAGGTATGGTTAACTTCATTTTATTGGTTATTTGTCTTGAAATTTTGAATTAGTCTTCTTGTTTTCCAATTAAAAGGCTTATAAATATTTAGCCAAATTTCAAATTTATATATCTTAGACGCTCTGACATTATTCAAGATAATTTTTCATTAATATATTTAGGTATATTTAATTAATCTCAGTAATATAGTTTAGGTAAACTATGATTTTCAAAGCGCTGTCATTAATTCTATGCTTTTATGAATTCCCTTTCGCATATATGAGGAGAAAATTTTATATTTTATTCTTATTTAAATAATCTTCTTATAATTATAAAAACTGCTTCGCCTTTGTAATAATCTTTTTATTTCAAATCATTCTAACACTAAAATGTCAGTCGTACACCAACCCCTATCAACACACAATTACATTAAGCTCAGTAATACATTTTAAATAAACTATTTTTTTTTTCAAAGAGCAGTTATTACTTCTATGTTTTTATGAATTTTCTTCCGTACTTGTGAGGAAAAAATTTTACAATTTATTCTTATTTAAATAATCTTCGTGAGTAAGTACATAAACTTCCTCTTAATTATAATAAACTTTTTATTTAAAAGCATTCTAATATTTTGTTTCATTTTATAACCCTCGTTGAACAGTAAACCCAATTTTTGACTTACCAACGTTCAACTCGGTAGCCTTGTAATTTTGATCCCAATCCGGAAGATAAGGGTCGTTGGTCAAGTGTTAAAGGAAATGTTTGTTTTTATGGAGGACTTTTTGAGGAGACTAACTCGCATTTGCGTTATATGGAGACTAAAACCAAGAAACTCTCCCACTGTTAGCCTGTAGGCAAGGGGATTCAAACCTATGATCCTTCAACCACTGAGGATATCTTACGTCAGAACTGTGGCCAGTGGGACCCGGGCGCGGAATTCGTATCGACCAATCATTGCTGGAATTCAAATTCGGTTCATCTCATTGGGAGGCGAATGCTCTATCTCCTGAGCCACGACGGCTCGATTGCATTCTGATACGAAAAATACTTTATTTTATTTCAATGCTTGATTCTGACGTATACCAACAACAACCAAGAAATTACTCAATCGCCAAATAAAATTTATGGTCAGTCAAAAGTATGATCATTTTTCGACTAGATAGAGTAAGAGACTACAGAGCAAAATTTATCTGCTGTTCCGGGCAAAATGATGAACAAGTTCTGATTTTTTTTCTTGATAGTTACGAGAATAATTTATTTTGCTTATATTTACACTTTCAATCTCTAATTAATTTTAATTCTAGCAATTTTCCGATATTTTGACATTCTTAATATTTCGACACTAAAGTCATATCAAATATTTTCAGTCATAAACAAACAAATACAAAATTTAAATGAGAAAAAAAATTAAACGAAATAAAATAAATCAAGTTATGTATTCAAGTACAAACAAAAAAAAACATTTTGCTTTTGTCAGAGCAAAAAAAAAANAAAAAAAAAAAAAAAAAAAAAAAAAAAAAAAAAAAAAAAAACTTGAAATGCGTACTGAAAAAAGTGTGATCAAAACTACCAGAATAATATATCAAACTTTACCGTGTTTCTGGCTCAATGGGAACACCAAAAAGTACGGTAGTTTTTATTGGTGCAATTTAGCAGTGACTTTCGATAAAGTTGATTATACAATATGGTTTTATTACCATAATACTTTAGAAGTGGTTCCCAAATGGTGTTTCGGGAAACCTTAGGGTTCCATGGAAAGCTCACTGAGGTTAAATGAGTTAGTATTTTTTTACCAATTTTGATTTCTGAAATCTGTAAATATGTTTTGATTCAACCGATTATCTATACTTTATTTAATATTCTAGTTAACTCTATGAAAAAATTTAATTCAAATGCCGACAAATAAGGATATAACAAAATTTTGCTAAATATATATATCTTCCAATCACATACTGTCATAGAAAAATAAGAAAACGAAAAATATTTACGAAAATAATATGTATTTACAAATAATCACACCAGTATTTATCATCAAACTTTACAATTCAAAATAAGATAACCAAATTGAAGAATAAAGACTTTTTTTTCTCTGATAACCAGTCTTTCCGAAACCATAATTCAAAAACATTAATTCAACATAATTTCAACTTACGCATACGACAAAACTACTTAACTAGAAACTACGGCAGTCTAGCGAATTCAGTTACCTAACATAAAAGCAAGTTTTAAGATTGCTTTTGAAAAAACAATAAAGTTCCTTTTAAATTAATTTGTAGTCTTTTTTTATTAGTACATAAACAGTTGCTAATGACATTTATTTATTAATAAATTCGGGGTTCCGTTAACAACAGCTCAATTATTTAGGGTTCCGTAAACTAAAAAATGGGAGCCACTGTCTTATAGCATGGTATAAAAACTATTAATATGTTTAAATTTACTTTTCAGGTTCGTATTGTTTACTAAATGTGTGATAATAAGAATTATAATTATTTTGAAAACCAGAATTTCCGGTAAATGGTTATAATACGAACGGAAAAATATGAAATGAACAATTCAAAATACCATGTATTTTGGTTTTATTACCAGAATTATTGCTTTATTTTTACAAGAAGAGTCATTACCATACAAGTACGGTAATTTTTCCAGAATTTTGTTTCTCTGTGCGCAATTTTCGAATGTTACTTCCATTAAACTAACATCTTCTGAAAGTCATAAGTCTCACGTCTCTCGTTTTTGCTCGTTGTTTTTTCTTTCAATTCTTACTATTAGTTCACACTCTCTATATATAGTGTTCAAAATTTTTAATCGTTAATAAAATACTTTTTACTCATCGACTCAAGTTCGAATAAATTTCTTTAAAAACTTATAGTGGTAGACACTCAATGCTAATTGAGTTTTTTTTTAAATATTAATTCATTAATTAAATAGGGATGAATGAAAAACGAAGTGAAATTTTTAATCATTGCTTTAACTTTTACTATAAGCCATTCAGTTTTCCCATATTTTAACGATGACATCAGTGATCATTTGTAACATATAGCTCTATTTGAACAAAAAATATATAGTTTATTGCACATATTCAAATATTTAATTATTTAATATTCGTTTTGTCAGATAAATTCAATACAGAGCATTACGCGATGCCACGTGCGATTCAAGTCACCAAATTTATACTTTTATAGTAGTCTGACACCACGTGACTTTTTTTCCAATTCCTACTATTAGTTCACACTCTTCCTATATGTATTTATATATCTTGTTCAAATTCTCAATTGTGAATAATATACTTTTTATTTAATTTAATTCATTTATATAATTTATTTATATTATATTTAATTTAATTCTCATTTAAGCCGTTTAAAAAAAAACTTCGAATTCACAAGCGTTAAGTGCAAAAGTCTAGGAGTACTCGGTTTGTGTGTAATTCGCTTCATTATTTTATCCCCAGGACATTTAGAGCCCCTGCCGTTACTTTCTTAAACATTTTTCTCTCTCATTAAATATGCAGCGAATTACAAAATAGCCATTAGCTTAAGAAAAATTTTGAAGTATTATATTAATTATTTCAATCATTTGTATTAAAAGTAATGAGCTTTGTTCAAAGTTTTCTGTTTTGGGAACTTTACAAATGATATTAATCCAAAGTAGAAAATTAATTACATAATTTGAAATAAAACACAAAAATTGCGTAATTTAACGCGTCATTAAATTTTATTATAATTGAAATGCTTTTCAACATTAATTATAAAACAAAAAGTTTTAGAGAAAAGTTAAGAAGAGCAACATCTTCTTTTTACTCGCACAATTGGAGCATCTTTGACTTCTTAAAAAGATTAATTAAGGTTACCTTAATTTGAATAAAACAGAATATTCAAATAATTTTTTTAAAAGAAGTATTGTCGATGCACGTATTTTTTGCGGCAACGATGGGTCCAATGCAAAGTTAGTTGTTACTGTTTCTTATGCTACTTGCCAATACCAGCAATACCGGCTATGGGAAACTAAGTGAATTTAAGGCAGAAGGGTGCATGTTTTGTTTTCCAGTAGCGCCATCTATGGTCAAGAATACAATTTCTGCCACACGCATGTCACAGCCCGTTTCACAGGGAGGACTCATTCATACTCCATTGATTCATCTACAAATCGTAATTTTGATCTGAACCAGAGAAAGATCAATCTCTAATTTAGTAACCCCAGAGGCATTTCATATTATAAACGTCCTTGAATAGTCGTCTCAATTTTGAGTGTAAGACTACCAATTATCAACTCCGTATCGTTGTAATTTTGAACTCAACCCAGAGGACAAGAGAACTCCTGGATCAATTTTGTCCGGCATTTGCTTTTCCTGGAGAACTTTTTAGTGGAACTAACTAGCATTTACGTTTAATGGAGAAAAAAACCATGGAAACCTCTCACGTTTAGCCGGAAAGTAAGGGTTCTTCAAACCCATGATCCGTCTACCACTGAAGATATTTTACGTCGGAACTGCGGTCGGTGCAAGCCGTATGCGAAATTCGAATCAACCAGCCATCGCTGGAATTCTAACCTAGATCACTACTTTAGGAGGTGAGCACTCTATCCTCTGAGCTATCAAGCGGCTCCACGATAATGATTTGTTATTGGAACTCGGGGGACTTTGAGACCCCGATTGATTTAACGTGCACCAGTATCAGGAATTCTCAATACTCGGGAATTCTTCGACAGGTGGCATTTGAACTCACGACCTCTCGAACACGAGACCAATGTCCTATAAACCAGAGAGAAATTAGATATTTTATAATATCAATAATGCGTAGCCAATATAATTTTTTTCAGTTTCGTTTTAAGTTACAAAGCGTAGTATGCTAAAATAAAAGTGTATTTTTAAAACAATTTGAGCAATATCTTTAAAATAATTATGATAATTATTTTTTCGTTTAAATATTTAGCACGAATAATAAAGTTGAGATAATCAGAATAAGAAATAAGAGTCTATTGATAATTATGAAAATTATTCTCTTGGGATGAAGTCTAATACGAAGTTTAAGACCATCAGCATAAGAATGTATTGATGAAAACCGTAAATGACTTGGTGCTTGTTTCTTCGACATTGAGATAATTTTAAAAAAAATTTCCTTTTTTTCTATCACATAAAAATGTTTTACTCCTGAAAGCCTTTTCAAGCAATATCATTTTTGAAATAATTTAAAAATACATATGTGCAAAATGTTGACCTAGCATGATGTCGTATGAATTACGTGAATTCTATGATAATTTGTTTTTGAAACAGGACTGCTTTCACATCAAGAAAAAGTTTCTTTTATCCTTTCTAAGAATCAAGTAGTAGCTAAAGGTAGAAAATATTCATTTACTTATAAAAATAACGAAATTTTAATAGGATCTATTTTGCGTCACGGGATATAAAAAGTACTGGTGTTTATAGACTATTCCTTGTTTTATTTTTAAAACTTAATAACATTGATTCTCTTCCATTCATATTTTAAGTAAAATTTAAATATTAAATATACACGTCCTCACTAGCATTAGATAGAATTATTAGCGTACTACTTAATAGAAATGCATTATATACTTCAGCAAGTGAGCGAATTATAGATTAACTACAGCTTCAACAACGATCTCATGAATATGCTTTAATAATAGTTATTGCAACTCAAAGCGAAAAGAGTTCTTGAAAGAAACTTGCAATTTATTGCAAGTCGTAAAAACATGAATAGCAACGAAAAGTCAGAAAGCTCTCAAGGTTTCGGTACTAAATACAAGATAAATCGTACACTATTTAACTTCTTCCGTGTAAAGAGAATACTTACGCTGATTCATTGCTATTGCGTTTTAGTGTCTGTTCATATTTCCAAAAACTAAATCCTCACATTTGCTTTTAAGCAAAAGTATTACTGAATGAAGTGTTTCGATCCGAAATTCGACTATATTTTTGCATCATAAATTGAGTAGTTTAGTAAATAGAATTTTTGGGGAGAATAATATTTAAACATTATTACATCGTTATTAAAAATTCGCCGATTAGGCTAAAATCTTATGAATTTATTTTAGAATTAAAATAAAGAAGGAAGCATTGAACTATTATCTTTTCTTTACTAATTAAAACCTTATTTTTCTTATAAGTGATACCTTGATTGCTTATGTTTTGCTTAAGGAGGTAAAACCACTGCGGGAGATTTTTTCAAACTTTTTAAGCAAATGCTTTTGCTAAAATTTACTTATGCTAATTTTAAAATAGCATTTAGCTCATTTAATATTTAATTTTAAAAAAAATCTATTTTTTATGTAGCAAAATAAGGACTGATGTTGAACGTCTTATTTTCAATAAGAAATTTTAATTTTATTCAAACTTTTTTAATTATTTTTGTTCCCAATTTATCCAGAAGATAAACTTTTTATAATAAAAAATCTGTTGCAAAGAGAAGAAATAACTTGAAATACGCAATAAAAAGAATAAATTATTAATGTGAAAATTCTAGCTTAGTGTTGAAGAGAATAATTCGTGCTTAGACTGAGATTTTTACTACCAAACCTGAGAAAGTGAAAAATATTTTTGGATAAACTATTTTAACAGATGTAATTAGTCATATTTTTGAGACAATTATTGTATATTTTAACATATATATTTTCAAGTGCCTTTGCTGATATTTCAACTAGAAACGTGACATGAAGAACTATTTTACACAAATAAATTACCAAATTATATTTTCATGTTAAATATTAATTATATTTCGTTGTTAAGTATTATACTTTCATGGGTAGTACGAACTTGAAAAACAGTTTCGAAAATAAAGCACACTAACGAAAAATAATAAAATATGCATATGATGATAAAATAATACAAAAGATAGTTTATAATTTCTGAAAATATCAATACAGCTAGCAAAAACATTATATGTGTATATGCAGTGTTTTGTAAGCATGTTGTTTATCGCGCAGGATACATTTTCCTTATTTTTGGAAATGTTTTCTGAAGAGGATGGAAACGCATGCACAAATTCTGATACATATGATATCTGCCAATTGAACTCCAATGTCTCGAAAAAATATTTGAGACTTCTTTTTGTACCTTCGATTTAGTGACAAAACATATTTTCATAATACATATATTTCTGCAATATATTTGTAAAAGTCAATTGTCATTAGGCGAGAACATAGGATAAAAGTAAGAAAGATTTTGTGCTTTAAAATTTATTTACTTTTTTATTTTCGGGATTTTTTAAATTTCATATTACAATAACTATAAATTTTTAAGATTATGTTAGGTTAATATTAACTTAACATTATTTTTTACTTTTCAGACTTTTTAAATTTATAATACAATAACTATAAATTTTTAAGATTATGTTAGGTTAGTATTAACTTAACATTATTTTTTACTTTTCGGACTTTTTAATCTTATATTACAATAACTATAAATTATGAACATTATGTAATATTAAGATTAATTTAACATTATCTTTTTTACTTTTCGGACATTTTAAATTTATCTTACAATAGCTATAAATTCTTAACATTATATTAAGTTTAGACGAATCTAATTTTAAAATTTAATAAAGAAATGAACTTAGAGTAAGAAAAAAATCTAATAAAACTAACGGTTATGTTCTTTCGGAAAATTTTTAAAACAAGAACAGTCATGTTTTTATAATTCTTAGAAACTATCAGAGCCGGTATCGCCATCTGTTGATTGATTGAAACAGATAGGAGTTTGCTTGCTAAGCAGATCATAACAAAAAATTTTGAAAATAAATCAAAATGGAAAAGAGCTTTATGCTTCATTTTATTTTAAAATTTTATTTTTATTTATTAAAGTGTTTCACTAAGTAACCTTACGGAATCCAAGTTCATTTAATGCTAAAATATTATTTAGACAAAAAAAGCAATCTACACTTATTAGTAAAAGTTAAATATTCATTAATGCAAAATTCATAATGCAATCAATAATGTAATAAAATATTTATCATGCAATTTCAAATATTCATTAATGCAAAAACCTTCTCTTAAAATATGCTTCATTAAAAGTAGTATTCAGACGAATTCACAATTGTTTCCATATATACTGATTTTGTCAGGTAAACTAAAATAATAATTTTTTATGCATTTTGTTTGTCTTTTTAATTTTTTTTATTGTTTCATATTTAAATAAACTATAATAAATTAACCTTATTATACTAATACGGTTTTACAATTAAGTTTTTTTAACTATTTAATTCGGATTAAAACTGCTGAGCTTCATTTTATTTTTTTTCACAGAATCAGACAGCAGCTTTTAAAAATTTTGGAGCTTTTGTACTTTTAGACAAACACATAAAATTCGTGACATTATTTTAAAATTAATAGATTGTGAGGAAATGTTCATCACTCTGTTCACAATAGCTTAAAAAACACGCCCTTATGTTAACATATTTTTTTCGAATAGCACTTAACAAGTTTACAAACTTTGGTAACTGATTACAAAACTGTTTTCACCACTCAAATTCTGTCACGCGAATTTATTTTGTCATAAAATAATGAACAGATTTAGAATAGTTAGCTGAGGAAAAGATTAAATTTTAGTAAAAATCTGTGAATATCACTTAATGATTTCTCAATGTTAGTGACTCATTTAATTTAGATATTGTTTAATAATATTTCAATACTTAATTAAAACTTAATAAATTAAATTAACTTATATTCAATTAATTCAATGTCAGAGAAAAAAAATCAAAATAATAAAAAATTAATATAAATTTTTGATAAAACTCTATAAATAGTGCTTAACGAGTTTACTTACTTTTAAACTCATTTAATTTGGAAGTTTAACTCATTCAGTTTAGAAATTACTTCCTAATACTTTAATACTAAATTCAATCAACTTATATTTAATTAAATAAACGTCATATGAGAGAAAGAAAATCCTTAAAAATTAATCTAAATTTTTGATAAAATTAATAAATAGTGTTTAACCACTTCTCACAATCAACTCATTTAATTTAGAAATAAATTCCTAATATTAAAATATAAAATTAAATCCACTTAATATAACGTATATTAAATTAAATAAACATCAGAAGAGAAAAAGAAAATCCGCAAAAATTAAGCTAAATTTTGAATAAAATATTTAAAATAGTACTTAGCGAGTTTTCATACTTCTCTACTCATTTAATATATAAATTATTTCCCAATGTTTTTATATATGAAATCAAATAAACTTCAAAATACACTTAAATGTCTAAAATGCTATAAAATATCTATATATAGGAATCTATTAAAATAAAATATATTAGAATACATAAGAATAAAATATATAAGAATCTTAGACATAAAAAAATAATAAATGAAGATTAATTTTTAGTTAAGATTTGTTAAAAATAAAATATTTTTAATTATTTCAATAACTTATCAGTTAAAGTCATACCTTACTCTCAAAAATTATTGATGAAACTCAGAAGAAATATTTATGAGACACTCACAAAAATTATTTATGAGACACTCACAAAAATTATTTATGAGAATCATGAAATAAAAGTATCATATTATATTTCTATGTTAATTTTTATATAACTTTCTCTTGACTAAGAAGAAATACATCAAAGCAAATTGAGTCTGTCTTCCCCTATTTCTCCTGCATTACCATTTTTCTCCTTTGCCAGATGGCTACATAAAATGGCATCTATACAAAAGCTCATTGATAAAAAAAAGTAAAAGCATCACGATAAATATAGAAGAAAAAAGAATATGTATCTAATCAGCAACACTTAGCAAATAAGGTTAAATATAAGGATATTTTTCACGCTGCGAAATGCTATATGAGGGTAATTTCTTCTAGTATTGTTATAATTCCCAGAAAAGCCCAAGCAACTTAAGAAATAATTTCCTTATTTTTCTCCTCTCGTTTTTAGTTTATTAAAGGAATACCATAAAAGTGATATTAAGACATATTTAATACTAACCGAAGGATTTAAACCATTCTATTATAAAATTCAGACAATTGTTTTAAAGAAAACGAATTTGAACCAAAAGATAGATTAATCCAGGATATCGATATAAGAAAATTTGAACTTTACTATATTGCGTCAAAAGAGTCAGCAAAAATATCAGAGGTATGTTTGCTTTAAACTCTTTAAAAAAAGAGAGTCGTCATAGGTATTATTATTTAGAAATAATTATCAGTGAGGGAATTATCAGTTATTTAGAACAATTATCAGGGTATAATTGAATATAGTTAAATCTTTCGAATTTATCTGAATCTTTTTAAGTTTTACTAATGCATAAATTAACTCCTCTTGTTCATAGTTCATAGAAGGGATTTCACCCCAATATCATTTTAAAAAGTTTATAATTATAAAATACTTTAACAAATCTAAAACAAAAGTTTAGAAAACAATATTAAATGTGTTCTTATAAAAAATTGTATCTACATTATAATATATTGTGTTCCGCTTTTTTCTTTTTGAATAAAACGAATAGAAAATCTAGTTTGATAAAATATTAAATTAAAACAAATCGAATTATATTAGATGCTATTTGATGTTTATATTTTTAGTTAATAAATATGTAGAGAAAAGTGCGGGTGTGGCGGGGTCGTAGGGTGAAACCGGTTCCCTCTATTATATCGAAAATAGTTCTTTGTTTAAGTGAATAAACTCTGAATCACATTTTATTAGTCAAGAAAAAGGACCAACTAAATTGGAATGTAGATGTTGATTAATTTACAGCTTTTAAGTAGATAAATTTATTTTATTCTTTGAATTCTCCTATGTTCTTTTGTTTTTAAAGGAGTCTCATTTATTGGTCATTAAAGATACAAAAAATATTTTTAGTCCAGTTTATTATGCGTGTACAGAAGATTCATACCTAAAACAATACGGATTTAGTCCGCTTACAACAATGTTCTTTTACATTTCGTTAATCTCTGCTCTCGGAGTAAGATTCGGTACCACCCGGTTTTACCCCACACCCTTGGTGTGAACCTAAGCTGGACCCACGAAAGTTGCGGAAAGAAAATGATTGATTATTTCACATGTAAATAACATGCATGATGTCATATAACATTGAAATATCTGCTACTTTTTCACTGAAATTCTAGCATTTCTGAATTTCCCATTAAGTTAATATGTGTA
Organism: Parasteatoda tepidariorum; assembly: GCF_043381705.1. Lineage (NCBI taxonomy): Eukaryota > Metazoa > Arthropoda > Arachnida > Araneae > Theridiidae > Parasteatoda > Parasteatoda tepidariorum. The sequence goes on from NC_092211.1 coordinate 52,757,627, forward strand.
CCCCCTTTTATTCCAGTAGCGAGATTTGATTTTGTTTCTAGAAACAAATCATTTATGAAAAATGTAGTACATCTATGATTTTTGGAAGTGATGTATTTTTATATTTTATTTTATAACCGTCGTTGAACAGCCAACCCTATTCTTTGAGTTTACGACTACTAGTGTTCAACTCTGTAGCTTTGTAATTTTGAACCCAATCCAGAAGACAAGGAATCTACTGGATCAAGTATTGGGAGAAATTTGATTTCGTGGAGAACTTTTTGATGGAAATAGCCCGCATTTGCGTTACATACAGAAGAAAAACATCAAATTTCCCAAGGGTCAACTTGACGACAAGGGGACTCTAACCCATGATCCGTCTACCACTGAGGATATTTTGCGTTAGCACTGTGGTCGGCGCAAGCGGATGCAAAATTCGTATAGACCAGCCATCACGGGGATTCGAGCCCGATTCACGTCAGTGGAAGGCGAACGCTCGATCACCTGGGCCACCACTACTTGAAACTGCTATTTTAACAAAACTTAATAAAATGTGATGTGAAGACTTTGGAATATTGCACATATTGTATTGTACATAACTAAGCAGTGAATATCTTGATTATCTGACACAGTTTCCAGATCGAACAGTTTCTAGAACCAAAAAGCAGTCGAATCTCAGCTACCCGGTTTTGAACTACTTTCTACTATAAACTGTTTATAAAAATATAATTAGTTTAATTGCAAATAAACTCATAAGAAATGAAATATTTAGAAATTGTATTTAAAAATCTTATTTTCGTTACATAACTTTTTCCTCACCTTATGATAATGATTTATTTAAACTCTTTTAAGATAAATTATTACTTTTTTTATATCTTTTGATATAAAAATATAAAAATAAACCTAAAAAATAAGCGATTTTAAATTTTATTTAAAGAAGAAAATGTCAATAATAAACTTATAAATAAATAAAAGCTAGTGTATTTAATTTTTCTTTAAAAATATGAACAATTAAATTTAAAATAATTTTCTGAACAATTTCCGAACAAGCTATAAAATAAGATGTAATATTTTTACTGTTTTTAAGATTTATTTTCGATTAATATGTGGAATATATAAAGGTGAGTAAATATTTTAAAGCAAATATTATATATTTTTAGGTATTTTGCGTTACGTTTTTTTTAATTCCATTGGAATTTTATTATTTATTTAAAAATAAAATGCTTTTTAAATCAAATGTTTGTATTAAATAATGATAATGCAAATATATTATTCTACTAAAATGCAATTTAATATTTGAATAATGTAATAATACTAATTGTTATTTAAAATAAATAATTGAAGTGTTCATTTTTACATTATGTAGCAAAAACCAAAATTTTATTTTACTGTCAAATTGTATTTCAGGTTACAAATGTATATTTATTCATTTTTATTACATATTTTAATTATTAAAATACGAAATGATTTACTAAAATACTACAACATAAAATTTGAATGTCAAGCATTTTATCTAATTTTGATATGGCATTCAATATTTCAGATAAAGTACATTTTTTAACTTGTTTCTGTACTTGCTATAAAATAAGTGGTCTAAACTCAAGTTGGTTAGGGCTAAACTTAAAAAGAAATTAATTGTTGAATATTTTATAATAAATTTCTGAGTCTGATTTTAAAATACTTTAAAATTAGATTTTAAAGTTTTTCTTCAATCTACACAATCTTTTTTTTACGTTCTTCAACTTCAAGGCGATCTATCTCAAACAGTATAACATTCAATTACATATAGTTTATGCAGATTTACCATAGAGCTCAAATATACTACGCGGTTACAAGAAATTCAGAAAATATATATTTTAGATGTATTGCTTAATTTGTTTTCATAAAATTTGTTTTCAGCTTTTGAGAGATGATTTTTGTAAAAAATATAAAGATTAAGAAAAAGATACACTTATTTAAGGCTAGAAATATTTCAATTAAATGGATTTTCAATGCTATTAGGAAATACAAGTTTCAATTATGTATATGCTTATACAGATATATTTTATACAGATATCACTCAACCATTCAAGAATAATAAAGAAAATTCTGAATACATATATTTCAGATGCATGATCTAATTTTATTCAGAAAAGAAAAAAAAATATCTTTAGTTTCATATATCAGTTAAGTTAAATATTGTGTAAATGTGTAACAACATAAAAACGAATTAAAAATTAAAAATAAGACACTCTATTTTCCCGTTCAAATTCTTTTTGTTTTTACTTTAATATTAAGGACTATAGTAGAAATACTGAAACAATTTTGAATTCTTTTATGCATATGTATATAACTCAACTCATTTTTATTGAATAATACCAATTACCAAAAGAAATGAAAACAGAAATTAAAAAATAAAATTAAAAATAAGATACATTATTTTAACTTCAGAATTTATTTAATTCTTTTCCAGATGCAAAAACAAAATTCAATTACATATATTTTTAATTTTTTTTACATTATATAAGTTAGCAACATTGTTTTTTCATTTATTTCAAATGTAACAAAGCTTTAAATTTATTAGATAAGTTAGTTAAAAAAATTTCCTAGTTTTTTAAATAGTATAACAGATTCAAAAAACCCAAAAATGTTTAAAGATAATTTCAAACTGTGAGCTCAGCCACCTTAATTGAACTTTTTAAGTTGAACCTAATTAAATATAATAGTAGGTGTAATTTATAAGCACTAATTTGTATATGAAATGCTCTAATAAAATAAATTCATTTAATTGATCTAATCATTTTGTTTTTTTAATCACATTTAATAAAAGCCATTAAATCAAAAAATTTTTGGTAGATATATTTTTGTGATATTAAAACTATACTTACCGAATATAATTCCAGTTAGAAAAAAGAGACATGCATTTTTATTTGTCATTTTATCCGAAAAGGTTTCTTTTACTTTAAACAGTGTTCAAAGAAAAGGAAAATATTGATGAGTGTTAAAAAAACATTCGCAATTTATAATTCATACTGTTAAACAAAAGAAAACTTAAATTATAAGAGCGAACAAATTATTCCAAAAAAATTATATATATGTCAATTTTCAATATTTTAGCAAAATGCAATTTTAATGTACTCCTTTAATTATTGCACTTTTCTCTTCCATAAATTAAAAAGCATTTGGGAAAATATTGCACGAACTGTTCAAGGTAATAGCAAAGTCAGAAACTTTAATCTCCGAACTATGTTCCAAAAGTTCAGTGAAATAGCAAATAAAGTTGTTTTCCCTCAAAGCACCAAAGTCGAGCGGGGAAAGTTATTTGTCTAACTCTCTCTGACGACCTGGAAGCGTCTGTTAGCGAATAGTTCGAATTTTCGCTCTTAGAATGCAGGGGGCGCTGATCTCGATCAACAACCTTTCTCGAAAGCTAAGTCTTATTTAATTCATGAAAAGGGAAGGTAAATGCATTATTACGACTTGAGCTATTTATTCAATGGATGTATATCTTGCGTGTTTTTATTTATTTTTTAGTGATGTGGTTAGTTAATACAATTCCCTCAAATAAACGTGGAAACGTGGAGAAAATATGTTAATAAAAGACAGAATTTGGTGTTGCTAAATTAAGTAACTCTATATTATTTAGCTACAAATTCTCTTCCATTTGTTAGATTTATATATTGTGTCAGTAGACAAATGCATTAAAATTTTTGGAATAAAAAAAACGAAAGCTTTTAAGTTTTCATTTGTTCTTGTTATTTTAACGAACTTGTTATTTTAACTTGTTATTTTAATAAACTGATCATTAAAAACATCATATTTGAAAACGTTGGTTATTGAAATAAAGTTAAAATTAATATATATTCAACTATATTTCAGAGCAAAATGTTTTATTATACACATAAATACATACAATAGTCATAAAATTTGAGACTCAAATTTTAGTAACTTATATGATATAAGAAAAAACTTATGATTATAAAAAATAATCTAAGTGTTTAATTTATAAGAACTTACGTTAGATTTATAACCAAGCAAGAAATTAGGTTCAGATATGAATTACAATAGTGATAGTATTTGATTGATTTTCGAACCTCGTTTCAAGCAATAAATTGTAAATTGCTTTGAAATAAATGTATATTTTTACGAAAGATGTGTTGCATAATAATTATTTCGTACATATTTTATGAATGGTGCGCATATTTTTTTATAATGAAAAATATAGCATTAGTATTATGAGGAGAACATTAAACTCAGTGTTTAGTGGGTTTCAGTTCCTTGCTAAATCACATGCAGAGAAAAGACGTATGGTTAAAATGAATTTTACCAGAATATGGTAAAATATACTATGTGTCAGGCTCTACATAAACACAGAAATTCTTGCTAATTTTCATTGAAGCACTTTGATAATAACTTTGGTAAAATTTACAATAAAATATGACTTTATAATATATGATATAAAATTTGATAACTTTGGTACAATTTAGCAATTTTATCACGATTTCTTTGAGCGTGCACAAAAAAACCTCAATGTGGTTGAAATTACTTTTCAGTTTTGTATTTTTACTAAATGTGTGAAAATAAAAGCTATAATTTTGAAAACCAGAGCTCTTAGGAAACCGCTACTATATGAACGGAAAAATTATTAAATTAATGGTATCAAATCCATGCAGTTTGATGTTGATAACCAAAATTATAGGTTTTGCATACATAACCAGAAATTTATCAATAATTTTACCAATTATTTTACAAATTAAAGAAATTTCAATGATCAATAACTTCTTTGCTTAGAGCTAAACTGACAATAAATGCGAATTAGACAAAGCATTGTTTGGAAGTGATCTGCGTTCAGAAGACTTTAACATTAACGCAAAACATGACACCGGAGTTTCGTATATCATCTAATGAATATCATTAAATAGTAATAAAAAAAGTTAAGAAAAGTAATTTGTTTGTTTTGCTAATCCTATGAAAACTGCTTTGAAATCAACTTAAATAATTTTATAGGAGATAAATAAAATTAAAAGAGATTAATTCATAATTCCAGTTAAAACACCACATAGCCAAATAAACATCAAACTCAAAATTTTCCATCATTTTCATTGATATTTAGCAGTGTAACTAACTTACACCGAACTTAATTAGCATCAGAAAACTTGTCAAAAATGTTTCATTGATTGTAAAATAATTTTTAATTTTGATGAGCTTACATTTTTCTCATACCTTTAATCAAATATTAACGAGAAAAAATTTATGTAGAAAAATGTGATATAAAAAATAAAATATTGCTCTCTAAATATATTTGTAATAAAACTGTTTATTTTCATTGCAGATATTCAGTTAAATATTTATTTCAATTATGCAGTGTGATAATTAAAGTCATGGCAAAAGTATACGGAAATTAATATTATGTCAATGATATTTCATAACTTCGTTTTTTATAAAATGCGAAGCACTGTACTTAAATATTTTCTTTACTTTTTAAATATATATTTAGAAATACTATAATTCTTCCACTTATTACCTAGAAACTAATCTAAAATAGTCGTTATTAACTAGACATAATATATACTCCTTCAACTTTTTTTGATCTTAACTAACATTTAAAAAAATAATAAGACAGCTGGGAAACTAATTTAAGTATTTTTATTTTAGTAACCCATATTTTTTTATAACTAAAGAATTTTAAATTAATGAACTCATATTATTTTTTTAAAATTAAAAGTAGTCACCGAGAACTTTACGAAGAACAAAAATAAACGATGCATTCATTTATTATTAAGATATTGAAACATGTAATAATGCAATTCTGTTTTCTCTTTATATTTTATTTTCTGTTTTTACATGTTACTTTTACTTATTGTGTTCTTCTTTTTGTTGTAATTTTTGAGTTCTCCTTTCACTATTGCATTGATATATTTTGCTTTGGTTATATTGATACAATATTAGAAAGCACTCTTTTTTGCGGATATAATCGTGTTGGCTGATGAAAAGATTATATCTTTTATTTTCTGGATTTTCTAAAAATTTTTATCCTTTTTTTTCCGGATTATTTTTTTCCAGTTCTTACAAAAATTTTGCAAAAATTACAACAACAAAAATAGGACACAATAAATAAAAATAACACGTAAAAACAGAAAATAAAATATAAAGAAATAACAGAGAGAGATAGATAGATAGATAGATATTCAGATTAAAATAAAAGGAAAGATGACACATTTGTTAACTTCAAACTCCTTTTAAAATATGTTTAAAAGCTATCAACTTGTTTTAAAAACAAAAAATTTCAAATTTTTGTGTTTCATCGTAAAACCCTTTCATTTCAGTTAAAATTTAACTGCACAATCTACATATAAAAATATCAGAATCTGTAGTTAAGCTTAGATTTAATGGTGATGTTCTTTTCTCAATAACTGGCAAACAATAAAAATCTAAAAAACCAAACTTCCTAGAGAAAGAAATCCTTGCTTCGGAATGAAATTATTCGGTTAAACAGAAATTTCGTCAGATTTATAACCTTATTTCCCATTCTTTGCTTCGCTATTCTCATGTCTTCGTTATTGTCAGGATCCCAACAGAACATTTATTTCCATTTGTTTAAACCTTGTTCTTAACTTTCTTTAGAGAACAGTGATGTTTTAGGCTTCTATTTGTCTTTTTAACTTTTGTCAGACAAATAAATATATTCAGGACGTACAAGAATAGAGGATAATCTTTCTCATTCTATGCCGGTATATAGCAAAGGAAGTATTGAGTTTTTCGGATCACGTGATAAATGAGCAGTCTTCAGATTTGGCACTCAAAATCCATCCGTAATCTTAAAGACTGCGCACACGTAAGATGATGTTCTTAAGGAACAATCTCCCAATCTCCAGGCAAAGCTTTCGAAGGATGTCAATTTTTGCAAGCGATTCCCAGGTGCATTGTGTACTCACTTTATCGCAAATATTGCTTCCTTCTTTTACTGGTTATCATCTGCTATCATTTCGCGCTTAACTTCATTTCGTTCTTTATGATTGCAAGCTTTTTCTTGACAAGTAGATTTTCATAAACTCAATAAAATTAAAGTCACAGTTATGTATGTTTTTTTTCTATAATATAGCATAAAAGATGCGCAAAACTAACGACCCTTCCTGAATAACTTTTGATCTAATCATAGAAATTTCACGTTCACTGATTCATTATTAATGATTCGAATCGGTGACCTTTAATATGCTAATATTTAGTACATACGGTAGTCCAAGCTACAGGATCAAACTCGAAAACATATTTTCTCTGAATAAAAATACAGTTTCTTGATATAAACGTACCTGGATTTTGATTTCGGACCCTAAAATACAGGAGGTAGCCGCAATCTAGGAAATATGGTCCCGATAGTTGAGTGTGTATAGTGGTCTAAAGTTTGGACCCCTTAATATTAACTTCCTTTTTTTGCATATTTCGAGAGCCTTTTGTCACAATTATAAAATTCGTGCTTCCAAAGATATTCCAACGCAAAAAATATTGATTAGTAAATTATTATTATTTTATTTAATAATAGTCGAAAAAAAATTTGAATTGTATGTTATAAAAAAATACACCATTTTAAAGAATGTAGTTTTATCAATGTACTGTAGTAAAGAATAAAGTTTTGTACCAAAATACAAAATTTGGGCAAAATCCTGAGAAACCAAATATTAAAAAATGTCATATTTCTAAGCCGTCAACCCCTCAAAACGTGAAGATTAAAGCAAATTTATTCATATTTTGAGCACTATAAACTTTATTATAATGCACTGCTAGAAATCTAAGGGAGACTTGAGAAATTCAAATCATTTGAATTTTTTGAAACTATAAGAAGGAGCAAAGTGGAACAATATTATCGCTCTAAGAAAGAAAGTACAGTCAAAACTACCAGAATGTGGTAAAATTTACCGTATTTCTGGCTCTACAGGAACATTAAAGAGATTGGCAATTTTTACAGAATGGCTTTAGTAAGTGTAACACAATAAAATATAACTTTATAATATAAAATAAAAATTTGTCATTTTATCATGATCCCTTAGAGAATGCCATAAATGTGTGATTTTAAGAACTGCAATTTGAAAAACCAGAATTTCCGATACGAAATAATTTCCGGAATTTTTTAGGAAGGAAATATTTAACATTTAAGAAAACCAGAAATTATGATATTAAAAACCAGAATTTCAGCTGCCATATGAACGGAAAATTTTGCTATATGAATAGTTTAATTACGTATGGGTATAGGTAAATGGTATTTTAGTTTTATTACACCAGAATTATGGTATGTCAGAAATTTCGCCATCACTTTTCAGTAATTTCGAAATTTTGTCTTCTTCGTGCATACAAATAGGTCTTTTTAATTATTGTTTACATGCTACTATGCTATAAATTGTGCATGAACATATCGCAATTTAAAATGTTATGGATTTTGCGCAAAATTTTCATGGCACAGACAATTTTCATGAAATTTTGCAGTTTTATACTGTGGGTTAATGCCTTATATTTTGTCTATATTAATAAGAATTATGCTGTATCTTTTTACTAGAAATAATATTACCGTACAGTCCTGTTATTTTACCGATTTTTTTCTCCATGCTGGAATAAGTTTGTAATTTTTAACAGATTAAACAGTTTTTTATAAATTTATATACATTTTTAATTTTCCATATGTATTTTTTAAGGAAAGCGAAACAAATTAGATAGTTCTTCGAAGAAAACATACATTCCGATCTATAGGATTTATTATTAAAGTAAGACCATCAAGAAAACTTATATTTTCTAAAAAAACAGACCTATTAATCAGTAATAAAACCAAGTTCTGACTGCAATTTAATGTGTGTCCAAAAGTAAATTGATTTTATCATAAATCAAAACATATTTTTTCACTTGTATTTTAACGAGAGGTTCTGATGTAGTACAAAAAAATTTAAGAATTCTCCCAATTAAGAGTAGAATTTCAGTTCCGAAAGCAGTTCATTATGCTGCTATACGGCTCTGAGATTCTTGCCACTTAAATAGAACTTCTAATTAACATACCTAATTCTCAGCAGAAAAGATTTTTATCACTTTCTTACCCACCATGTAGTTTTTTTCTGTAGTAGAAAGTCAAATTAATCCTACATGTAACGAAAAAAATTGGAGTTGAAGATCAAACAAGGTCGCAAAACAGTAAAACATATTCTTTGAATAAGGATATGACTAACAATGCATCCAAAGTTAGAAAATGGAAAGAAAATGTCCTAATTAAGACCCCATATTAACACTTTTTGTTGAAAAATATGAAAGGAAATGTGAGTTTTTTGAACATTCTATAAATTAGAAATATTATAAGTGAGAATAAGTCATTTCTGTCAGTTTCCTGCAGTCTCTTCTCATTGTAGTTTGCAGCAGGAAACAAGAATGAAAAAATATTTTCATGGAAAACTATACATCACAGTTTTTTAATGAAACTTTAAAAAATAGTTACTAGAACATTTCTATAATTAATAAAATTTGAAACAGAATTTATAAAACAAAACACGTTTATAAAACAGAAAACATTTAAGAGACTTACTTTATTGGAAAATTTCTATAATTTATAAAAAAGAAAATGTTATTTTTAATTTTTTTTTGCTGTTTATTTTGCTTTTAAAATAGGAAAAGAGATGTGAACATTCTTAGAAATATTACAATAGAGAATAAGACATATTTGTCAGTTTTCCGCAGTCTATTCTAATTGTAGTTTGCAGCTGGAAACAAGAATGAAAAAATATTTTTATTTAAAACTGTAATAACACTTTTTTATTGAATTTTCCTTTTTAAAAAAAAAATGGTTACTAGAGCATTTCTATAACTTATAAAACCGAAAATGTCATTTTTAAACTTTTTTCAGTTTATTTTGTTCATAAAATATGAAGAAAAAAAAAACTTGACATTTTAGAAAATTCTATAAATTAAAAATATTCTAAGAGAAAATTAATATCTTCTCTCAGTTTTCCGCAGTTTATTTTCAATGTTGTTTCCAGCAGGAAGCAAAAAGGAAAAATTGTTTTCATTAAAAACTACAATAATTTTTTTAATGAATTTTTTTAAAAAAATGGTTACTAGAACATTTTTATAATTTATAAAATTAATAAGACAGAAACTTTTGCTTTTAAACTTTTTTATAGTTTATTTAGCTTATAAAATTTACACATAAAGTATATTTGCTACTATATTTTACATATAATTGTTGCTCAAACTCCTTGAGATCTTTTACTAAAAGTGAATTTTTCTTTATACTAAAAAATTTGTTTACTGCTATGAATTACCTTTTAAGTTCAATCTTAAATTTTATTCTCCATTTTAATTCAACAGTAGAATCTTATAAACGTTATAACGCCAATTGAAATTTACTTTAGCTAATTTATTTCGAATTCAGAATTTGAATAAAATTACATTATTGTTGTTTAATTGGAAAATAAATAATACCTTTTACAAATTTTACTAATTAGTGAAAAATTCTGAATTAAAAAATTAATCCTTTCTTCTCCTAGAAGGATTTAATTTTTATTGAGTAGCTTTTATTTTATTTAACCGTTATTGAGTATTAAATGAAAACATAATAACAAGTCTTTTAAAACTCACCATAACGTATGAATGTAAATTCTAATAAATCCCAATAAAGAGATTTTATTAAACATTGTATTTTTCTCAATAAAACAAAATTCTTAAGAAACAGTAATTGTGTATACCATACAGAAAGGCAACGATTAATATTTTATTTTTTGTTTCTGACATGAGTTCAGTAAACGTAATGAGTTCACAAAAAATTTAAACTTTTAAAAGCAAGTTCAAACTAAAATATGTTTTTAAATTTTAACATTTTAGCCTAATAAATTACCCCTTGATGACAAATTTATTTTAATTACTCCAATAAACTTCAATTAGCTGTTTTATATTTTTATTAGAGAAGAAATAACAAAACTAATTAAATACTTTTATTAAAAGCATAGTTTAGCTTTAAAAATCCTGTCGTCTTGTTTTTTTTTATATCTGCTCTTAAATTTGTAATCCGATTATAGACGAAGTTAAAAATAATTTAATTGATTTTAAACATTTCCTTTTTTTTTAATTTCTGTAGCACATTTCTTTCATTGAGATATATTTTTACGCTTTTCGATTTTATTTAATAATTATATGATTAAAAAATGTTAAAAAAAAAAAAAAATTTGAACTTATAATTTTAAATTAGTTATAATATTTTAATAATGATTTTCCAATAAACGTCTGCCAAATATTTTTATAGGTTGGGAATATGTAAGATAACCTAGTGGGGAAAACGGATGGATATTCATAATTCTAATATTACATATTACTGTGCTGGTAACTCAGAGGTCTAATAATTGAAGACAAGTTACATATCATCGGTGCGTTTTTAAGTCCTAACACAGCTCGGAGTGCCTGTTAACGAAAATATACAACTCAAAATGCATATTTTAGAAAATAGACACAGCTTAACATGAGCAAAAATGGACATATCGTTTTATTTTATTTTTTTTCTCAAAATTCGCCAATGTTTATTTTTAAAAATTACAACCAAATAAATTAATAATGCGATATCGTCCATTTTATATTTTATTTTATAACAGTCGTTGAACAGCAGTTTCATGGGTTTACGACTACTAATGTTCAACTCAGCAGCCTTGTAATTTGAACCCAATCCAGAAGACAAGGGAACTCCTGGATAGAGTATTGAGAGAAATTTTGCCTTCGTGGTGGACTTTTTGATGGAGCTAACATTCATTTGCGTTACATGGAGAGGAAGACCACGAGAGCCTCCCATGGTTAGATTGACGGCAAGGGGACTCAAACCCGTGATCCGCCTACCACTGAGGATAGTACGCGTCAGCACTGAGGTCGGTGCCAGCCGGATGCGGAATTCGTATCGACTGGGAGTCGAACCCCAATCGCCGAATAGGAAAGCGAACGTTCTATCCCCTGAGCTATCGCGGCTATTATCGCCCATTTGCATAAATGTTTTGGTACATTTCATTAAATAGTCCTTATTTAAAAAAAATTTAAAATCTACATTGTTTTAACAGGTTGACACAGTAAATTTATGATAGTGTTGTTAAATTTTTGTTTTAATTTAGAGTTTTAAAACTCGCTTTATCATTAATTTTTATAGAATGCGACGATATTTTACAGAAGGCTTAAAATGTTGCGTCTGTCAGTAATGATTATATTTAGAGTTTAAATAATTAAGGAAAATGTAGCACGCAATTCCTCATTTATCTCTTAAATTTGGGTGGAAAACAAAACAAAGACGTCTTTTTTGCTGTTCCAACATTCTTTAAAGCGCATTGACGTAAAATCACATAAATGCTTTGTCCACATTTAAAAACCCACTGAAGATATGACGAGAATGGCAAAAGAAAATTTCAGAAAAAAACAGCGTATGGTTAAATGTGAACTCATGGATTCCACTATTTCTAACTAAATTCAGAAGAGTATAGACGCACTGATGAAAAATTCTGGTAAAATTACCGTACTGTATGGTAATTACATTTCTGATAAAAAAAAATTCTAGTTAATAAAACTGAAATACACGGTAATAACCATTCATTTGGTAATTTTTTTCTTTCATATGGTAACCGTTAAATGTTAATAAATAGTTATAGTTCCTATTACTTCCTATTATTAGTTCCTATTCCTTAATATAAAAATTACTGACCTTTTTGTTGTTCTATTAAACATAGAGCCAGAAACGGTGAATTTTATCTTGGTCTGGTAGTTATGTAAATCTAGCGGCTAATCTGCGGGGATAAAATCTGGTAAGAATCAAAGAGTGATTTTAAGTGTTTGTCAGTAATCGCGTGTTAACACAATGTTATGTATAGTGATATATGTTTAATATTGATTTTGGGTGAAGAAGAGCTTCTTGCCTTCAGGATAAAAAAAAATTAAATAAAAATATGTAAAGGAAAGCACAATCTAACCCAAAGAAGTTTCGATAGTACTGAGGCAGACATTGCTGTGTCCTGTCTATCCGCAAGAAGTTAAGAATATAGCCTCAAACTATCGGATGACTTTTTTGATTTTGAAAAAGGATTCCAATGTTTTTTGATGAAACTGAAAAAAGTCGGGTTTGTGTACAAAATATGTGATTATTTCATTTCGCTTTTTTAAAATATCTCCACTGGATCAAAAAAATAAAAAATAATATCTAATTACGGTCACTCATTTTTTTCCAGCTCTTTTGAACTTACTGTAAAAGAATGACCAAGTGCTTAAATTTCCAACATGGAAAACAAGTTAGTGTACGCAAGCGATGATATCCTAAAATACACCTTTTCACACAAGAAAATTACTAAATAAAATTTGATTTCTATATCAATGCAGTATGGAAGTAAGTAAAGTGTAACATTAAATCAGTGCTGTGTGGAAAGACTTACGTCTGTTTAAATGACATTAAGGAACAAAAAGAGGTGTCTATATAGCCAAGCATATAATGCAGAGATGTCATCTAATAGTTTGAGAATAATTTTATTATCTGTGACTTTTGTGAATAATTACGTATGTACCCAAATCTCTCACTTATTATGCTAATTTTCCTCTTAATATGGACAGGATTTGCGCTTTTAAGAAACTTAATCCTTATAATTCAGTTTTCCTTATATTCGGTTTTCCTTATATACTGAATCCTTATATTTCGGTATTCTGCTCTTAGTACATAAATTTTAAACTCTGTGTACACTCTAAGAAACGTAGTGCCCTAGATTAATTATGTTGGCCTGCGTACAGTCTAGGGTTTGAAAATTACCTGTCTGTTTTTATTTTCATTTAGTAAAATTTTTAACCATTTTTATCTTTTGTCGGTTTCATTTCCCTTCTATTCACCTCAATCGATTTATGATATGTTTTTAAGAAAAGGAGAAAAAAATCCGAAAGTATAATTTATCCCAAAGCAGTCGCAGCATATTTCATTAAGTTCTGTTAAAATAACAGTTTTGAGCCTTGGAGGCTCAGAAGATAGACCGTTCACCTTCCACTGAGGTAAACCGGGTTCGAAACCCAGCGATGGCTAATCGATATGAATTCCGCATCCGCCTTGCACCAACCACATTGTTGACGTAAAAATATCCTGAGTAGTAGACGGATCATGGGTCAAAGTTCTCTTGCTAACCGTGGGAGGATTTCAGGGTTTCCCTCTCTATATAACTCAAATGCTGGTTAGTTCCATCAATATGTTCTCCATGAATGCAAAATTTATCTCAATACTTGATCCATGACTTCCCTTGTCTTCTAGATTGGGTTTAAATCTATAAGACTACGAAGTTGAACATTAGTAGGCCTTAACCCAAAATTGGATCGGCTGTTCAATGACAGTTATAAAATAAAATAAAATCACAGTTTTAATAACCACCAACAATGTAAACATTTAGCTATATTTCAAACGCCATTTTAGAAAGTTAAACTTTTCTTTAATTTTTCCAATTTTAAAAAAATATCAAAAATTACATTTACATAATTTTATTGAGAGCCATAAATTTAAATTAGACTGGCTAATAATGGTCCAGTGTCCTCGTTGTTGGCCAGCATAATACTCTCGAATTCCGGATAGCATTGTATTGGTCTGTATATAACTCATAGAACTTTTTATATAGAACTGATCTAGATCCCCAACTCTGTAACAACATCTTCATTGGAGTCCCAAATAATCTCTTCTAAAAGAATTAAACATTCATTTTTCCACCCCAAAGTTAATTAATTCCAGTATGTAATCCAACAAGGCATCTCTGGTGAGTCTTTTCCGGCCTCTGGGAGGCCTATTTTTCCTTATTTGAGTGTTTGAAATCCGATGTTCCATTGATCTAGGCTTAGAGTACCAGATCGCCATTTTAACATGTCATCCACTGCAAGTGGAATCTATCGCAAACTTTGACTTTTCAAATTTATACTTTTTCCTTTTCAATTCTAATTTAATACATCTCTTTGCAATTGCCCATGCGATTACCTTACTAAATTCATATAATTTTTATTTCCCGGCGGTCTGGTACTTTTTCTATAGTTATCATTCTAAAATATGTCTTAACTTGGGTATAGGCTTTCGCTATGTTAAACATAGTCACTTCGTAAACGCTGACTTTGTACACTAAAATTAATATTTTTTCGTTAATATTTTTATCCAAATGTTTTAATATATATTTCTCCCAAATGTTCGCGAATGAGCGATATCTTTCTTTCAATTTTATTCCCACCCTGTGATTTTATATAAATTTTTAAAGTAATTTCACTTTCCCATTGTAGATGATGTTCTATTCTCCATAACAAAATCAAAACAAACCATATGAAGAAAAATACAGTTAAGTTCTTCTCATCACGCCTGACCAATCTTTTCTTAAATATTATTTTTTCTAATCGTTACTTTTCTTCATAGTTCAATGTTGACATATATCAATATCGAAGTCAGTGTTTACAATCTCATTTAATATTGTTTTTGGTTCCACATAGGTTCATTCAATGCTTTTTCTACTTATTTTACACATGTTAGGGCTTTATTATTTCTTATATATAATTTCATACATGTTTGTTATTAAAATGTTTATTTACAGTGTCTCCGTTTTTTTAATCTTTTCTACTTAGCTTAGAACAATGTTATCTTTAATTAATCCACATATCTTAGGGTTTTTTACCTTTATTTTGCTTAGCGTTACTTGCTTGATCTTTAATATTTGTTCATATGTAAGCTCTCCCTGTTCCAGTTTCCACATACGTTTGTAAAATATTAAGGTGCTTATATCCACATAGCTTAGGGCCTTTAATTATCTTAATCACTGTAGCTCTTTACTTATTGGTTACGTTAATTTATCTTTCCAACAGAACAATAGCTGGTCAAATCATATAGCTTGAATTTACTTGTGTTAACATAGCGACTGCCTATATTATCACTAGAAATTAAAATTTTTCTAATTGACTATCCCTGGCCAAGTGCCAGTCAATTTTAGA
Source organism: Parasteatoda tepidariorum (assembly GCF_043381705.1). Classification (NCBI taxonomy): domain Eukaryota; kingdom Metazoa; phylum Arthropoda; class Arachnida; order Araneae; family Theridiidae; genus Parasteatoda; species Parasteatoda tepidariorum. The sequence continues at coordinate 52,773,557 of NC_092211.1, forward strand.
CTATTTCATTTATAATGTATATTCATGCCATAATAATAAGGATTTGCATTTATTAGTTTAATCTTATAGTCATCTTATTTTCTGTATACTTTACACAACTCAAGCTCAAAATAAATTGGTATTTTCCCACACTGGTTGGGGTTAATTTTCTAAAGTACCACTGTATTGAATTTCTCTTTCTAGCATAAATTTCAGTACTTACAGTTTAGATTTTGTCTGATTGTCACCATCAGTTGCTCATAAACCTGCTTTTCATTCTTTTTACCCCACATACGTTGGGGTCATTTGTTAATTTCTCCTATACAATGCTTCCAGCTGTTACTTTCTATCACCAACACCTTCCACAACTCATCGCCAACTTTTAGACAAGTCTTGGTCTCCCACATAGGTTGAGGATCGTACAAAATTTTAACCTTATGTCTGTTTTATCACAGCAGATCAACTTCACATACAATTTTATGCCCATCATGAAAATTCCTTCAAAAAAAAAAATTCCCTCTTAGGTTGCGGACGCAGCAAAATTTTACATTTAAGTCTATTTTTACTGTGTTATGTTAGTTTTTCAGGACTTTAATTTTTTACCAATAAACTAATTACTTTTTCTTTTCCCACATAGGTTGGGGCAAATTTAATTTATTCTGTTTTTATAGACTTTCAACATTTTTTAAACCTATCCCGTGTTTTAGCTAACTATCTTCCGAAAATCAACACGATTTTTTCTCCTATATACGTTGAGGTTACTAACAAATATCAGTCTAATGGATTTGGATCTTCAAATCCATTATCATCACCACATTGTTCCTATCATTGGAATTGGAGGTTTTAATCATCAAAAATCTTTAAGATTACTTTTCCCTCAAAGGGTGGGGACACTTCAAATTTTCACTTCAATTACCGTTTTGAAATCGTTTTGAGGCTACCAAACAATTCCAACATCAACTATGATCTGTTTATAACAATTTCTTCTCCCACATAGGTTAGGGCACTTACAAGCTTTCTTATTTTTAGTTCGGATTGTTCTAATTAATATCCGCTGCTTGGAATTTAATTCAAACAATCTTTTCCTTTCAACTGATGGTGGCATCAGCAATCATTTGATAATTTATCATTTTCACGGGGCCTATTGGCGGCTCGGAAGAGACTCACAGTCGCCAATTTTTCTATTGTTAAAATTTTCCCTTACTACATTTTCTTTGTAACCTTTGAAGACTGTCGTATCCCACACGATGAATTCGAACAGTAGAATTATCATGACCGTGAGAAATACTCAGCAGCGCATACTCGATCACACCATGCCATCTCGAGGTAGATCTCGTAGTCGTCACAAACCGAAGGAAATTTGTCCCTTTTCATCATCGAAAAGAACCACTGATTCACCTATTAGACGCTCTGCCCGGATAAATCTTCCGGTCTCTAGAGAGCCTCCACAAACATCACCGCATAATTTATCGAACATATCGCATAGTCGTAGTTCCCTATCAAACACTGATTCTATAATCTCAACTTCCTTTTATGGTATAAACAGCATTAAAAATAGCTCAGTTGAACACAATCCTCCTGCTTCATCATCAAAAGTCCAAGCGGAAATCAACGCCTTCCCTGTATTGGCCTGTACTTGATTCCTCTTTTGAAATTGACAAGTATTTACTGATACTAGTGAAGCATCTTGATAGATATCTGAACGGTCGGGGTCAACACAATACAAAAGAATTTAACGAATGCAAAGAGGCTATTGCAGAAATTAAAAGACTCTCCAATCAATCAGACCGATTTGAAACTCAACAATCCAACCAACTAAAATTAATTGAAGACCAGATTAAAGATCTCACAATACAGATTAAGGATCTAAAAAACACCGATAAACAACCATCGTACAGTGAAGTAGTCAGTAACCCTCGTCCACCTGCTCCAATAATCATCAGAACAGACAAGAATAAGAATCCAGAAAATATCCTACAAATAATAAATACCTCAATAGTTAAACCAGTGGTCAAAAAAGTATTCAAAAATAGAAACCTCATTGAAATCAAATTCCATAACCAAAAGGATAAGGATAAATTGACATCATCCATTCAAAACAAAATTGATTTTCGAGATAAAGTTCAAAGACTTACATCACTCATAATTCTAAATGCTCCAGCTCAATTTGAAGGGGTAGATATAGCTACCATACTAAAGCAGAACAGCTACTCATCGAACGACGACAACGTTATAAAGTATCTTAAATCCATTCCACACAAAAAATGCACGGACAAAAAACACATCGTAGTAAATGTATCGCATAGACTAGCTACCCATCTTCTGAAAATGAAAAATATCTTCATTGGTCTTAACAAGTGTATCATCAGGAAACGCATAGTTCTCAGACGGTGCCAGTGGTTCCTGGATCACCATACGAACCAGTGCATGGCTGATTCTGCAACCTGTGCAAAATGCGGCGGAAATCATCACACCCATGAATGCAATTGCGATGAGTGCTATTGCATTAACTGTTGACACTCGAACACGTACAAAGGTACCAACTACAGCCCTGATCATTCAGCCTTCGTCTCAGACTGTCCGACATACCAACAAATACTCCATTCGCTAAGAATGAAATTCATCGACAGCTAGATACATTTACATTATAAATGTTTTCCTACAAAATTTTGATCTTCATGAAACCTTAAAAAACTTTTTTTTTTTAAAAAAAAAAAAAAAAAGAAAGCTTTTTTTCATAACTTTTTAGACTTTTGAAAAACTTTTAAATTTTCTTTTCTCTTTTTTTATTATTCTTCATAATTTGACTCAACGAAAATTTTAAAAAAGAAAAAATACGTTTCTTCTTAAATACACAAGTGGGCGACCTTTGTGCTAAAATACGAAGGTAGTAGAAGAAGATACTAAGGTAGACAACGTTAAAGAGCACAAAAATATTATTAAAAGCAGACAGCTGTTTCGGATGCTCAAAGGGCAACCTTCATCAGTGCAACAGAGATCTGTGGTGCATCAGTGCAGAGAGATACGTTTCTTCTTGTTAACAACTACATATGCTGTTTTTCATATCCATTTGCTGTTTGCTGTTCACGTATATGTACTGGTGTACTCACTATTGTTCTTGCTTCATTTGTTGTTTCATTTTTTTTATTTATTTATTTTTTTTAATTAACTAATGTAATACGCATTATTGTCATCTGCATAACGCAATTGTGCTTTGTATTTGTGGTGTAGTTATGAATTTTATAATTGTTTGCTTATGTGCTGTATATCGTGCGCGCTAGACTGTCGGCCAGACGTGGACTATACGGTTAAGGGTTTTGAAAACCTAGGTACGTGTCCACGTCTGGAAGAAGAAAAAAAAGAAACTTTTTATATATTTATTTGCTACTGCGGTTGTCTAATTATGCACATGAATTTTAACTTATACTCTCTTTAAATAATTTACTTTAATAAATCACTAAGTAGTTTTATTGGAGTGAATCAAAACTGTCGTCTGAACATCTTTTCTTCTGTCCAGCCATTTTCACCATCTTACAACAGATTAGTGACTGTCCACAAGAAAACGTTTATTCGGACATTTACCTTCATATAGCTGAAGCAGTATATAGGACCTTCGGTCCTACTTAGTGTCTTATTGATTTATTATTGATGTATTTTCCATGTCCATTACACGTCATCCAACCAACCAGCAAAATATTCATTTGCCATTATCTTAGAATAATCTTTTAATGATTTTTAATCCAATTTTGAAAACAATTCTGCAAAATGCCTCGTAATAAAATTTTATTTATTTACTTAAGGTTGCATTTAAAAATTGCTTATGTATTTGAAACAGGTTCTTTATTTTTGCAACAATAAACCATTTTTAATCAAAATTTAGGAATTACATGAATTATTTCTATATAAATATAATTCTTTTCGATTTAATTTCAACGGAAGCAAAATGTCTGCTTTTTAAACGTTTGAAAAATCTATTTATTAATTTAAGAATAATGAAAATTAAATCCCAACAGGCCTTGAAAGCTGGTCAAATAAAGCAGTTTTAAAAAATTATACCTTCTCATCTGTGGTTTCTGTGTTGACATAGAAATGATAATATTTTAAAGTTTGAGATAAAATTACCATCTGACACTAAAAAACATGGATTCTAGCAGTGGATAATAAATAAAACTAGCATTCTCGAAAAATCTTATGCAATTTAACTACTGAGGCTGAAAGCAACATAAACGTTAAAATATTTTTAATGACTACGTACTAGCAACTAATAAAACTCCATTAGGATGTCGCAGAAACACATTCACAGCATAAAATCGTGTTAACCTAAACGCGAAACCTTTAGTTGATGCTGTATATTTAAAAAGTAAACATTCAAGTATGTATGTTCATGTTCATTTATTCTCGTTGTTTTTTTCAATTTATTTCTGCTATATGATGAATTTTACTATAAATGGAGAACAGAAAAAAGTGTATATTTATAATTTATTGGAAAGCAAACTGTAAGCAATAAGCTTATTCTTATTTATTTTATTATTATTAGTTTAAAGTTTAAATGAAATACGCATTAAGAATAAAAACAAATAAGAAAAAAAAATAAAATAGTTAAGTAAAACAAAAAATTACTGAAGAGTCTCAGAAAAAAATGTACTTTGTCTTAAATAACACTCGGCATTCTTAAAGAAAATCATTCAATAATTTCATAGAAAGGAATCAAATAAAATGATCAGAAGGTTTAAAAAAGAAGGTAAAAATTTAGTATAAACTTTTTTAAAGGAAAACGGAAAGGAAACTCATTACCTTACTAGTAGTTAAGCTTATTATCACAGTGGGGAGCTATCCAATTGGGGACAAATATCTTTGCCATATTCCACTGCTTTGGAAAACAAATTGCATATTATTTTGTGTTAATTTTGTATACTATAGTGGCATCCGAATGAGGTACCAGCAAGTGACGCCACGCATAGGTTGTCGACTTTGCGTGATTTTTGACTACTGATCTTTGTTTATTCCTCGATATTTAAAATCCATGAAGATTCGACACTAACACGTGACGTTACTTGCAGGATTTCAGTTATATATAACATGAAAAATAGATTCAGTGTGTAAATAAACCGAGCCTAAAAGCTGCAACGTTAACACGCCATTTCATTTATATGCAATCAGCCGATTTCAGTAGTCTCCTTCTTCTCAAGTTTGCAAGTAACCAATTAAAGACCTTTAATCCTTCTCAGTGGCACAAGCCGCATCAACGGAGCCAAAATTAAGCAATACAGCTCAACAATGATAATGCAGCCCAATATTAACTTATAAATATTTAATTAAAATGCAGTTTATAAATTCCCGATTACTGAAAGATCTTTTTTTTTAAATTTGGAAACTACTTCACATTTATAGACTCAACAAGCAAGGATGTGGAATTTAAAAGAAACTAGTTAAAATTCACCTCAAGTAACGTGTGATTATTTTAAAAGTATTACTGAAGTCGTTTTACCTACTCAGGATAAATTTAGCAGCATGTATTAGATATACAAAGACTCAATCGAATTTTACCAAGGGATTTCCTACTACTTGCAATCTTATTATACATAATTTAACACATTAACAACACAAAGTTCCTTTCTTTAAAACCCAAATTTCATAAGCTTTATGAATTCTTCAGTAAGCAGATTATTAATGATATTATATTTCATAAAGCACTTATTAAAGATTAATCTTAAATATTTTGTTTAGAGTTACGCTGTTTGATAAAATTGAGTAGCGTGTTTTTATTTTTGAAATAAAATTCCCATTAAATAGAAATTTCGTATTTACTTTGTTGTTAAATAAAGGTGTGTTCATATAGTTGCTAAAGTAATTTGAGGAATAAATTGAATAGAAATTAAAGGTTAAATTTTTAACAGTTCATCTACGCAAACAAACTGCTATATACTTTTGTTTATTTGCGTTCTATAATTTATGCAAAATATATAAATCTTTAGAGCTATAATGCTTCAATGATGATTACTTATTTGTTCTAAGGAAAACAGAGTTTATTTCAATGAAACTGCAAGCATCAGAACCAACTGACATCAACAAATATTAGTTGTTCAATGATTTAGTTTTAATCCTGGTATGTTACCTTTATTTCTATATGATGTATGCTTTTAATTTCCTATCTTCATCTTCGTGTTCAATATATTTTTCGAGTTTATGTTAGAATAAATGATTTAATAATGATGTGTCTTCAAATTCAGAAATTTATAGTAGTATAGATGTTAACATTAAAGCATATATTTCGATTATTTCGTAGAATAACTTGATATTTCGCAAAAAAAAACTATATAAGTCAGTTAAAATATATAATGGATAAAAACTTTCATACTTCACCTAGTTATCCTATAAAATAACTAGTTATTCTATGAATTAACTAGTTTTTCTATGAAATAACTAATTATTCTACGCAATAACTTATGATAAATCATTAAAGTGAAATATAAACAATTTTAAAGTTATTTTATTAATTATTTGATCATAAATAGCTAAGCACTCTCTCGAAAAATACCTTTTATACTTATTGCTGATGATTAATTGATAAATAATAAGGAAAAATGGATATCATAATTTTATATAAATGTATACACAGTCGGTAATTTAATTTAAATATGTAAATTCAGTATTAAAAATACACAGTCTAAATTTTATGTCTGAAAACCACGAAATGAAACGTACACTTACGTCATTGCATAGCGGCTATACGCCGTTCAAAATTGACTAAAAGCAGCTAGAACCAGTTCAAAGAACTTGTCAAGTGCCGTTTTTCATGCTTTAGTGATCAAGCAATCGTTAATCTATAGAATACCTAGTTAAATCATAGAATTCAATAATTTTATATACGTTAACTGACTTGACTAATAACTTCATGAAATACCTAGTTATTCCATGAAATAATGTATAGCATAAGCGAGCTAAAATTGCGAGGCTGTACAAGACGAACTGTGAAAAAAGAAGACCGGGGTTTGCAAGTGAAACAAGCAAGAGATGAGGCAATGTAATTTAGGTTACATCAAAATTCAGAGAATAGAGATTAAGGCTGTTTTTCGAAGACTCCGTCGTAATAATGAAATGATGCCATTTTGAAAATAGTATGCTATTTTTATAATTGCTGTTACTCATGACTGTTACTCATCACTGCTTGGTCAAGTTAAGCCTATAAAAAACCAGCACTATCTGCTCTTATTTTGAAAATGGCGCAAAACGACAATATGGAGAAAAGCCACTGTTTTGGGAAAGGGGAAAGCATCTGTGGTGTAAATATGTAATATTTAGAAACTTTCTATAATGCTGCATTACCTGGTCTTATAAAAAATTTCAAAAACTGAGAATAATAGTAGTGATATAGATAATTTGTTACTTGCTGGAAAAATGTCCCTAAATTGGCGATTTTAAAAAAAGCGTAACAATTTTTAAACTATTTATGTTATTTGTCTGTTCTAAAGCCTATATAATATTTTTACGGCAGGATATTATACATATAATTTAAAATCTTAAATATTTTAAGCGTAAAACACTTAAGCTATGACTTTTTTTTCCTTGGCGACAGATCTTCGAAAAACAGCTGCTTTAAGTAGCAATTTTTCTTATCTCTCTCTTATTTTACTGCTTAAAAAAGATTGAGAATGTGTGTTGGAGTATTGGCGATCGCACGCAACACCATCTTCGCTTCACATTTTAAAACTAGTTTGACAAATTATTAACTGGGAAATTTGTAATCAAAAGTAACAAGTGAATTACTCTGCAGTCAACATAAATATAGCAGGAGAGATAAAATTCGTCACGTTGAAAGAGTCACTTTTATTAATAAAATAACGAACATTTTTTTAAACTTATTGTAATTGAAAAATTTCCTGCCAACATTCCAGAATTTTCTGCAAACAGTTACCATATAAACGGGGAAATTACCAAATGAGAGGATTAAATACTGTATATTTTCGTTTTATGAACCTGAATCATGATTTTGTTTTTATCAGAAATGTTATTACCATAAAGTAATTTTCCAAAACTTGGAATGTTCTAGAAATTAAATTACAGTAATTTTCCAGAATAAGATTATTTTCCAGAATTTGTTTCTTCGCGTACTAAAACATCATAGAAGAAATTCACATACGATTTTTATAGTAAAAAAATCCTTGAAAATATAGCAAACTTAGAGGTTTTGTTTTTACTTTTTAAAGATTCTGCGAAAGCAGAAAAAAATTACGCGCTATTTTTTCCATACAGGAAGATAAAAATAACAAAAATTAAATTGTTTTTCAACTGACAATAATCTATATTTTATTAATTTAAATTCATTTGCATTTATATGATGCAATACTATATATTGTTTTATTTTGAAGTAATGAAAAAAATTTTAAATTTCATGTATTACAAAAATCAACGTAAGCAATAAATAAGAAATAATATTTAATTAATTAACGGCTGTAATTAATTTAAATTCATTTATAATTATGATGCATTATTAAACAATGTTTTATTCTGAAATAATGAAAAAAATTTAAATAACAAATATTACAAAAATCAACGTAAGCAGTAAATGAGAAATAATATTTAAATAATTCAATGCTTTAATTAATTTAAATTCATTTGTAATTTATATTAAATCAATATTATACAATGTCTTATTATAAAAAAAATTATTTTTTTTAAATTTTAAATATTTCAAAAATTAATACTAACAATAAATAAGAAATAATATTTAATTAATTTAAGGCATCAAACAATCATTATTTTCTGAGCTAAGGCTAAATAACAACAAACCAGGAAACAAAGTAAAAGATTAATAATAACTAATGGCATACAGATGTTCTGATGCCGTTATAATTCATCACTGATAATGAAATTTACTGTTTTTCTGATGAAATTTACTGTAATATGATTGCTTATTTAATCGAAGAAACAATGAATCCCCTACATAATATTATACTTGTTTACTACGTCAAAAACTTTTTAAATAGATTTTAAATTGCAACTACCTTAAAAGTTTATTTTTGAATTATTTATAAGTTTATTTATGTAACCTTTTGACGTAACTGGGTCACCAGTGTACCTTTTATATATATTTTTTCTTACTATCTAATTGCATGCAAAAAATATTTTTTTTTTGTTTTTTAACAAATTGTACTAAAACAAGAAATTCAAAATATGTAGTTTGTTTATTTATTCATATTAAAAATTTATGACTTATTAATTCGTTTTTAAAATTAAATTAATTTCAAAGATGAATAACTTCTTGCATTAAATCTAAATAAAAGCACATAAATTTGAAAGATTATTGTTTGGAAGTGAGTAGTGTTTAGAATATTTTTCCTCTAACGCAGAAAAAGACACTGGTGTATCTTTCTGTATTTTATAAACATAGGTCATTAAAATGCTAAATATAATACTTTTCATTTATTTTGACATAAATTAATACAAAATAATGAAAAGAAAGTTATAAATTTGCTAAATGAAAATTCTGCGTCAAAGGGGAAAGTAAGTTAGACGATTTTTGAATTTCATGTAACTATTCGAAAACGAATTTGTTTTTTAATCAAAGTAACACTAAACCATTCATTCTTTTTATTTGCTTAAACAATTTAGAATTGAAAATTAAAATATTGAAAAACAACTTACCATAAAAGATCAATGACAGAAATAATAGGTAGGAATAACTTGAATTAATTAAATTCATCTTCCAAGCCTTTTTTTAATTTTTCAGTTTTACTTCAATCAAAAATATTATAAACAATGGAATACACCGTAAATATTTTTCTTTGCAAAATATTTTTTTAACTACGTAAGATTATAGGAATTTAAATATTTTTTTCTTTTACAAGTACTATAGTAATAAGAAATTTTTGTACAGTTATGTTAGCAAATTGTATCCATTTCATAAATTTAAATTAAAAATGACACATGTTCCTGCTTTTTGATTGGCATCATAAATAAGACATTTTTATTTGAGTGGTGAAGTTTTACCCCGAAACATCGAAACCTGGAGGAGAAAGTTAGTTTACCTTCTTTCAGATGCGATAGGAGAAATGCTATTAACTGTTTCGGAAGTTGAAATCGTTATTTTGAAAAAGCAGAGGGCGCTGGGAGTTGTAAGTATTTCTCAATTATCTGTCCACGAAGAAGTTCTGACTAAGAAGATAGAAAGAATATAATAAAAACAGGAAACACAGTTTTTTTCTTTTAAAAAAACTTATGAAGCTTTGAATCTTATTGAAATTTTAATTTTCGTTCAAGTTCACTGTATTTAAAATATTGTAACAAATTGAACCAGATTTTTGTGCTTCTTAAACACGACACTAAGCCTTAAGTTGAAAGGAAAAATGGTGCAATTTAATGCTATATTAAGCTTATTCCGAACTTGCATTATTTTCATGGTTCTGAGTGTCAATATCAGGATTCACCATTGAACTAATTTTCTGGAAAATGTAACCTCCTCGTTGTTTAAAAATTTACACATATTTTTACTGCGGAAAAACATGCAAAGTTATGCTTAACATTTGAACACTAGTGTGAGTTAACATTTAATATTTAAGGTAGAGTTTGTAGTTAATGCATTGAACTTAATTAATTGAAAATGTTTTTTTTTTAAGAAAAAAATGTTAAAATAGAAGCGACGCTTTTAAAGTTCGAGAAGATCAAAATTTTTGATTAACACAGATCAACTGAATAATTTATAAAACAATTAGCATTATATTTTGCTTAACATAACGTAATATTATAAAACAATTGACAAAATATATAAATAAATTAGCATATTTTGAAAGGTGCAGAAAATTTTGCTTTTGCAGAAATCTTAAAAATAATAAATATGCTTATTGAATTAGATTAAAGATAAATATTGAGACACATAATCTAAGTGGTTCATTTATCAATGTGAAATAAAGGATAAAAGCTGAAAATTCTTTAGCTTCATAATATTCCAATTCTTTATTTTCAAAATTGAAGTATTTTTTTACTTAAATTCATTTTAATAACTTTTTCTTATTGAAAGGATCTAATTACTTAGATTTGCTGCAAGATTTTTTTTATTTAATTTGAAATGATCGAAATACCTTTATTTGAAAACAAACTTATAAAAAATATTTTAAGATTAGTTTCAAATTCCATACACAGCTTATTGACTCAAAAACGTACCAATTTCAAAATTACTATTAAAATATTTTCAATTTCAGGTTAATTAGATATCTAACATGCAGCTTATTTTCCATAGTTTATAATTAATATAGATATAGTTAAGGAAGAACTAATTGATAAAAATGTATGCATATATATATATATATATACAGATAAATAGATATACATAATTATATATTATGCTGTAAATTTATATTATATATATTTTTAAAATGCAATCTTTCTTATAAAAATATTAGGGTTCGTACATGCTGGGAATATCGGGGGAAAACCTGATTTGAAAACCCTAATTTTACCCTAAATCTGGGAATTCTCAGAGAATTTGTCACTCTATCAAATTAGGGGATTTCACTCCTGTGTTTTCAATTGTAATTCAAGGATAAGAAAAAAATAATCAGGTTTTTTCTGGACCCATCTTCATTAGATGTGTTCTTGAGATTCTATTATTCTACAGCTTTTCTGGAGTGTTGTCAATTAGATGTCTGAGTTAAGGAACTTAAAATTTTTGTTTTGAAAGTATTTTTAATCCACTTTTGTTTCTCAATTTCCTTGATTTATTGTGACAAAATATTATTTTATAATTTTGGATAATACACTATTGTTACAAACAAAAAGTTTTTATCGTCTACTATGCTTATTCATTTTATATTTATTGGAGAAACAGCATTTTTTATTTGCATGATTTCTCAGAGCTGCGTTATCATTTGCAAGTGAAATTACATTTGCTTTTCTTAAATTTCATCTGCTTTTATTAAGAAATAAAGGCAGAATATTGTTTATACATAAGCATACTTTATTATTAAGAAGAGAAGAGCATTATTCAATTCCTACTATTATTTCACACTCTTCCTATATCTCCCTGTTCAAATTTTCAATCCTTAATCAAAATACTTTTTATTCATC